>NC_142063.1:132711631-133027464 GCF_059756535.1 Pantherophis guttatus | reverse complement strand
GACAGCAAGGTGTAGTTCTCTCAAGGAAAATAATTACAATAAGGTTAAGTGACAGATAGGACAAGATTTGGAAAAATGGGGAAATTTGCAACTATCTTTAATTGGGAGAATTGCAACCATTAAGATGAATATCTTGCCTAGAATCTTATATTTATTCCAAACAATTCCGATAAAGCTGGATAAGGAATTTTTCACAGATTTGAATAAAATGATATTGAAATATATTTGGCAGGGGAAAAAGGCAAGAATAAAAATGAAGTTGTTACAAGATGCTAAAATGAGGGGTGGCTTTGGTTTACCTAATTTTGAACTTTATTATAAAGCAGCTAGCTTAATGTGGACTAAAGAATGGATATCATTAAAAAATACTAGATTGTTAAATTTGGAGGGACATGATTTGTTGTTGGGATGGCATGCTTTTTTGTGGTATAAAGGAACTAAAATACGGGGGTATTTTAGAAGACAAAATACGTGAAGCCTTATGGTTGAATCGGGAGAAGGCTAAAAAAAATCACTACTTGAAGATACCAGTCTGGGTATCTACAATTGAAGCATTTTCATATCCAGTGGTGTTTAAAGAGAAACAAATTATAAGATATAAGGAAT
This sequence comes from Pantherophis guttatus, assembly GCF_059756535.1. Taxonomy (NCBI): domain Eukaryota; kingdom Metazoa; phylum Chordata; class Lepidosauria; order Squamata; family Colubridae; genus Pantherophis; species Pantherophis guttatus. The sequence goes on along the minus strand of NC_142063.1, from coordinate 133,026,858 downwards.
TATTGGATGAAAAAGGTGAACTTAAATTAAAGCAAGACATGGAAGATCAAAGGTATAGGATGGATTGGTTTTCATACATGCAAATACTCTCTAGATATCAAGAAGACCTTAAACAAGAAGGCTTTTATAATGTATTGACTAATCTAGACAAGATCTTGATGGGTTCTGATGATCATTTAATTAAAAAGCTTTATGGTTATTTACTATTTAAATAACCATAAATAACTTTATGGTTATTTACGGTTATTTAAATTGGAAGAAGAACAAGTTAAAGAATCAATGATAGCATGGGGGAAGAATTTTGGTTATGGTATTGATTTAGAGAAATGGCAAAAATTGTGGTCACATAATTGTAAAATGACAATGTCTACAGCATATAAGGAGAATTTGTATAAGATGTTTTACAGGTGGCATCTATCCCTGTCGAGAATAGCCAGAATGTTCCAGAATAAATCGGAGAAATGTTGGAAATGTCATCAGACCCCAGGATCCTATTACCACATGTGGTGGACATGCGTAGAAGCAAGGAGATATTGGACTAAGATACACACATGGTTGGAAAAAATGATAAAGAGACATATTGACTTTAAACCAGAGATATTTTTATTAGGGATTATACTGGAGACATATAGTAAAGAACTGCAATATTTAATTGTGAATCTTTTGACAGCAGCTAGAATTGTATTTGCTAAAAACTGGAAAGGAGAAAAGTTACCTAATGAGGAAGAAATTATAAAGAAAATGATGAAATGTGCTGAAATGAGTAAACTGACATTTGAAATAAGAGAGCAGGAAGATAGACAATATTATTTGATATGGGATTTATTTTATCAATGGATAGAGAATAAGAATTGGAAATAATTATGATATAAATGGATGTTGAAACTTTTGGAAATAAGCTAGCATGTTTAATGATAAATTGAAGAGAAGTTCAAAAATGCCACCGACTGATGCACTGTCTAAAATTGTATGGAATGATAATGCTTTTATGTTTTGTTCTGTTATGTTTGTGTTTTTGAAAATAAAAAAAAATTCTATTAAAAAAAATTACTACTGGTTCTATGGGCGTGGCTTTGTGGGTGTGGCTTTGTGGGCGTGGCAGGGGAACGATACTGTAAAATCTCCATTCACACCCCACTCCAGGGAAAGGATACTGTAAAATCTCCATTCCTTCCCACTCCAGGGCATGGTTACTGCAAAATACCCATTTCTTCCCAATCAGCTGGGACTCGGGAAGCAGAGAATAGATGGGGGCAGGGCCAGTCAGAATTTTTACTACCGGTTCTCCGAACTACTCAAAATTTCTGCTACCGGTTCTCCAGAACTGGTCAGAACCTGCTGAATACCACCTCTGGTCCACTCCTACAAGGGACCTAAGCCTAGCCCTCCATGATTTCCATTGACTCTTATCTAGCACCAGTTTGTCTTGACTGTTAGTGGATCAAATTATTGTGTATAGGTTGCATGAAATAAACTTGAAGTGCTTTGAACTAAACTTCTTTAGTTTAGTTTAGAATTGTGAGAGGCATGGTTACCTGTGTCTCTCACATTCATAGCATAAACTAATTACTTTATAAAAGAAAAAAGCAATAAGTTTACTTTGGCATGATTTATTTTTTGAACACATCCAGGCTGGCTACTGTAGTAATCAATTTGCTCTTTTTAAAGTTCTTACAAACCCACTTCTTGGTGATACATTTTTAGAAATTGGTACTGATGTCAATCTAATTGGACTGCGGTTTTCATGGTCTACTTCATTCCCTTTTTAAATATTGGAACAATGTCAGCTCTTCTGTATTTTGGCTTTTCTCCTGTACTCCAGGACTTCTCCACTTCGTGGTTATGAGATTACAGCTGCCAATTCCTTTAGCACCGTGGGAAGTAACCAGATGATGCCATTGTTGCTGGCTGAGAACCTGAATGATTTACAGTCAATGTTGGATAGACTGGATGACACAACAAGGAATATGGACCTGATAATTTATCAAATACTAAGGTAATTATGTTGAAAAATGGACTGGAAAATTGCAAGTTACATACAAATAGTGAAAAAGAAGAGCAAGTAGGATAATTTATAGGTAGGGTTTCGTTACCGCCCATGAAAAATATTGCCATTTTTCATTTTTTAAAAATGGTTTTATCCTTGTGCAGTGCATTCTGTACCATGGATGTGTTGAATCGCACATTTTCTCTGTAAGCCACTGAGAGCGCTTTGATTCCAGGCTCATAGAGATATATTAAATAAACGGTTAAATAAAATCTATCAAGACATGTTACAATGTGCAAAGTGCTAAAAGGACAGCAAGGAACATGCAGTTCCTTGTGACGAGTGAATGTTGGTTGAAAGAAGCAAAAACAACGGTTTATAATATCTGGAAGCTGGGAGGTGAGTTACATGAGAAACATGAAAGTATATTTAGCCTAGAGCGACTGATGTGATGCAGAAATGTGCATGGTAAACAAGAAGTGATGGCTTCAACAATGGATGGGTGGATTGAGTACACAAAGGAGTGGCCAGTGAACAAAGTATGTCAAGAAGGCTTGGTCATGTAGAATAAAGAATGAGGAATGAACTGCAGAAGAACTACTTGAAGGAAGAGTGAATGGGTCAAGAGGAAAGGGAAGTCATGACTGGATGAAGTTTATGAGATTCCAAAAAAGAAAAAAAAAATAGAGATGAAAAATTTAAAGTTTAAAGAACAAAAGGGTATGAAACGTAGGAAGTGGTCTAAGGCCACAGTGGAAACAAATATTCTTTGCGAAGATAGAAAAGTGCCGTGAATGATATCGTTGTAAACTGCTTTTAGACATGTTTCCACTCCTTTTTCTGGTCTTTTTTCTTCCTTTAATTTCTTTCTCTGTTGCCCATTCCTGTTCTACATTATCATAATATCCCAAAACATAATAGCATATTTAGTGTGAGAAGTTTTATATTAAAATATATTTTATTCTTGAAACATTAACTTCCCTTAAAACATTAACAGAATCCACAATGGTCTGATAATCAGCATCTCCACTAGATAACTGGCAGTCAAGCTGAAACTAAATTAATCAAATAAAAATAGCAAACCGGGGAAAATCTTTTACCCAAATTTCCTCAAACCTCCAAATAAATTACCCAGACTTAATCCACATATCAAAGGATAAGGTCTGCAAACATAAATAGAGTTAATTAAATTAGGTCTCCCAGCGGAACTGCACATTCACAAAAATAAACACGATAAACATACTTACATACACACACACACACAAACACACACACCTCAAGTGTCACCCTAGCTAGAATCAGCACATAGACACTTCCATACCAGGTCCAGCTCCCTTGTAAAAAGTCTGTTGCTGTACCCCATTTCTCTGCAGCTGCCCTTAAAAGCAAATTGTTTGCTTTTAGGAATAAATATTTCTTCTTTCTTCACAGCTGTCTGGATCTCATTTTTATTTATTCTCGCACAACCTCGGCTCAAGTTGGAACCCAAAATTATTCTTATGACAAGAGGGATCTGTGACATTGAACAGTACATGGCTAAACCAATATTTCTTGTGATTGTAGTGTGAATCTTTCTAGTGTGAAAAGCAGGTTCTGCTTTTTACCTGGATTATCTGCCAAGGGTAAGAAGGAGCCAAAGAAGAAAGGAATAAATGAGCAGTGCAGTGATTTACACAGAGGGCTAAATGACAGGTTATAAAGTGAATTTTTTTCTTTGATGCCAAGACATCGAAAGAATAAAATTCCTAATATTTTTGATACCAGAATTACTGTTTCCATAAAGCAGAGTTACTGTATTGCTATGACAGGAAACAGATCTCATCAGTCCAAATCCTGCATCATAGTACTGTTGCTGTGAGAACCTCTAAATATTCTATAGTAATATTTTGGTTGAGATTTTATTTTCCTTCACCTGAAACAAGTCAGGGCTTCTCCTTCTTCTCCTCCTCCTTCTTCTCCTTCTCCTTCCTCTTCCTCTTCCTCTTCCTCTTCCTCTTCCTCTTCCTCTTCCTCTTCCTCTTCCTCTTCCTCTTCCTCTTCCTCTTCTTCTTCTTCTTCTTCTTCTTCTTCTTCTTCTTCTTCTTCTTCTTCTTCTTCTTTGTTAATCTTTAGTGAGATTCACAGCCTTTGAGGCTGGTTAATAGCTCAGCAGCTCGAGTCCTAACCAAGGACCTAGGAACTGTTAATGTATCGTCGGAGGATGTAAGCTGTTCCGAGTAAGGTGGTTTTTTGTAGAGTCAAAATGTTCAAGTCCGGCAATTTTAGAATTTCTAAATAGCGGGGTAGCCCTTTGGGTATTGCTCCAAGGGCTCCAATTACAATCGGGACAACACACGATTTCTTTTTCCACAGTCGCTCAACTTCAATTTGTAAGTCCCGGTACTTTGTGATTTTTTCTTGCTGCTTATCTTCAATTCGTGCATCACCAGGTATTGCAATGTCAATGAACCATACTTTTTTCTTTTCAACTATTGTTATGTCAGGTGTGTTGTGGACCAAGTGCCTGTCAGTCTGAATCCTAAAGTCCCACAAAATCTTGAGTTTCTCATTCTCTAAAACTTTCTCAATCTGATGTTCCCAGTGGTTTTTGCTGTACTCAAATCCAAACTTCTGGCACAATTTCCAGTGAATGATCTTAGCAACATGGTCATGGCGTTGTAGGTAGTCAGTTTGTGAAATTTTGCTGCACCCACTGATCAGGTGGTCGACTGTCTCATCTTTCTCATTGCATAGGCGGCATTTGCTGTTGGTGGTAACATGTTGAATTTTTGCCTTCATGCAGTTTGTGGCTAGGGCTTGTTCTTGAGCTGCCAAAATAAAGCTTTCTGTTTCTTTTTTCAGTACTCCTGATCTTAACCAGTTCCAAGTTAGTTTCTGGTCAGCTTTGCCTTCAATATTTTTCAAGTATTGGCCATGCAGAGCTTTGTGTTTCCAATTTTCACCTCGCTGCTCAATTACTTCTTTCTTATATTCTGCTTTTGTTTTAGTTGTCTTTAAAAGGCCTCCTTTATTTACTTCCTTAATCATTGGTTCTTCACTTTTCTGGATGTAATCATTCAAGCTACATTTTTCTTCTTCCACAGTCTGCTTTACTTGTAGGAGTCCTCGACCACCCTCTGCTCTTGGTAAATATAATCGATCAACATCACTTTTAGGGTGCAAGGCATGATTCATTGTCATAAGCTTCCTTGTTTTTCTGTCCAAATTGTCTAACTCCATCTGGGTCCAGTCAATTATTCCTGCAGAGTATCTAATCACAGGTATAGCCCAGGTATTTATGGCTTTTATGATGTTTCCTCCACTCAATTTGGACATTAATATCTTACGAATTCGCCGAATGTACTTGGCTGAAGTTAATTCCTTGACTTTATTATGCATTAAGTCAGAGGCTTCTAAAATCCCCAAGTACTTGTAGCCTTCTTCTGATTTTACTGCCTTTATCATTTCTTCATTCTCTAGTTCTAGTCCATCCTCTTCTATGATCTTGCCTGCTTTGGTTGCTATTGTTGCACATTTGTCAATTCCAAACTGCATACCAATGTCTTGGCTGAATTCTTTTGTGTTTTCAATTAATAAATTCAGTTCAGCTTTTGTTTTACCAAACAGCTTCAAATCATCCATGTACATCAAGTGCGAGATTTTCAGTCCTTTCTTTGCAAGTTCGTATCCACAGTTCATCTTCTTCAAAATGATTGTTAGTGGTAGCATTGAGAGTATAAAAAGTAGGGGTGAAAGGGAATCACCCTGGAAAATGCCTCGTTTAATTTCAACTTCACCCAGTTCTTCTTCATTAGCCATAAGTTTTGTTTTCCAGAGGTTCATTGAAGATTCCATGAATTTTTGTATGTTGCTGCTGATGCCTAATATTTCCAGGCATTTCTTGATCCAGCTATGGGGAACTGAATCAAATGCTTTCTTATAGTCTATCCAAGCCATGAACAGGTTGGTTTGTCTTTTCTTTGAGTTCTTTAGGATTAGCTTGTCGATCAGCAATTGATCCTTTGTTCCTCTTGAGTTTTTGCAGCATCCTTTCTGTTCTACAGGAAGCAAGTTATTTCTTTCCAGGTATCCATAGATTTGGTTTGCAATGATACCAGTAAGAAGCTTGTATGTTGTTGGCAAACAGGTGATTGGCCTATAGTTTCCAGGGTCCTTTCCTTTTTCTTTATCTTTTTGGATCAAAAATGTCCTTCCAGTTGTCATCCATCCATCATTTTCAGGTGCTTTTAGGATCTGGTTCATCTGGGTTGCCAATCTTTTGTGCAGACTTGTAAGTGCCTTTAACCAGAAGCCATGCAACTCATCCGGTCCAGGTGCACTCCAGTTCTTCACTTTTCTTGACTGTCTTTGCACTATTGCTTTTGTTATTTTCACGTCTTTCATTTTATACACTTTGATAGAGTCCTCAACCTGTTTGATCCATTTTGCATTTCTGATGTGCTTCTTGTTGTTTTCCCACAAATTCTTCCAGAATTTCAGAGCTTTCTCTTTATCAGGCTTTTCATTTGTTGTTACTCGGTTTCCATTTTCTAAATTCTTATAAAATTGGTGCTGATTTGCTCTGAACTGTGAGTTTTCCTTGAACTGAGTTACTCGGTTTTCATACCTTTTAATCTTTTCAGCGATGGCAACAACCCTCTGCTTCAGCTCTTCAATTACTACTGCAATCTCCTTATTCCTCAGATCGTATCTTGCTTCCAGGCTGCTTTTGACCTGCTTGTTCTTTAGCTGACCTTGCCTTAGGTTCTTCAAGTTGCTCAAATCTCCACGTACTTTTTTGATCTTCAATTCTAACCGAATTTTCCACTTAGGCTTCCCCTTCTTGCCTCTTTGGTTCTTTTGTATTTTCAACCCCAGTTCTTTGGTGGTTATGACAGCTGCTGCATACATCAGTTGGTTTGTTTCGGCTAATGTAGTGGTTCGAATAGTTTGCACAGCCTCATTGACCTTTTTTAGTACATTTCTCAATTCTTTCCGGTTCACTTGGTTCAGTTTTGGCAAACGTGTTCTTTCAGCATCTTCCATTTGGTGCTTTATTTTTCCAGCTAATTGAGCACTATCTGTTGGTGTTTGTTCTTTGGTGCTTCCTTGTTCTTTATCTTCATCCATTTCAGTATCCCCTTCTTCCCTTTCTTCCTCAATTTGCTTTTGAGTCTGGAAATCATTCTTGATGTTACTCTTCTTTGTTGTTGTACTCAGACCATTAATTGCTTTCTCTTCTATTGCTATTAATTCTTCTGTAGTGAAAAATTTGTGGTTTAGGATTACACGTCGTTGGGCCATTAACCTTTGTTCACTGGTGTCACAGTCCGTATGGTTCATCTTCCAAATCTGATACATTCTTTTTTGAAATCCATGTTTTGCTGGCTCAGACTGATAGTAAGCTTCCATAATAGAGGTGTTTTCTTCCCTGGTCCAGATTTTTTGCTTTTTGGGTTTTTCTTCCAGTAGCTTCAGCTCCATGCCCTGGTTGCCTAGCAGAGGGAGTTGAGCCCTGTAACTCATTTTGCGTAGAATGCCCAGGAGCCATAGCATCCAACGGAACCTTTGTTAATCTGGGCGATGGTTCAGCCAGCATAAATTTCATTTTTTCTGTATTCACCATGTTTGAATGGGTTGTAGAGCAGATTTTGTCTGGCCCTTCACCTAAGGTCTGTCTGATATGGTTGCACCTGTTCAGCATAGCCCTTAGGATCACTAGTGCACGCAAGCCCCTCCACCACGACAAGGTAGAGCTCCTCGGAGGGGTTATTATTATTATTATTATTATTATTTCAGTGAAAATAAAGTGAAATGAATAAATTATAGGAAAGAGGTAAAGACTGGTTTGGAAATATGCTACTGCAAATGCTGAAGTCCTCAGTTAATGGGAGGAATCTAAATACAGAGTAGGAACTTAATTTCATGTATATATGCATTAAATTTAGCTAAGTTGACAAGTAAATGAGCTATGGCTGCCTTAACATCGGATGGTAGCAGGTTGTTTTCTCCATCTGTTCAGCTCACTGAAGTTTTGGGACACATTCTAAAATTTAAAGAGACACATACTTCTTTCTCATTTTAGTAATAAGTCCAACAATTTGAAACAAAGTGATCCTTTTTTTTTTTTTGTTGTTGTTAATAGACCCATTCTGTCCAAATGGATTAAACCTTCAGAGCAATCAGGAAAGAAATATTTGACTATGAAAATGACATGGTATTTTTTTTTTCCTCCAAAGAGAGAAGGAAACAAAAAAGTATACAAATAAAAGGGATTAACAGTTGCCCTAAGCAGGGAGAGTTGGAGTTACAACTGATTGTCCAGCTTCATTTATGTAGAGAATAACTATGACTCTCTTAAAGGATTGTACTACGTGACCTGGGCACCTCCTCCTGGCAACTTTGTACCCCTCATACCAGGGGTGAAATCCATCAGGTTCTGACAGCTTCTGGAGAACCGGTAGCGGAAATTTTGAGTAGTTCAGAGAACCAGCAAATACCACCTCTGGCTGGAGTGGGGAGGGAATGGAGATTTTGCAGTATTTTTTTTATTTTTATTAGTTTAATTTATATGCCACCTTTCTCCGGAGACTCAGGACGGCTGAGTCTCCTTCCCCTGGAGTGAGGTGGGAATGGAGATTTTGCAATATCCTTCCACTGCCACGCCCACCAAGCCACGCCCATAGAAGCGGTAGGGAAAAATTTTGGATTTCACCCCTGCCTTTTACTGGAGCTAAGATTCAGGCCATCCCTCCTGCTGGGTCAACCAGCTTGAAGGAGGTTAACTGCTGGTTACACTAAAACAAGACAAGAAGAGTCTCTGATCCCAAGACCTCAGCAGTAAAGACAGAATTGCTACTGGCATAGATGTTCCCTCACACAATTTCTCTCATTCCAGGCAGTTTCTGTAATTAGGGGAAAGGAGGTTAAAACATATGAAGAACAATTGCAAGAATTGGGCATTGTCTAGTTTAATGAAAAGAAAGACTAGGGGTGACATGATAGCAGTCTTCCAAGGGGCTGCCACAAAGAATAGGGAGTCAAAGAAAAGAAAAAGAAAAAGAAGGAATAGATGGAAACTAGTTAAGGAGAGAACCAGGGGTGAAATGTAAAATTTGTTACTACCGGTTCTGTGGCCGTGGCTTGAGGGGGGTAATGTGACTGGGTGGGCGTGGCCAACTTTTTTTTTTTTAACTTTTCAAAGCATTTTTTCTAATGCTTTGAAAAGCCTCTGCCGATTAGGCAACTCAGCTGGGATCGTCAGAGACTTTTCAAAACATTTTTTTTACCACCTCTTTGGCCAAGAGGTTGCAGAAAAAAATGCTTTGAAAAGCCTCTGACGATCCCAGCTGAGCCGCGCGATCATCAGAGGCTTTTTCTTTTTACTTTTAAAAGCATTTTTTCATCAGAAGAGGTTGTAGAAAAAATGCTTTTAAAAGTAAAAAAATAAAGCCTCTGATGATCACGTGGCTCAGCTGGGCATGGTGTGGGGGATGCAGGGATTTTTGCTACTGGTTCTCCGAACCACCCGCCGCCATCGCTACCGGATCGGGTAATCCAGTCTGAACTGGGAGCATTTCACCCCTGGAGAGAACCAACCTAGAACTAAGGAGAAATTTCCTAACAGATAGAACAACTAATCAGTGAAACAAGTTGTCTTGTTGTGGGTGCTCCATCACTGGAGATTTTTAAGGAGAAATGAACAACCATTTGTCCAGAATGGTATAGGGCTGTGATGGTGAACCTATGGCATGCATGCCAGAGGTGGCACGCAGTATCCTCTGGGATGGCACATGAGCTGTTGCCCCAGTTCAGCTCTGCTGAGGATGTGCATGCGCCTCCTGCCAGCTAGCTGGTCTTTGGGTATTGCCGTGCATGTGCAGGGGTAGTGTGCGTCTGTGGGGCCTGCACATGCATGTGGAGGGGCAGGTGCATGCAGGGGGCTGTGCACATATGTGTGGGGGCGGGGTGCATGCAAGGGTGGGGCGCATGCATGGGGCACATGCATGCATTGCATTTTGGAGGATTAGGCACGCATGCGCACATTCGCGTGCACTCACACACACTTTGGGCACTCAGTCCGGAAAAGGTTAGTCATTGCTGGTATAGGGTCTCTTGCTTGAGTAGGGACTAGGTCCAACTCCAAATCCAACTCTATTATTTTGGAGTTCTATTATTTAGGAAAAAGACCTCACCTCTTACATCTTAGTTTAGTGGTTGATATATGTGTGGAACATGTGAATGAACTTGAATATTCTGAACACTTTATAAAAATTGTTTTTGCTTTGCCCTACAATCTTGGAAATAAATTGTTTAACGCTTTCCACTTACTACTTTATAATCTCCAACTTTATAATCTCCAAGCTGCAGTTTTATTTTGATGTGCAAATAGAGGCTTTTCTCCCTTCTCCCATTTTTAGGTCAAAAATTAAAAATTTGAATTTTGATCAGGGAAAAAAAAAAAAGAAAAGAAATTAGCATGCTTCACTTTTCATGAATAGCTTCCAGCTCTTAGCTTCCAGCAGTTCTATAGTAGTAATTAAACTTACTCATGGATCAATCTAGTTATTTAGATATGTGTCAGTATGCTTGCAAGGCAGGCTGACAGATAGGAAGTTCACATTTTAATTTGGTATTAAACTATAACATGCCTTATTTGGTACTAACTTAATGAAACTAGTCTTTGCAACTTGGAAAACTAGACCACGATGGCTTGATATGATGTATATACCCTGACATTTAAGTCTTGAATGCCTTAGTGTTTTCCTAAACTAAAGAGCTTGTGATTGTATCAGGTGTAAATATGCCAAGTAAATAAATAAAATTATCACAAGAGTCATACTTTCTGTAAAAGGCTAATTTACATTCAGCAACTGATTATAGTACCCTTAAAAACTTTATGCATTAATCCAGACATGCATTAATCCAGACAGGAATGCTTATAGAAATAGCGGGACCATTCCAGCTGATTTCATGTTATAGACATGAGGAAGACTATAATGTTATAATAACTTAATTTAAGATTATGAAAGTCAATCTATGAAATTTGATTAATAAAAACTGAATGCTGGGATTAATTTGAAAAGAACATTGTAGTTTTCTTGTTCATTATGGAATGTTAAATTGAATGTTAAAGAGCTACTGTGAGGCTAGAAATCAGGAGACGGTGAGTTCTAGTCCCAACTGAGACATGAAGCCAGAGGAAGCAGGCAGGGGCAAACCACTTCCATGTCTTGCCAAGCAAACTGCAGAAAGTTGTCCAGGCAATTGGCAGGAGTTAAAAATTTATTCAAAGGCACAAACAAAATAAAATAAAAATGAATGTTAAGACATACCTAATATTAACTTGAAAAATACTCATAATTTGTGTAATGTTTATCCTTTACCTTGTAAACTTTTGGATCTAATATGAGAGCAGTTCCAACATTTTTTTGATCTTCTCATAAGCTATTTTCATAATAGTTATGAGATTCTATAAAAGAACATGACATTAAAATTATTTAGAGATCAGAAGTTATATTTGCCTTAATATTTGTTTTTTTAGAAATGCAGCTTTGACTCATTGTCTCTGTTTTCTTTGTTAGACTTCAATAAACTAATAGAACTATATGTAACTGAGCAAAACAGATGAGTTATTTCTAAATGGAATTTGAAGTGTTCTGACATCTGAGTGAGACAAAAATTATATGATATTATATGAACATGGCATGCTGGCAAACTGCTGCCTGTGATACAATTTGCACAAACCCTTTATGAAAATATGATAGCTGTATCAGATTTCAGAGTGCATATGTTTGAATGGCAATTTATTCCCCACTTAACGGTGTTTTATATTGCAATAAACAAAACACTGGCAGAGTGTGTTTTGTTAACCCTGCTCTGGCTTGTATACCAAAAACAAACATTTCTGAGTGTTTAAAAATGAGCTTACTCAGGAAGGAATGGTATCTAATTTATAGATTCCATAGAGAGAAGTGCAGAAACTCTGCATGGACTGGCATTTCAACAACCCAATAAACAAGATAAATGAGTCCAGAACTAGAGAGGAAAGGGGATAAGCTAGCATGAATAATTGTAGTCGACCATTGGAATCTGCTCTTTTCTGCACATTGTTGTAAAACACAAATTATGATCTCTCAGGCAATGGAGTTTTGGACATAACAAAACGGTGATGGAGACAGTTTGGCTATACAATCAAATATTTCTAAATCCTAGGATGAATAGAGCTATGACAGCTCTCGCACCCATATTTTGCAGTAATGTAGGATATCTGCTTTTTATGTTAACCGATGACTATATCTAATTCTTCTTGCTACTGCAATGCAGATCTATTCCGACGTGATACAATTTCAAGAAAACAAAAGATGTTGTTGCATGCATGTAACGTTGGATATGGATCACAGTGAAAGTGTTGTGCACACGTGCTCTTTTGAATGAAAGCGGTTCCATTTTCTATGCAAGCTGCATGATCCTAATATTGGGTTAAGAAGATCTTTGCTCATTATGTATCTGGATAAATATTTGTTTTTACAAAAGGTTCCCAAGTGATAATACTAAGAACACCGTAGTTTTAAGTTAATGCAGTGCAATTATTATGATTCAAAAAGGACATTCTGTTAACCACCTTGTATGTCATGCTTAGAGAACAATTCAAATGAAATGAACAATTCAAGAGCCTTGGTAGTACAGTGGTTTAAAGCACCCTGTTATTAACACAGCTGCCTGCAATTACTGCAGGTTCGAATCTTACCAGGCTCAAGGTTGACTCAGCCTTCCATCCTTTCTAAGGTAGGTTAAATGAGGACCCAGTTTGTGGGGGCAATAAGCTGACTTTGTATAAATATACAAAAGTATGAAGGCTATTGCTTAACGCATTGTAAGCTGCCCTGAGTCTCCGGAGAAGGGCGGCATATAAATCAAATTTAAAAAAAAAATTGTGTGGGCCCTATGTGACTTGGGTTTTATATGTAAGTGTATAAATATATGTGCATTATTGTTATCATACCTCTCTCTCCAATTGTATCATTACCAGAGACCTCAAACTACAATGTTGCTAAGGAACTGATAAAAAAAGTTTGAACAGAGTGAAGCAGATGCTCCATCAATTCCCCACTATAGTGCCTCCAAAGAACCAAAGACCCGGTCATAGATGAAGATGAAATCATGGTCATTTGATGTCCCAGCATTCTTGATATCCATAAACCCAGAATTAGCAAAAGGATCCTAGGATGAATAGAGCTATGACAGCTCTCGCACCCATATTTAGCAAAAACCCTCAAGCAATTAACATCCAGATGAACAGAGATTAACACCAAAATTAACACTAGAGCAACAATCAAGAAGTAAACAATACCCCCAAAAAGGAATTACCAATGCAGACAAATAAGCCAACAGTAATCAACAGCCTAATCAAGGAAACCACCAAGATCACTCCCACCAACACCAACAGGACAAGACACTAATATATACTGTAAAATGAGACCAAATTGTGCATACTTCTAACACTGATGATGTTATCTTGTTTGGTAATGAAATGCCTGCAAGTAAGCAATGAAAGTCAGAAAGCACCAAGGACCCCACAGGTCAACCCTGAGCTAGAAATATTCTTCTTCTATCAGCACGCTTCCTTTCATTTAACTATGATTACTTCTTGGAACTTTTGCATATAACATACCTTGTCATATTTAAATAATACTTTATGAATATGTATATGTATAATATTGAAGATATTCCCAGATTCTGATTTTGTACAATACTGAAGACATTCCCAGAAATATTATAGAAGATCGCAGTAAAAAATTGTCACTTATCTGTTATAGGGAATAAATTCAAAGTATATAAGTACCGTATTTTTTGGAGTATAAGACGCACCTTTCCCCCCCCTAAAGGGGGTGAAAATTTAGGTGTGTCTTATACACCAAATGTAGCCCGCCCACCCACTGGCCCTCATCCTTTGGCCTCTGCCTTGCAGCACTTACCTCCTTGCAAGCAAACAGCAAGAAAAAAACAGTTCCCTTCAGCTTCAGCACAGCCTATTAATACAAGTTGATTGAATTGGCCTCCCGACTGTCAGCTGATTTGGTCTCAGCTGTTTTGTGCAGGGCTCTGCTGCAGGCAAGAAAATTGCTGGAGCAGATTTTTTTTCCCTTGTGCTAATCAAGCTATGCTGAAAATGAAACTGAAAGTAAAGCAGGCTGTGCTGTTTGCTGCAGGAGGCAAAATTGCTCAGAGACACAGGCAGAGGGAGATTTCTTTTTCTTTGTTTCCTCACCAAAAAAGGTAGGTGCGTCTTATACTCTGGTGCGTCTTATACTCCAAAAAATATGGTAAGTTGTTCAAGTAAGTTGTAAATTGAATCAAGTAAGTTGTTATGAATGTGTGTTAAACAATATTTACAAATGACATCACTTCTGCTGCTGATCTGAAAAATTGCACATTGTGTTGGGAAGATAACAGCTTTGGCATCCCCTGAGTTTTCTCTCCTGTTCTGGTTTTAAACATTCATTATTAATAATGGCACTGTTGGTGCTGAAACTATTAATTGCAATGACCCTATTCAACAGAAAACAGTAAAATGTCATACTGTATGCTATGCCAATGTAATCATTGGCTGGACCCAGTGGTGGGATTCAAGTAATTTAACAACCGGGTCTCTGCCCTAATGATTTCTTCCAACAACCAGATTGCCAAATTGCTCAGAAAGTTAACAACTGGTTCTCCCGAAGTGGTGCGAACTGGCTGAATCCCAGCACTGGCTGGACTTATTCCTCATGCAAAATCCACAACTGTCTTTTTCAAGTGCAAATGATCATTGGAATTATAAATAATGGTTTGGACAAGATTTTCATTCTTTAATTTAATTTTAATTTAATTTAAATAATTCAATTTATATGCCGCCCCTCTCCGAAAACTCAGGGTGGCTCACAATACAGAAATCAACATATGCAATGCATAGCCTTAGTAGCTAGTTTTTTTTAAAATACAGGTAGTCCTCGATTTACAACAATTCATTTAGTGACTGTTCAAAGTTACAACGGCACTGAAAAAAGTGATTTATGACCAATTTTCACAGTTACGACCTTTGTAGCATCCCCATGATCACATGATCAAAACTGAGATGCTTGGCAACCATTGCGGTGACCCAAGGTCACATGATCACCCTTTTGTTACCTTTTGACATGCAAAGTCAATGGGGAAGCCAGATTCACTGAACAACAAGGTTACTAACTTATCAACTGCAGTGATTCACTTAACAACTCTGGCAAGAAAGGTCATAAAATAAGGCAAAACTCACTTAGCAAATGTAGCACTTAACAATAAAAATTTTGGGCTCAATTGTGGATGTAAGTCAAGTACTACTTATAACACTACATTTGCAATATCCAAATACAATAATTCATCTTCTGACTGTCATCTCAAATACCTTTGGAAATGTTTAAAGGATGAAACTCAATGGAAATAGCAACTGTCGTTTCAGAATGACTCCCTAGATGGTGATCCACTAAGTGTAGAAACTCTTTCGGACTTGATTGTACCCAAAACACAAATGTTACAATTCCTCTCTGAATAGCTACTCTACTCTAGACAGTCAGGCCAAATATGTATGGAATGTCTTGTAGTTCTTCAGAAAACTATGTTGACTGTCTCATTTTACAAACAACTGTGGAACAAGTTAGATGACAGAAAAATAATGGCAGCGTTGTGCTGAAGCAATGTACTGTTTTTGTATCTTAAAGCCGTGTGGAGTCCTGACCCTTTATTAGTAACTGTACTGTAAAGTTCTTATTTCTTTTTTTAATCTGACTACATTGGCTGAATATATTTTTCAGCCTCTTGTTGAAAATAACAGAAATGATGTCTTTATAGAAAATGTAGCAAAGTATCCAGAATGTTCATGACAACTACAAGCCTAGCCTTATGTTGCTGCCTGCAATTACTGCAAGGTCAAATCTCACCAGGCTCAAGGTTGACTCAGCCTTCCATCCTTTCTAAGGTAGGTAAAATGAGGACCCAGATTGTGGAGGCAATAAACTGACTTTGTATAAATATACAAATGTATGAAGGCTATTGCTCAACGCATTGTAAGCCGCCCTGAGTCTTCGGAGAATATAAATCGGACATATAAATCAAATAAAAAAAAATGTATCACCATTATGTGCAATTAGAATAGAATTTCAGAGTTGGAAGGGACCTTGGAGGTCTTCTAGTCCAACCCCCTACACCACTTCAGACAAATTCATCTTAGGCAGGATACCCTACACCACTTCAGACAAATGGTTATTCAATCTCTTTTTAAAAACTTCCAATGTTGGAGCATTTACAACTTCTGGAGGCAAGTTGTTTCACTGATTAATTGTTCTAACTGTCAGGAAATTTCTCCTTAGTTCTAAGTTGCTTCTGTCCTTGATTAGTTTCCATCCATTGCTTCTTGTCCTACCCTCAAGTGCTTTGGAGAATAGCTTGACTCCCTCTTCTTTGTGGCAGCCCCTGAGATATGGGAATACTGCTATCATGTCTCCCCTAGTCCTTCTTTTCATCAGACTAGACATACCGAGTTCCAACAACTGTTCTTTATATGTTTCAGCCTTCAGTCCCCTAATCATCTTTGTTGCTGTTCTCTGCACTTTTTCTAGAGTTGCCACATCTTTTTTACATCATGGTGACCAAAACTGGATGCAGTATTTTAAGTGTGGTCTTACCAAGGCATTATAAAATGGTATTAACACTTCACGTGATTTTGATTCTATTCCTCTGTTTATGCAGTCTAGAACTGTATTGGCTTTTTTGGCAGCTGCTGCACATTGCTGGCTCATATTTAAGTGATTGTCTACCAGGATTCCAAGATCCCTCTCACAGTTGAGCAAGGTACCACATATACTGTACCTGTGCAAGTACTTAGGAATTTCTGGGTGTTACCTCAATAGTCTCAGAAAATGCTGATCATACTACTTTGATAGCTGGAAGTGAGGAAGACTTAAAGATTCCCTTGTTGAAGATGGGAGAAGATAGAACAAAAACTGGTGCTCTGCTCAATAGGAAGTAGTCATTCAAATAACTGGTGAAAGTTTCACATCTGATGTTATATTGCTGAACTTCCAGGTAGCAAAACACTCAAATACGTTGCTTCTTCAAGCTTTGCAGCAGGATTTGTAAATGCAAAAGTGTCCCATCCAATGCATATGCCTTACAAATACTGCTATAAGGTTGATGTTTCAAACAACAAATGTTAAATCTATGTTGAGCTATACAGGCAGAAAACTAAGTC
Source organism: Pantherophis guttatus (assembly GCF_059756535.1). NCBI lineage: Eukaryota > Metazoa > Chordata > Lepidosauria > Squamata > Colubridae > Pantherophis > Pantherophis guttatus. The sequence continues at coordinate 133,009,627 of NC_142063.1, read as the reverse complement.
ACCAATAGTTTATTAAATAGGTTTTGTGACTTTTTATGTTCTTTATTCTTTATGGATTATTCCTCCTCCTCCCCCCCCTCCTCCTCCTCCTCTCTTCTCCCTGATCCCCTCTTCCTCTTTTTGCTTCTATTGTTTTCCATGGACAATTTAATTTTTTAAAACTTAAAACTCATCCTTTTAATTTCTCAGTAGATGGGGGGATATTGTACCATAAATCTTTGGTGGGTGATTATAATAAATTTAAAATTAATTACACCACATCGATTGCTGTCACATCTACTTGGGATGAAACCCATTAAAATAAATGCTTTCTTTCAAGTTTTCATTGTTTCCTGTGGCAGAACATTCCTTTCGAATTTTGCTGCATCAGGACATGGAACACTTACAAGGCTGAGATTTGATCTGTCAGGACACAGGAAATGTGAAAAATTCTGACACAGTATTCAGAGTGACACACTTTGGCTTTGAGCTTGCAACACATTATTTTTTATTCTAGGTATATATTTGCTCCCAGTCTACTATTCTCCATATACTTTGAGCCTGCAACTCCCAGAATTCCCAATCAGAATGGAAGATGCCAAACTGAAGAAACTATTTTGGCACTCTTTCATTGGAATAAGACTTGAAGTGGTTAAAAGATTTCAGATTGCCAGTATGCAGGATTGGGAATTTTCCTACCTGGCAAAAAAAGCTAGAATAATCTTGCCAGAAACATGTCAGAAGGAATCGCAAACAGCATTTATTCTGCTGTGGTAACACAATTAAGTTGCTAAAGATTTATATGATATTCATTTAATTTCACAACAAACTTATTATGACTTTCCCCCCCTTCTCTTCAATCATGTCTGATTCCCCTGGACAACAAAGATTTTGCTTCCTGAATCCTTTTGAGGGTGTCTTTACAGATGTTTGGCTGCTAATCATGAAAATAAGGTCTAGTTTAAGCTATCATGTACCACTTTATAGAAATCTTCTGTTTTTACACAATGGCCATGTATCCACTTCAGTACCTGTTGGCTATACTGCATACATGAAAGAAACATACGAAAACATATGGACCAGATGTGCTTCATCCACATATGGAACTGTTGTTGAAGCACATCTGGTACACCTAGTACAGGGGTCATCAATCTTAAACATTCAAAGAGCCATGAAGGTCCTAACCAGAAGCCCCCGTTCAATTCTGGAGCCGACCGGAAGTCTGGTTCCCCCCACCATAGAGTCTCCTCCTAGAATGGCATCCTTTTTCCTCTGTTGACTGGAAGTCTGGTTCTCCCACCATAGAGTCTCCTCCTAGCACGGCATCCTTTTTCCTATGCTGACCGAAAGTCTGGTTCCCCCCACCATAGAGTCTCCTCCTAGCGTGGCATCATTTTTCCTCTACCTGTCCTAACCAAAGCCCTATCAATTGTGGAGCTGACCGGCGACAAGGAGCCGCAGCAGAGGGATGAAAGAGCCACATGCAGCTCCAGAGCCGTGGGTTGCTGACCCCTGACCTAGTACAACTGCAATATCTGTGGCAATATAAAAGTAATGGCTCTGCTGCTTGAAATGTAGCTCAAATATACCAAGTACTGTTGTTATTTTTCTGAATGGGACAGCCGTGCATGAAGTCATGTCACATTAAAAAAGAAATGGCTACTCTGAAAGAATTTGGTTCTAGGACAAAAGAACATGAACCATTTGTTGACTTGACAAAGCTATTTTTGCCTCTGCTTCACATAAAACTCAAACTTATGTCAAATTTTATGAAAGCAATGAACAAGGATGGTAAAGGTTTTCATTATATGAGACAGATGTTTCCAAGAATAACTGATTCCAAGATTAAGGAAGGCATTTTTGTTGGTTCATAGATGGTCCATAGATCAAACAGGTTATCAATGATAAGTGGTTTGAAAATCTGTTGAACTCTAGTGTGGCTAGAGAAAAACATTCAAGGATGTCATTGAGAATTTCAGGAAGCAAAACTTGAAAAAGAGATGGCCTGGACAAGTCCCTGCAGTTTTCTTGCCATTGCCTCCTTCCTGGGGGATGAGAGAAAATAACTAGTCCTAGGTCACCCATCTGGCTTTGTGCAGGTCTACTATTCCCAGTCTTCTAGTTTCTAGCCTGATGCCTTAACCACTACATTGAACTGGCTCTCCTTTTTATGGCTTAGTCTACTTTTATATGCATCGCAAACATTCCTTAAGCAATAAAGACATGTTTTATTCAATTACCTTAGTGGAAGAGAGAAGGATAAAAAAATACCAATTAGTCATCAAGGTGCTATTGGGAAATCTTGTGGTCTATGCTTCATTGAGCTTGACTTGAAGAAGCTGCACTGGTCCAAATGGTTGTGTTTAGTTATATGCTCTTTAAATGAGTTAATTAATTGAAATGCCTACAAGGAAAGTCAACTTGATTTTATTTCAGTTAAGTCTTCTTATTAATGAGAGGAGCTTATATGGGAGGTAGCACATTTTGAACAAATATGTTCATTAGAAATAATGGCCTGCTGTTGCTTCTGCTTATGGAATGCGATAGGTATGCTTTTATTCTTCCTTTGCACTTCAAATGCCATTTCCATTTGCAGAGAACTGGAAAAACAAAATAAATGCATACAAATGTAACTGAAAAACCAGCCAAGAGATTTGTTTATAAACAAGGAATCAATAGCAATTTCACATAAACTAATGAGAGGACTTTGTTCTTTGACCAAAGTCTTCTAGCATCCAGGTTTTTTCTTCTGTGTTCTTAAACCACAATATTTAAAGACTTAGTAAAAATTCACACATGGTTTGATCCCAATGGGAGAAATCACCAATACTTCCAGAAAGAGGAGGTTGAATTATAGACTTCTTCATCTAACTGAAAACTTCATTTATGTGACTAACCTTTTGTAAAGATTCTTAGCCACAGCACATACTGCAATGACCAATTTCAGATTTCTTGATGTTGCAGAAGCCAACAGATATGAAACCTGGTAAAGGTCTTTGAAAAAGCACAAATGTGGATGAAGGGTTAATATCAGCCTTAAGTTTCATAAGGCTGCATTGAACCAGTGTTTAGCTGGAATGAAAGCTTTAGAAAACTAGGCTTGTTCAAAGAATCCATGGCATTGATTTTCTTGATATAGGTTGGATAGAGCTGCCCGGAGAGGCAATACCTTCTTAGTGTTATGCTCTAAAAACAACAGGATATTTGTAAGTTCCTAAGTAACTGACCATCCATGCTGAAAAAAATGGAAGAATAAGACAGGAGGATGATTTGTATTGTTGAGAGGTATTTAATTGATAATTGACAAAATATTTCAGAATCATTTAGTCCTTAATGCCTACCATTGTTATTCATCCTTTTGACCCCTCCCCTCCATTTTTTCCAGTTCATTTGTATTAATTATAGTGGATAATTGGAAATATTGCTAGTCTATTGAGACAGATTGGGTAGATGTCCACATGCAGTGACATGTGGACTGTTCATTATATATTTTACTGATAGGGAAACATCAAGTAGATATTTCAGTAGAAATGTGTAGTCTTTGCATGGAAGAGGTCTCCAATACTCTCTTCGGTTCACAACAAAAATAACAATATCAGAAAAATACCAATTTCCTGGATGGCAGATTTTCCAGATGTTGGATTTCAACTTGCATCCTGCCTAGTCATAATATTCAATGGTAGGGATGATGACACCTTCCCATGATTTCTAGTGTGTTATAATTCATCATTTGTTATTTATACTAGAAAACTCAGAGATAGTGTTGATTCAGCATAAGAAATATGTCACGTCCCTACAATTATTTTGGTTATAAATTTTTGATGTCCTTTTGATTTTATTTTAATATACAGTATACGGATAGACCTCGACGTACGAGCACAATTGAACCCAAAATTTCTGTTGCTGAATGAGACAGTTGTTAAATGAGTTTTGCCTCATTTTATGAACTTTCTTGCCAGAATTGTTAAATGAATCATTGCAGTTGTTAAGTTAGTAACATGGTTGTTAAGTGAATCTGTCTTCCCTACTTCGCTTGTTAGAAGTTTGCAAAAGGTGATCATATGATATCGGGATGCTGCAATTGTCCCATAAATATGAACCAGTTGCCAAGAGAACCATTTTGATCATGTGACTATGGGGATGCTGCAATGGTCATGAGTGTGAAAAATGGTCATAAGTCATCTTTCTCAATGTTCCATTGTAATGTAATAAGAGCCTTGATAGTACAGTGGTCTAAGCACCCTGTTATTAACACAGCTGCCTGCAATTACTGCTGGTTCGAATCTTTCCAAGGCTCAAGGTTGACTCAGCCTTCTATCCTTTCTAAGGTAGGTAAATTGAGGACCCAGTTTGTGGGGGCAATAAGCTGACTTTGTATAAATATACAAAAGTATGAAGGCTATTGCTTAACGCATTGTAAGCCGCCCTGAGTCTCCGGAGTAGGGCGGCATATAAATCAAATTAAAAAAAAAAAATTCAAGTTAAAAAAAAAATGTCAAACAGTCACTAAACGAATGGTTATAAATTGAGGACTACCTGTTGCAAGCAGCATATTGTTATCCAAATGCCCAGAATACTGAAAAGCATGTAGAAAACAGCTTTCCTTTATATGAGAGCAATTGACAGCAACCCAGTAAAGCTAACTATTATTCTTGGAAAAGCCAGAGATGCTCTCTATAGCCTTTAATAGTCTCAAAGTGTCAGATTAAGTTTTTAATTAAATATGGGCCAAATTTGTTTAATTTGCTTTTAAATTGTTTTAAATTTTATATTTTTATGTTTTTATCTTTGGCTGTACATCGCCCTGAGTCCTTCGGGAGAAGGGCGGTATATAAATTTAAATAAATAAATAAGAAGTTGTCTCATCAATGCAGCCATACTGAAGCTTAGAAGGCTATCAAGACTTAGGAAACTACTACTCTAATAGTTCTGAGTCAGAATGGGACAACTTGCCACAGCCAACTCACTGTGGCCAACTCGCCATGGCCAAATCACCATGGCCAACTTGCTATGGCCAACCAGTGTTGGATTTCAAAATTTTTTACTACTGGTTCTGTGACTGTGGCTTGGTGGGCATGGCTTGGTGGGCATGGCAAGGGAAGAATACTGTAAAATCTCCATTCCCTCCCCACTCCAGGGGAAGGATACTGCAAAATCCCCATTTCCTCCCAATCAGCTGGGACTCGGGAGGCAGAGAATAAATGGTGGCGGGGCCAGTCAGAGGTTGTATTTACCAGTTCTCCAAACTACTCAAAATTTCCGCTACCGGTTCTCCAGGAGTGGTCAAAACCTGCTGAAACCCACCTCTGTGGCCAACTCATCATGGAACAACTTGCTGCAGGGCAATTTAACAACTCTATTTAATTATTTAAAAGAAATAAAAAACATTTTAATTTTTGCAATTCACATTTCATTCTAGTCCCTCCTTTTGCAACTTTTCTTTAATGATTCTATTCCACTATTTCTTTGATATTAATGTAACTCTTGTCCCGCAGCGAGTTGGCTATGACGAATTGTCCTGCAGTGAATTGGCTGCAGCAAGTTGACCATGGCAAGTTGGTTGTGGTAAGTTGGCCATGGCAAGTTGGTTGTGGTAAGTTGGCCATGGCAAGTAGGTTGTGGTAAATTGGCCATGGCAAGTTGGTTGTGGTAAATTGGCCATGGCAAGTTAGCTGTGGCAAATTGTATAGACCTATTCTGAGAAGTGCACCATGCAATGATCACATCATATCTTTGAAAATCTCTGGGCTATCAAAGTAAGATGCAACGGGAAATCAACCTAGTTCAGCAAAGATGATTAGCATTTAATAAAAGGGTACGTTAATATTTTTGTATTGATTTGGATCTGACACTTCCACCCAGTTCTGAGAGACAGTCTATATTCCCCACAGTGTAATCAATCAATCAGTCAATCAATCAAGAGCTGAGCAGTGTGTTCTTAGAGTTCTTTTTTGTAATGGATGAATACAACAATGAGCACTTAAGTATTCCTTCAACTGGGAATTAATATACTGTGATAATAAAGAAAAATGACAATGTCCAAGTTAATTTAATGATTTAAAGTGTTTAAGCTCAGGAAAAAGCTATAGAAATAAACAACGCTCAATCAGAAATTACTTAAAATAATTGGGCATCTCTTATGTTTATAGAAGCAGAAAGTATGATAAATCATTTGAATTTTCAGTGAAATCTGGAAAGTGATGGAGATCTCTATCACCATGTAAATCTGCTGTACTGAAATATGATGTGCACAACTAAAAATGCATGAGGTTATTAGCATGATATCAATTTGATATATTTTTAATAATTTAAAATTTTAATAACTTTTAAATATTTTTATTAAAAATTTAGTTACAACAGTAAATATAATTCAAACTGTAAAACAAAAGGAAAAAAGATACAAAAATATGAAAGGGAAAAGAAAAAGAAAGCAACTTCCACCCTCATCACACCTAGAATAAGCAATTTCATAATTTCTTCCTTCCTCTTAATTAACAAATATAAAACTCTTCATCTCATAACTTATCTCTTAACTATAGGTAATCCAACAAGTAACGTCTTTTTCAATCCAGGTATCAGCAAAAAGTCCAGACAGAGCTCTAAAATAACATTCCACATCTCAACTTTTAGCTGTAAGCAAAATAACATTTTAAAGACATAAAGTGGTCCTGGTATTCTAGTGTAAACAAAAAACTAGCATGACAAAGAGGGACCTTTTCTTCTTTAAAAAAAACAAGCTTACAAATATCTCTTACTTCTACAGTAACTGTAGGAAAAAAAAGCTTAAGCCCCACGTTAAACGTAAACAGACTGAATACACAGCTTTTTTCTATTCCAAATGCTAACAATTCCAAAGAAAACCACACCAAATAGCAACATACATCAATGAAATAAACATTCCATAACTCAACTCGTGACTATAAATAATTTTACATTTAGCAATATAAAGTAATCCTATATCCTAATATGAACAAAAGACTAAAATAACAACTCCTCATAACAAAGAAGGATAATATATCCTTTAAAAAGAACAAGTTTACAAAACTTCTCGAAGTTAAAACACTGTATTAGGTAAATGTAAGTAATACACAACATTTTTCCAATCCAGATATCAGCAAATTCAGAAAGAACAATCCAAAATAGCAACATGTTCCATTTGAACTCTGGTCAAATAAAGCAATTTGGTATTCCTTCCTTTTACATAAAAAAATAAGTTATTTAATTTATTCAGATGGTTATTGATCTTTGTTACAAATTTCTTTGTACTTTAAGCATGCTCTTTTGTAAGTCCAGCAAAAAAAAAAATCCAATTGCTTTCTGGGATTGCCATTTTTATTTTTTTCTTAATTTTTAAAGTTCATCCAATTTTTTTTCTTTATCTCTAATGATAAATTCTTATTTAAATTCTCATTTATGTTGTCCTCAGGTAGATTTTGTTGCATATCTTTTTCTGTAGCATCTTTGTTGGAAACAGATTGGTTCCCAAAAGACACAGCTGTGCTGATATAATTGACTGAAAGTCTAGTTGCAATCCCCAGTACAGTTCCTCAAACATATTGCTGAATGCCATTATAAGTCACTTGTCTTGTTATGTCTCTGTCAAAATCAGCTTTATTCTACCACAAAACTGCATTTATTCTTAAAAATTAATTTCAAAGATTTAATATTCAAAACCCAATATTCCAATATTATCTAAATCATCCAAAACTTCCTGTAGTCAAAACCTTGTCTTGCTTTTCTGCTGTTCATTTTAAACTCTTAAAAATTATAAAGATACATCTTCATTTTCTTATATTAAGAACTGAAGGAACTCATTGGTATTTGCAGTCTTGCCACTTTGAAGATATCAAACTTCTTTGAGGCAGTTAATAGGCAATTTCCAAAAGCGGTTAGGAAGGGAAGTGTGTATTTAATGTGCTTTAAAAAGATTCTGGGGCTGGAACCATTACGGCAATTTCCCTCATCTTCCAATTCTCTCACCTTCCGAGACCACTCTATTGCAATCTTCTCATGGGAAGCAACCATAAATTTTGATACTTCACAAATGAAGGCAAATATTTGTGTCCCAAGATAATATTGGAGAATCCAATCTGGATTGGTCACCAGGACCAGAGGCGTAGTCTTCCAAGCTTTCAGAGTCATTCTGGAGCCACTCCTCAGAAAACTTCTCTTTCACATTCTGGTGAGAGAGAAGTTCCCTGAGGATGGGCTCCATCACGAGTCTGAAAACTTAAAGTCTATAGAGATTCTCAGTCATCCAGGTCATGGTTGTCCCAAAGGTGCTTTTTCAAAAGTCAACTAGACTTTTTTGTTTTTCCTTGAAGACATTCCACTTCTCATCTAAGAAGCTTGTTCAGTTCTAGAAGCTTCTTGGATAAGAAGATAAATGTCTTCAAGGAAAAACAAAGAAAGTCCAGTTGCCTTTAGAAAAATCACCTTTGGAACAAAAATTCGGAAAACTAAACCTCTGGTCTCTGTGACCAACCCAGATTGGATCCTTTGTTACTTCAACTTGTTGAAATTTAGTTAAGTTTCTGAAATCCGGGAACAAAATGTCAGTATTCAAGGGAGTTTATCTTGCAACCAGTTTAAACTTGATTTTCTTGAGAATAGTTTTGTCGAGATTACAGATAGTCCTTGATTTACATTCATTGAGTGACCATTCAAAATTACAGCAGCACTGAAAAATATAATTTACAACTGGTCCTTACACTTACAACCTTTACAGCATCCCCCACAGTCATGTGATCAGAATTTGGATGTTTGGCAACCAACGTGTATTTACAATGGTTGCGGCATCCTGGGCTCGTGTGAGGTGATTGCTATTTGCAAACTTGCCAGCTGACTTCCTACAACAGGAACTGTCAAATTGATTTCACTGAGGGCCGCATCAGAGTTGTGTTTGAACTTGGGAGGCTGGGATAGGTGTGAACAGGGTGCGCGTGGCCAGCTCGACATCACTTGTGCCAGGGGCACCTGTGGTGACCTGAGCGCTCTTCCAGCGAAAACTGGCTCTCGAGCTCTGTTTTTGGCTGCAACGGCTTCCTGCAACCTTCTGCCAGTGAAAATGGAACTCAGGAAGACCACCCGCAGCCCTCACGATGTTCGTTTTCAGCTGTGAATGGCCTCCTGCAACCCTCTGCCAGCAAAAATGGAGCTTGGGAGAGCCGCGGGCAGCCTTCCCGAGGTCTGTTTTCGCTAGCAGAAGCACCATGGGCCAGTCCTTCAGTGTTTCCAGGTCACCCTTGCGGGCCAGATCTAAACACCCAGTGGGCCGGATTTGGCCCATGGGCCTTGAGCTTGACACCCCTGTCCTACAAGCAAAGTCAATTCAGGAAATCAGATTTGCTTAATGACCTCATGATCCACTTAATAAGTGCAGTGATTTGCTTAAGAAGCATGACAAAAAAAAAAGTCATAAAATTGGGTGTGATTTACTTAAGAACCACCTTGCTTAGCAATGGCAATTCAAGGACTACTTATATTCATTATGGCTTAGCTATAGCTGTTTGAGTCATTAATATAGTTTCTAATGTTTTCCTCTTTCTCTCACCTGTTTATGATCTTGCTGTGTCAATAACGAAGGGGGTCAATTTCATATCACCAAATGAACACGGTCTTTCATTTGTACTATTTCTGATAATGGGTAGGTCTACAAATAGCTAAAAATACCACAATGTTTAGAAACATCAATAATGCACCTTAAATAAAAGCAATGAATGGTTCTAGAAAGGACAACAAGCAAAGATCAAAGATGGTTTTAGGAATTAAAAATTATCTTATGCCTTATGCTAAATGGAAAGTAAGACAATCTTTATTATGTTTTAGGTAAACTGCCTTTTTGGATCTATTTGCAAGCATTACCCAAATTACAAAATACACACCCAAAAGTATTATTAATGTTGCAGGCCTCAGTGCTGTCTCTACAAATGATAAACACAATGTCTTTATCTTTCATAACTTTACATTCTTTTTATTAAGGGGTAAAATATGGCCAATTACAGCCCTTCAAGGCCTGTGGGGTATAAGCATTGAATCTGTCTACATATGTTTTTAGAATATTATGATGCTAGAGAGATAAATCCAATTGGTGTCACACTAAGGTCATTCTTTAGGAATGTCACACTGCTAAAGAATGACCTTTTTACTCCAACATGTGTGCGCCTGTGCCTGCGCCTGTGCATATGCATGTGCAGGTGTGTGTGTGTTTAATCCCTGGAATCAGATTTTCTGGCAAGTCCTAAAAATGATAAAATTGCCCTTCCACCTGCAGCCTTTCATGCTATCTCCCACACCATTCTAAAATGTCCTATGACCATCTGGAACAGATTAGGGGGAAATGTGAAGGTTATAGGAGGAAAGGGAAGTCACCCAAATATGCCTCCTCCTTGTTATGTGAATGGCAGATTCCACCTGGCCGAAGAATTTGCCATCAAAGAGTTTTCCAGTGACACTACAGGATAGATAAATTTCAAGACATGTTCAGTGGAGCAAAATGCCTTGGAAATTTAAGAGATATCCCATGGTAATAAAAGAGAAAGTATCACGATCTTCCTCAATCTCATGTTTTTAGTTCCAAAACAATCTCCCAAATTTATCATCCCCCCCCCTATTCTATTCTACAGTTTAGGACAAATCAGAATACAGTACATTTGGATTATTCAAATATGATAGGATTTTTAGTCCAGTGATATAGATGATTTTGTTGATTTAAAAAAAATATATATAATTATACCCTATTAAATCCTGAATTGGCAACTACAAGGATTTGTAGTTCTGTAGGCTACAGTGGAATTCAAAGCATACCAAACCAAATTCTACCCTAGAAGAAAGCAATAATAGTTCAATTTCAAATTGCTGCCAGGTTCATGTCCATGAATTCACCAGGAACTGAGCTCAACTTGGAGAATTCACTTTTGTTGCAAATTTAAATAAATTCAAGTGGGTACAAGCATGGGTTGTGATATTATAAATACAGTATAAGCATAAATTAATGATAAACATTCTTTGGAAAATCCCGCTAGATTTCGCCCTCCTGATATGTGCTCTTCATTAATGTTAATAATTGTACAATCTTGAGCAAAAGACAGCTGTTATATTAATTGAGGCTCTGGCTGTGATGGTATTTACCTCTTTTCCTCTAGGGGAAAAAAGTTTTAATTATATTTCCCATTAATTATATTTTATTCATGCTCAACCTCCAAAGTTATATTGATGACATGATGGTATTTCCTAATTATCATAATTGCAGCTTCATGGAGTGGTTAGAGGCTAAATGTTGAGCATTGGTATTAAAGCCATATGTAAGCGTGTTCGTGTATGAATACACAGATACACAAATAATTCAATTATTCCTGAGAAAAGTCATTATACTATATGAAGCCACCCACAATGTTTTCAAATTGCTAGATGTAGATATTCTACGTTCTTGCCCATTTGCCAACACAGTTCTGAATCCATCACCTGCTTAGAGCTATTTCTGAATTTTCTTTGAATGATGCATTTCATTGTGTGTGTTCAGATTTCACACATGGATGTAGACTGCCATCACTTGCCTGTTAATGCCTTCCGACAACTCCTTATCCACATTAAGATTTGAACAGCCCTTCAGACAGATTACATCTATTCAAGTACATCTCATTTTTCTTCCTTAATTGATTCACACACAAACAAACATACATGAATTCTTAACACAAGTTAAGAGTTGAACAAGCCTGCTCATTTGTGTTCTTTCTGGGCAGAATTCAGTGGTGGGTTGCCCCCGGTTCAGACGGGTTCGCAAGAACTGGTAGTAAAACTGGCGGGAGGCTCCACCCACTGACCCGGACATCATCATAGGTGATCTGCACATGCGCAGAAGAGCGTGCACGCGGGCGCGATGTGAACCGCTGGTAAAGGTAAGTAGAACCCACCCCTGGCAGAATTGTCTCAATGACATCAAGGTGCAATAAAATACTGTAGCACTTCTAACTGTATGGCAAGTTTATGCCGCATGTACATGTATTTTTTTTTTTTTTTACAAAATGACGAGATATGTTCAGAAGTTTTTTAGAATACAAAATTGCTTACAGTTGTAAGTCCTTTTCTTAAAATAATAATAATAAAAGCTTATTTCTGCAACTAACACCTGCTTTTTCTAGGGTCTGCCTTGCAGCAGAAGGGATTGGCTCCTCCTTCTGTCATTCATAGATGAGGCTTACATTTCACTAGAGCAGGAGTCCCCAACCCCCGGTCCATGGACTGGCATGGACTAGTCCACGCAAACAAATGAAGCCCCATCTGCAGGATGCAGGCAGCACACAAAATCACATCCCCTCTGCTTTGCGGAAAAACCTCTCTCCATGGAACTGGTCCTGGTGCCCCAAAAGCTAGGAGCTGTTGCATTAGAAAATGCAGTCAAGTCTTTAAATCAGGGGGCTTGCAATCAAAGGCTCATAGGCTGCATTTGTACTGCCTAGCATCCTGAGATTGTACCAGTGAGAATTAAAAGCAAAATGGCTGCCTTTGGCAGGACATTTTCTCCTTGTTAAAAATAAACGTAAGGATTGAACAGAGGCAAAAGTCTCTGTTTCTGCTCACAGTTACACACAAGAAAACCTATCTTATACCTCCAGCATAACTTTGGATATTTTGTGTAGAAGTGGGAGAATTTATATTCTGGAAATATACTATTCCCACTTTTAAAAACGATTCCCTAGGGAAATAAATACAGATAGTCCTCAACTTATGACCACAATTGAGCCCAAAGTTTGTGTTGCTAAACAAGGTAGTTGTTAAGTGAATTTTGTCCCATTTTATGACCTTTCTTGTCACAGGTATTAAGTGAATCACTGCAGTTGTTAAGTTAGTAACACAGTTGTTAAATGAATCTGGCACCCCCATTGACTTTACTTGTGAAAAGGTGGCAAAAAGTGTTCACATGACCCTGGGACACTGCAATCTGTTATAAATATGAGTCAGTAACCAAGCATCTGAATTTTGATCACCACGGGGATGCTGCAACGGTCCTAAGTGTGAAAAATGGTCGTAAGTCACTTTTTTCAGTGCCATTGTAACTTCAACTGGTCACTAAACGAATAGTTTAAGTCAAGGACTACCTGTAAAATGAAGACTGTGCCCTTCGCTTTTAGGAACCTCAGGTTGCAACGCCATTTCAAGAAAAGATTGCCTAAAGTTGCTTGAAACAACCAAACTAAAAACTAATGACAAAAGTACTGTAATTACAACCACCCAGAAAAGAAAACTGGTAGAAACTAAGATAATAAGAAGAGTTGGGGGGGGGGGCAGGGGGAGGGCGGGAAAGGGACAAGGAAAAACTGGTATCAAATACTGACTTAAGAAAAAGCCCTCCAAAATAGTTCACATTTTCTCAGAAGTCAGCAACTAGTCATCCTGGATACTAAAAAAAAATATGCTGCTTTGTTATAATGCATCAAAATAGATGCATTACAAGACCCGCGGTGGCGCAGTGGTTAGAATGCAGTACTATGGGCTACTTTTGCTGACTGCCGGCTGCCTGCAATTTGGCAGATCGAATCTCATCACGTTCAAGGTTGACTCAGCCTTCCATCCTTCCGAGGTGGACAAAATGAGGACCCAGATTGTTGTTGGGGGCAAGATGCTGACTCTGTAAACTGCTTAGAGAGCACCATGAAAGCACCATGAAACGGTATGCAAGTCTAAGTGCTATTGCTATCAAAATCATTTGCTCTTCTTCCTCTACCAACCCAAGCAGGAAAATCAGTCATCTCAGAACTCCTAGATCTTTTGTAGATAAAAATATTTACCTTTGCACTACAGAGATTCTCTTATCTTTTGTTTCCTTCCTCTTATTCAAATGTAGGGATCTTGTAGTTTACAAAGATTGCTTTTCTTCCCCTCCTCGGCTTTCAGGCAATGCGATTCTGTGTTTATACAAACACTTCCAAATGCACTATATTGCATATGTCAATATTTACCCAGCAGGAAATTACCATGACAAGTGTGAAAATAAAGCTATGTTTGCCTTACATTGAATAGCTGTATACACAGAACGATACACAAGCGGATACAATTCAAATATAATTCATTTCAATTTATGGGTACAAATGCTCGGTATTATAGTGACGCCTTGTAAATTGGTGCTGAAATGTGCCAATCAGGCAAAAAAAGAAAAAATGTTAATGCTCTGCTGAGAGCAGGCAGAAGAGAGTCACAGAGATGTATTCCTATGTCGGATGCCCAACCTGACTATTGTTCTGACCCAGCCTTCTCAAGTAATGATAAGCTGCTTACTCATGAGTAAAACAAAACAGGGCAGGAACAGTCTTTTATTCACGCGAATAAACAAAATTCAAACATAATTAGTCCCAACAAACCTGGTACTGGCCAAGGAATCCGAATTGTTTGTTGCATAGTAGAAAACGAACAATTTTCTGTGATAACTGGCCACTCCCAAACCCCTACTATTTATTTCCCAGCCAGGGAAGAGCTGACTAGTATCTACGGCTTCTTTCCCTGAGAGCCGGCTTATTGCCTTCCGTTGCTCTCCTCTCCTCTCTACACATACGCGCATCTGGGATGGGCTCCATTTGTTCCTCTCCCTCACTCAGCTTAGGCCCTGAAGACAGGTGCCTCTCCACCTGAGGGAGGACGGAAGGCCCCGGCTCTTCCTCTGTCTCTGATGCTGTTTTCCTATCAGAGCCTTCCAAAGGTTCTGAAGCTGGCCCAGGCTCTCCCTCCACCTCCTCCTCGTCTGACTCTGCTGCTAGCTCTGCTGGCAGCTAATGGGCCACAACAGCTATTAGGAAGAGAGACACTTTTGAGTGAAAGGATAGAGAGATCAAGGGTAGAGGTAAGATAGAGGAAAGGATAGAGATCAAGGTCTGTGAATGGGTGGTCCTTTGAACTAGACAGAAACAGAGGTTGCCCACTGTGCAGAAGGAAGATTCAATTGCTAATCAGGTTGCCTTTCAGAAGTCCTCACCTACAACCCATTCGTTTAATGACTGTACAAAGTTACAACAGCACTGAAAAAAGTGGCTTATGACCAATTTACACCCTTACGAACATTACAGCAGCAGCCTCCTGATCATGAGATCAGAATTCAGGGACTTGGCAACTGGCAGGTATCCACGATGGTTGCACTGTCCCAGGATCACCTGATCGCCATTTGTAACCTTCCCAGCTGGCTTCCAACAAGCAAAGTTAACAGGGGAAGCCAGATTTGCTTAATAACTACACAATTTGCTGGCAAAAAAAGGTCAAAAATTGAGGTGCAAGTCACTTAACTGTCTTGCTTAGAAACAGAAATTTTGGGCTCAATTGTGGCCGTAAGTCAAAGAAGTTATACTACTCTACATCAGACAGCAAAATGTGTTAGGGCTAGGCTGTTCTGAGGAAGGATGATCTCTTCTTTCAACCTTCCTTCTCCCTGTGCAGGTCACAATGAAAGACCAGCACAATCGTCTTTTTTTTCCTACTAACCCCCCAGCTGTTGGTCCCTGCATGCCTAGGGCTTAAATTCAAGGCTGCTCTTCTATTGCAAACAGTCAACAGAACAGATGTGCATAGACGAGTGGCAGAGATTGTAATTGCTTTGAATCATAAAAAACACTTGTAGCTCAGGTTTTAGATGTTGGCAGTGGTTTGCTCTCCAAGCTTGTTTCAATTTAGTTTCTGACTCTTTCATTACCAGACTGGGTAACATAATCAGCAGGATTTTCTTGTCCTGGTTTCAGGTTTTCCTCACCTAAAAGAAAGTTCAAGTCCTTGTCCATCACCCACATGTCCATCACACAAACCAATCAGGTACCCTTCAGAACAGAAGATACCTCCCCAGTCTTCTCAGCACAGCTGCAGGGCAACACAGCCTTGACTTTCTGGAGAGAATGTTATTTTGACTACATATCATCTTCACTTCATACAATCCCCCCTCCCATTTTCCCACAGTAGAATTTGTGGCAGGCCTGAAGGCTCAAAGGTAAAAGATGGCTTCCAGGTCTGGTAGTATGGTCAGTCGTGTGATAGGTTGTTTGTTTGCAGCTATATTTAAATTCTGAGCAGCTGATTGGTTCTCTTGTTGATTGGTCATTCAAATGCTCTGGTTTCTTATGCATTCATATACTGGATCAAAATCAATATGCTTGTTAATTGCTCCTTTGGTAGAATACCAATAAATTCACGCACATGGCGGTTGTCAGCATGGCCGGTGATTTTTCTTCCTTCCCAATCGAACTGGTATTGTTCATTATCAATGTGGTTTGAGATCAGGGATTTTTGGTCATGCTGTTTAACTGCTAGTTGATGTTTATGAACCTGTAATTGCTACTCAGTCTGCATAGATACACTACAGTGGTGGGTTGGCCCCAGTTCGGACTGGTTCGCAAGAACCAGTAATAAAACCGGCGGGAAGCTCTGCCCACCGACCTGGACGTCATCATAGATGGCTGTGCACACGATGCGAACCGGTAGTAAAGATAAGCAGAACCCACCCCTGATACACTAGAATCATTACAGAGATCTGTGAATTGACGATGGCCTGATCGGAACCATTTTGCAAATGCAATTTTTTGGTTATTTATGATCAGCATCATTCCAGGGGTTGCAATTCATTCTAAATCAGTCATAGCCAAAGTGGACCACTTGGGCCCGTCAGCATAACTGAAAAAACAGAAGCCCAGAGAAGTAAGCTGGAAAAAAAAATGGTTTTCCATTGATATGAAATGCCCATTCTCTACTCTTTCCCAGAACATAAGAATTAAAAAGGGATTGTTAGTCAAGCTGGATAATCTTTCTGCTGTCTCTGGTTTTCGTCTTTGCTTGGATTGCTATTGGCAGCTGTCCATTTGTTCATTTTCCCTTTGGGAAGAAAACAGAAGAAGGACAACAACTTATTGAGTTCAGCATTCTGTGTCCTATATACACAAAATGCTGAACTCAATATGCTGTACAACAAAGAAGCCCAAGAGAGTCAGCATGAGCATGGACGGTTGGACTGGGGACTTCTTCCACTGTTTCTCCCCAGCATCTTGTCTATAATTCAGGAGATGACGGTTGATTGGTGAAGTCTGATCAATCCCCTTTTAAAGCCATCTGAAGTTGCCTTTCGCCCCTCCCTTGAATTTGGACTGAACCCATTTACTCCTTCCTGTTGCAATCCATTTCTTCAATAAGGAAAATGCTGGTTCAGGAAGGAGTTACGCTCTCGGACAATCTGTGGCAGATTGTTTAAAGCTCTTTGTTAAAATTTACTACAGTATAAAATGCAATGAAAATAAAGATTTAAAAACGGGGGGGAGGGGGGGAGAGAACACAGCAAAAGAAAATAATTTTAAAAAATAATTCTTTCCAGTACACTGAAGGACTAATTGCATTGTATCCTGAACCTTTGTTTATTACATTTAGTTATTACAAGCCATTTCTATAACAACACAATTATTCAGTCTTCAAAGCAGGGGTGAAATCCAGCAGGTTCTGACAGGTTCTGGAGAACCGGTAGTGGAAATTTTGAGTAGTTCGGAGAACCGGCAAATGCCACCTCTGGCTGGCTCCAGAGTGGGGTGGGAATGGAGATTTTGCAATATCCTTCCCCTGGAGTGGGGTGGGAATGGAGCATCCTTCCATTTGCAGTATCCTTCCCCTGCTATGCCCACCAAACCACGCCACTGAGCCACGCCCACAGAACCGGTAGTAAAAAAATATTGATTTTACCACTGCTTCAAAGTAAAATCTAAATTCCATTTTTTTTCTATTTCGGACATAAAAACCAAAAGAAGCTTCCCAATAAAAACAGGACTAAGTAAAATCTTCTTTTTGTTTGAAACAATCATCTCAACCTTTAGGCTGTCATCTCAACAAATTCCATTTTTTCCTTGTACTATTTCTCCTAATGGAAAAAACATGGATAGAAAAACCTGTGGCAGGCTTATAGCACTGAGTACTGCTCTAGCAGCACCCATTTTCTCCTAAAGTCTCACCTGTATAGTGTGCAACACAACCCCAGCTGATAAATAACCAGGACAGGGCAGAGGCACAAATATTCTTACGTATACCAATGTTCGTCTTCAATCAAGTTATTCCGGATATTAAGCAATAGAGGGGAAAGGCCTGGCAGACCTTTTGATAATATGACAAACTGAAAATAAACACAGCAGCATTGAAAGTAAACACAATATATTGCATGTGAAGTCATAGCAGCAGTACATCTTCCCACTACACTCACTTAAAAATGTAGCAGCTGAATAAAGGGTGACATGCAGCAGTGCAAGAGAAGGAAGTCAGATGATGGCTGAGCCACTGCGATCAAATCCACCCCTCGAGAGATGCTGAAAAAAAAAGTTAAATTCCCACAAATACATTCCTGTTCCCACAAAAGGATGGGACGTTATGAGAGCTGATTTGCAAATCTGTAAAAGAACTACAGGTAATCCTTGACGTATGACCACAAATGAAACCAAAGCAAGACAATTGTTGAGTGAGTTTGTGCACCATTTTATGACCTTTCTTGCCACAGTCGTTAAGCGAATCACTGCATTTGTGATTGCAGTGATAAACTGTGCTGCTGTTAAGGGAATCTGGCTTTCCCCATTCATTTTGCTTGTCGGAAGCCGGCTGGGAAGGTTACAAATGATGATCATGTGACCCCGGGAACCTGCAACCATCATAACTACATGCCAGTTGCCAAGTATCCAAATTTTGATCACATGACCATGGAGATGCTGCAACAATTGTGAGCATGAAAACCAATCACAATTCACTTTTTTTTTAGGGCTGTTTGTAACCTCAAACAGTCACTAAATGAATGATTGTAAGTCTGTAGTGCCTACAGAACGATTAAGTAGCAGACAGTGGTGCAAAACTTTACGGGAAACTTGTTGTCAGCCCTGGAGCCACCTTCAGGGCTGCCACAGCGGAGATGAGTCAAGCTGTGGGAACGGGAGAGGGGAGGTAGAGATAGTTGGGATATTGTAGCCATAATAACATTCTTTCTTCTGAGAACCAAGGACGTTCCCACCAGGTGCGAGGTGGTGGGATCTGAGATGTGTGACCTGATTGGACCATATGACGGACTGCATGGGCAGGGGATAGAAAACTTTACTTTTAACTAGGGGAAATCCGAGGGGGGGTAGTTAGAGTCGGATTTCCCCAGATGTGCCAATATGACATGCCTAATAAATCTATACTTTGAGGAAGATGTCTGCCTTGGAGTTGTGATTCCGTTGGGTGTGTTACTTGGAACTCTGACAGTTGTATCCATACCCAAGTAAAATCCAAGTAGGATTTTATTTTTTAATAGTCATTAATATATTTCCACAAAAGTTTTCTGGAAGCTATAATGCACGCATGCAAAGAATGTTTAGTAGAAAATTAGTTTTCCGTTTACTCTGCAGTTGTGATTTGCTGTCAGTCAGATTCTCCCTCTGGGTGGACCATCTCCCTGGACAGAAGACTTCCTGCCTTTTGTCTGATACAATGGAATATTTTTGTCCTTCTTTGCCAGTTACCCATCAGCAGCCTCGGGAAAGCAAAGTAGTGGCAAATTGCCACTAGAAATGGTGCAAACAGGCTTTGCTTGTTTACAGTTTTACTTCATAAGACTGACGAGCTTTCTAATGATATGTGTCATATACACACATATGTGCGTGTGCGTGAATGCTATTCGACATATCAAAGTAATGTTTTCTCATTTTCCTCTCCTTTAGGCTGTAAAGTGGCTTAAGTGGCTTAATAAAAAGTTCATTATTTCCTTATATATGAACAGCACAGTGTAATGGAAATCTCTGCTAGTTTGCATTTTGGGATGAGGCTTGTTGAAGAAGAAAATCTCAAAAACATTTAATAAAAGGATATTCTCTTCCCAAAGTCCCCTTTTTGCCCCTTGACATCCTCCTAATGTGTCTTTTGACATTTAAAGCCATTTTAAATATGTACAGCGAATACACAGAAATGGCAATTAAAAACTTTGCATGCTGGATGCCTCCATTTGTTGCCATTTGTTGCTGTTCTTTCAATGGAAAACAAGCTGTGTAAGTATTTTTGGCTAACCCTGCAGACATAAACCTGAAACAAGTTTGCTCTACTGAACGCAAGGGTACTGTCTTATGAATTAATAATATTTATTATGGTTTGTGGCACAGCCAGCCAGATGTTCAGACTGGATCTGGCATTTTTGTCTGCCTTTCGAGTCCTTCCCAAGGACCTGGGATAGGCAGATGTGGATATCATTGCAGCATGTAAGCTGTTCTAAGTAAAGCTGCGTTTTGCAATTGACTGATGAGGAATTTGTCAATGCCTATGGTGTTCAAGTGATGCTCTAGTTGTTTTGGGATTGCACCCAATAAAGGCGTCAATCTACTTTTGCTTTCTTTTGCCACAGTTGTTCTATTTCTATTTGCAGGTCTTTGTATTTTGTTATCTGCTCCAGTTCTTTTTCTTCTATTCTGCTGTCTTATTTTATTATTATTTATTAGACTTTTATATTGCCTTTATTATTTGCAAGCAACTTAAGGTGGCAACCATATATAATATTCGTTCCTCCTCCAATTTCCCCACAACACAACCTTTTGAGAGAGAGAGTGACTGGTTCAGAGTCACCCAGATGGCTTTCATGCTTTATATGGGACTAGAACTCACGATCTTCTGGTTTCTAGACCAGAACCTTAATCATTAAGCCACTGATTCTTAGCCACTGCCTAAGATTGGACAGAGTATGTCTAATATAGGAGTATTGACTGAAATATCATTTAGGACTGCTTCTGGTTTAGTGGAATGAGGCTTGACAATTATTTGGTAGCAGAAAACACATTACGCCATTACTCGATATGACTCTGTAGGGCTGAACAATGCTTCTGATTTGATTTCAGAAAGGTGCTTCTGACTGTGTGGGGATGTAAAGGTAACACCTGGCTGAAACCCTTTAAAGCAGCCATAGCTTTTCCTGGTATCACGTGGTAGCTACAGAAGGCAAACATGCAATCCTAGGAAAAAGATACCGCTGCTTTAAAGAGCCGGAGGTATTGGAAGTAAAAATCTAACGGTGCTGATTTTTTAGCTCTCATGACTATCCCAAGAGAACAAAGGGATTGTAGATTGTAGGTTAAAGATTTGCTCCGGGTTGTCAGGCCATTTCCTTCTGCCTTTCTCCCTGGCATACAGACAGGCCATATTCTTGGATTGTCCTCCTGTAGCTAGATAGATGCTAGGCTTTGCTTATCCTACAATGCTTTTCCTGTAAGTAAATCCCTTGCTTCAGGGGTGAAATCCAGTAGGTTCTGACAGGTTCTCGAGACCGGTAGTGGAAATTTTGACCAGTTCTGAGAATTGGCAAATACCACCTCTAGCTGGCCCCAGAGTGGGGTGGGAATGGAGATTTTGCAATATCCTTCCCCCAGGAGTGGGGGACGGAATGGGGATTTTGTAGTATCCTTCCCCTGGAGTGGGGTGGGAATGGAGATTTTGCAGTATCTGTCCCCTGTCACACCTACAAAGTCATGCCCACCAAGCCACACCACGCCCACCAAGCCATGCCCACAGAACTGGTAGTAAAAAAATTTGGATTTCACCACTGTCTTGCTTCATGCATCCTTGATCAGGTTAGAATCTGCTCTCTGGAATGCTCAAATGCACAAAGAGAATGCTTTAACCTCCAACAGGAAACAGGTGCTATGCTTATACTCCTGCCTGTTCTGAACCATCTTATCCAGTCTAAATCTGAAGCACTGCACTGTTTATTACACACTACTTTATTTACCCTTGGTTTGTAGGTGATGATCTCTCTATCATATCATAACAAGCACCACCCATAAAAACCAAGGCAGATGAAACACTGCAAAATATTCCAGTGACTGGCATACCTTAAGACACAATAATGCAGGATATGCAGTGTTCTTCTGTTGGAATGCAGGATATTCCCATGTTCTGGAAATCCCTCCTCTATATGGTACAACTTCATGTGAAATGGTTTCCCATGTGCTAATGGTGATTTTTAGAAGCAAGATTTGGAGGTGCCAGATGTTTTGCTGCATTCACAGATCTTTCCCGGAATTGCGTCATAAAATACCATGGATTAACTACACAATATTCAAACGTGAATAAATTGAACAATAAAATATCGGGTGGAGTGTACTCATGTCCGTTCATTTTTTTTAAAAAAATTAAGTGGTTGGCTGCTGCTTTGAGCATTAAGAACAGTCAGAAATGCCAAAGCAATAAACACACAATCCTCTCTTAACTAATATAAAATCAGATATGTCCTGGGATTATTCATTCCTCAATCCACATGGTCTTTGGAAGAGACAAGTCTTTTAACAACTTCGTAAAAATCAGCAGTGAGAGACAGATCTTGTTTTTGATGGATGGGAATTCCACAACAAGACAGGAGTTCCTGCAGGCCTATTTTATGAGAATGGAGATGTCAGCAGTTCTTCTCTACAGTTCTTCTCTATTTCGCACAGATACTAGGCATGATATCTTATAGGATTTTAAAGATTGTGACCAGCACCTGGAATTTCATCCCAAAACTAATCAGCAATCTCTGACACTAGTGGTATTATCTGGCTATATTATCCTACAATAGTTTGAGCATATCTGCTTCCAAGAGGAAAGACTTAAATTTTAGGATGAATTCCGGAGCTTGATTTTAAAAGTATTAAACAAAACAATATAAAAGACATAACTTATTGTCCTTTCTACAGCTTTACATGGAACACTTCTGTATCTGGAATTACCTTTGGTTGCTTCAGTTCATATTCATTCTTAACATATATATTTCCATATGTATTCACAACATATTTCTAATATAATACATAGCTTTACAAAGCCCCTTGCTTGCATAAAATAGTGGAAAATATGTGATATTTTAATTAGAAAAATATGGTTTTAGTATTACATAGATTAAAGCTCTGTTTTGATAAAATAAATGTATCTGCCTCTCTGTCTCTCTGTCAATTTCTCTCTCTATATCTCTACCTCTCTCTCTAATATCTATCATCTCTCCCTATATCTATCTACCCTTCCTTCCTTCCTTCTTTCCTTCCTTCCTTCCTTCCTTTTTTTCTTTTGTCTCTCATTTATCTATCATATCTTTCAATCTCTCTCTCTTTCTCTATCATCTATGATTTATATCATCTATCTATCATCTATCCATCTAATTTTTATTTTTAGGAACCACTTCTTGGAGAGCTGTACTTTCAATCCCACACATTTCAAGAGTGGGACACCCAAACCATTTATAATATACACATTCAAATAATAATAATTTTTAAATATTCAGTTGACTGAGTTTCATATTTAATGAATAAGGTTAATAATAATAATAATAATAATAATAATAATAATAATAATAATAATAATAATAGATTGAAGATAAGCAGCAAGAAAAAATCACAAAGTACCGGGACTTGCAAATTGAAGTTGAGTGACTATGGAAAAAGAAATCATGTGTTGTCCCAATTGTAATTGGAGCCCTTGGAGCAATACCCAAAGGGCTACCCGCTATTTAGAAATTCTAAATTTGCCAGACTTGAACATTTTGACTCTACCAAAAACCACCTTGCTCGGAACAGCTCACATCCTCCGACGATACCTTAACAGTTCCTAGGTCATTGGTTAGGACTCGAGCTGCTGAGCTATTAACCAGCCTCAAAGGCTGTGAATCTCACTAAAGTTTAAATAATAATAATAATAATAATAATAATAATAATAATAATAATAGAATGCTGTTTATAACACCGCCTTGTCAGTATTTGGTAAGGTGATCAGAAAGACAGCAGATTGGTTTGAAGCCCATTCGGAGGAGTTGACACCAGCCATTGAGGAATAAAAGAGAGCTCTAATTGCATATAAAGTCTGTTCCAGTGAGTGCAACCTACAGGTTCTGCGAGCTGTTCGTAGTAAAATCCAACAGACCACCAGGATGTGTTTGTTATGTGCTAACGATTAAAGCTAAATAATGTGCTAATGATTATTGGCTGCAGCTTTGCTCTTGGATGCAGATAGCAGCTGACACAGGCAACATCAAGGGGATGTATGATGGCATCAAGCAGGCCTTAGGTCCAACACAGAAGAAATCTGCCCCTCTGAAGTCTGCTACAGGTGAGGTTATCCAGGACTGAGCACAGCAGATGGCACGCTGGGTGTAGCACTACTCTGAGTTATATTCCAGATAAAATGTGGTAACTGAAGAAGCATTAAATAACATTGAGTGCCTGCCTATCTTGGAGGAGCTTGACAGTGAACCAACTTTAGAAGAACCAAATGCGGCCCTGGACTCCCTTGCCTCTGGCAAGGCACCCGGGAAAGATAACATCCCTGCCGAAGTTCTGAAGTGCTGCAAAGAGAACATCTCTGTCAATTCAGAGATTTCATGCAATCTCTGAATTGCATGAAATCTTCTGTCTTTGTTGGAGGGAAGGTGGAGTACCACAGGACATGAAGGATGCATATATCATCACACTGTACAAGAACAAAGGTGACAGGGGTGACTGTAACAATTACCGTGCCATCTCTCTTCTTAGTGTTGTAGGGAAGCTGCTTGCCTGTGTTGTACTGAAGAGGCTCCAGGTGCTTGCAGAGAGAGTCAATCCAGAATCACAGTGTGGATTTCGAGCCAACAGATCCACTACTGACATGGTATTTTTCCTTAGACAGTTGCAGGAGAAATGCAGGGAACAAAGACAGCCACTTTTCGTAGCCTTCATAGATCTTATGAAGGCTTTTGACTTGGTTAACAGGGATGGCCTTTATAAAATTCTCCCCAAGACTGGATGTCCACCTCAACTCCTCAAGATCATCAGGTCCTTTCATGAGGAAATGAAGGGCACTGTAGTTTTTGATGGCTTAACTTCAGATTCCTTTGATATTCGAAATGGAGTGAAGCAGGCCTGTGTCCTCGCACCAACTTTATTCGGGATCTTTTTTTGCTGTCATGCTGAAACATGCTTTTGGAACTGCAACAGAGGATATTTACCTCTGGACCAGATAAGACAGAAAACTCTTTAATCTCTCTAGATTGAGAGCAAAGTCTAAAGTCCAGCTGAAATGCTTACAGGATTTCCTCTTCGCTGATGATGATGCCGTCACTGCTCACTCTGCTGAAGACCTTCAACAACTTATGGACAGTTTTAGCAAGGCCTGCCAAGACTTTGGACTAACAATCAGCCTGAAAAAAACAGTCATGGGTCAGGACGTGGATTCACCTCCCTGTATTACAACCTCTGCACAAGAACTGGAGATCGTCCATGACTTTGTGTACCTCGGCTCAATTATCACTGACACTCTCTCTTTAGATACTGAGCTGAATAAATGTATTGGTATAGCGGCAACCACATTTTCCAGACATACAAAGAGAGTATGGCTTAATAAGAAGCTGACAGAACATACAAAGATCCAGGTCTATAGAGCCTGCATCCTGAGCACACTCTTGTACTGCAGTGAGTCTTGGACCCTTTACGCACAGCAGGAGAGAAAGTTTAACACCTTTCATATGTGCAGTCTCTGACGAATTCTTGGCATCACCTGGCAGAACAAAATTCCAAATAATGCAGTCTTGGAACGTGCTAGAATTTCTAGCATGTATACACTATTGAAACAGCGACATCTATGCTGGCTGGGGCATGTGAGAATGGCTGATGGTCGGATTCCGAAAGATCTCCTGTATGGAGAATTAGTGCAGGGAAAGCGCCTCAGAGGGAGACCACAGCTGCGATATAAGGATATCTGCAAGGGGGACCTAAAGGCCCTGGGAATGGACATTAACAACTGGGAAACCTTGACCGCCGATTGTTCAGCTTGGAGGCTAAAGACGCAGCATGGCCTTCTCCAATTCGAAGAGACACTTGTTCGGCAGGCTGAGGCAAAGAGGCAGTCCCAGAACCAGTGAAATCTGGAGGCTGGGCAGGGGACAGAATGTATCTGCCCTCAGTGTGGAATTGGCCTTTTTAGTCACACTAGATGCTGTTTTAGGACCTCTTTCCAGAGCACGATACTATAGTCTCTTGAGACTGAAGGATGCCAAATAATAATAATAATAATAATAATAATAATAATAATAATAATAACAACAACAACAACAACAATAACAACAACAACAACAATAATTGGGGATTTTAGAGGCCTCTGACTTAATGCATAATAAAGTCAAGGAATTAACTTCAGCCAAGTACATTTGGCGAATTCGTAAGATATTAATGTCCAAACTGAATGGAGGAAACATCATAAAAGCCGTAAATACCTGGGTTATACCTGTGATTCGATACTCGGCAGGAATAATTGACTGGACCCAGATGGAGTTAGACAATTTGGACAGAAAAACAAGGAAGCTTATGACAATGAATCATGCCTTGCACTCTAAAAGTGATGTTGACCGATTATATTTACCAAGAGCAGAGGGTGGTCGAGGACTCCTACAAGTAAAGCAGACTGTGGAAGAAGAAAAATGTAGCTTGAATGATTACATCCAGAAAAGTGAAGAACCAATGATTAAGGAAGTAAATAAAGGAGGCCTTTTAAAGACAACTAAAACAAAAACAGAATATAAGAAAGAAGTAATTGAGCAGCAAGCTGAAAATTGGAAAAGCAAAGCTCTGCTTGGACAATACTTGAAAAGTATTGAAGGCAAAGCTGACCAGAAACTAACTTGGAACTGGTTAAGATCAGGAGTACTGAAAAAAGAAACAGAAAGCTTTATTTTGGCAGCTCAAGAACAAGCCCTAGCCACAAACTGCATGAAGGCAAAAATCCAACATGTTACCACCAACAGCAAATGCCGCCTCTGTAATGAGAAAGATGAAACAGTCGACCACCTGATCAGTGGGTGCAGCAAAATTTCACAAACTGACTATCTACAATGCCATGACTGCGTTGCTAAGATCATTCACTGGAAATTGTGCCAGAAGTTTGGATTTGAGTACAGACAAAACCACTGGGAACATCAGATTGAGAAAGCTTTAGAGAATGAGAAACTCAAGATCTTGTGGGACTTCAGGATTCAGACTGACAGGCACTTAGTCCACAACACACCTGACATAACAATAGTTGAAAAGAAAAAAGTATGGTTCATTGACATTGCAATACCTGGTGATGCACGAATTGAAGATAAGCAGCAAGAAAAAATCACAAAGTACAGGGACTTGCAAATTGAAGTTGAGCGACTGTGGAAAAAGAAATCGTGTGTTGTCCCAATTGTATTTGGAGCCCTTGCAGCAATACTCAAAGGGCTACCCCGCTATTGAGAAATTCTAAATTTGCCGGACTTGAACATTTTGACTCTACAAAAAACCACCTTACTCGGAACAGCTTACATCCTCCGACGATACCTTAATAGTTCCTAGGTCCTTGGTTAGGGCTCGAGCTGCTGAGCTATTAACCAGCCTCAAAGGCTGTGAATCTCACTAAAGATTAATCAATCATCATCATCATCATCATCATCATCATCATCATCATCATCATCAAACCTTCTTTAAAAAGTTGCTAAAACCACAACCCACTATTTATGTATCCCTGAGGCACTCAACCAGAACAGTTCATGGGAGAAGGTATCACCCTGAAACCCCTATCAAATATATTAGTTTTGTGCCAAGGTCAAAAACTTCCTTGAAAAGAGTACAGCATTGAATATGGACCTGTTTCTTGTTTACCAGATTCTGACATAGAACCCACCAAAGGGATCTTCTGCAATTTGCTGTGTTTTTTCTTTAAAAAAAAAAAGTCTTTTATTTTTATTTATTTATTTATTGAATTTATTTACTGCTCATCTTGCAGTGAAATGACTTTGGGCAGTTACTGTCTTATTATGTATCAGTCTTTGTCCCACAGGGCTAATATTGTCTCTTCTAGCTCTTTTTCAGATTTTACATACTGGGAAATCTTTTGTATCATTGTCTCTAGATTCTTTTTTTTCTTGATGCTTGATTTAAACTTGGAACTTCCAATATGTTGACCTTCACTGAATGATTGTCCTTTCCTGTGTGATCCACTTCCATGGCCACGGCAAAGAAAAAAATAGAGGTACAAGGGTAAAGGGTAGCAGTGTATGTGAAAAATGAAAATAAAAAACAGACCCATTGGCTCAAGGATGCTAGAAATCTTGCCCCAATCTTGACTGACTTTCAGACACTTTGCATCAGCTGAGTGTTTATTTCAACGCTTCGCTAATATCAAGAGTACTAGAAACTGACTTTGAATGACTTTAACCAGATCTATTGCTTCATGGATATTTTATGCCTCAGTAAGACCACAGTGACAGAATTAAGCTCTGGTGGTTTTTTTTGGAGTGGAAGAAGAAGAAAGAGAAAGGAGGAGGAGGAGGAGGAGGAGGAGGAAGAAGAAGAAGAAGAAGAAGAAGAAGAAGAAGAAGAAGAAGAAGAAGAAGAAGAAGAAAGAAAGAAAGAAAGAAAGAAAGAAAGAAAGAAAGAAAGAAAGAAAGAAAGCCTTTCATAGAAAATGTGTGTTTCAAGGCTCTTGAGTCTAAATTTCCAACACTTATACTCAGTCAGTTTGTGAAATCATCTCTCTCTTTATAATTAAGTGGAGGGTTCTATCTATAATGTATATTTCACTTTTTTTTTTTTGCTTTAATTTATATGCCGCCCTTCTCCGGAGACTCAGGGCGGCTTACAATGCGTTAAGCAATAGCCTTCATACTTTTGTATATTTATACAAAGTCAGTTTATTGCCCCCACAATCTGGGTCCTCATTTTACCTACCTTTGAAAGGATGGAAGGCTGAGTCAACCTTGAGCCTGGTGAGATTTGAACTTGCAGTAATTGCAAGCAGCAGATGTTAATAACAGTGCTTTAGTCTACCAAGGCTCTTTCAACACAGCTACCCTTAAGTGCTGATTTTTTTTTTATTTATTTTTTTTAGTCCTGGCAAGAGTTGTTAGAATTTTAGCATGTAGACTGACAACATGTATTTATAGAAAACAATCCTCATTGTTCCCTAGCCAAAAAATAATCTCCTTTTCTTTAGTGCCTTTATTCTTTCTAATAAATCAGTAATGATGAGAGACATTTCCAGTTAACCATTTGATTTCCTGCAGCTTTCCAGATATGAGAGATTACATCTTCCAGAATTCCCAGTATTCCCAGTGTGGCAATTGACTCTGTTGAGAATTCTGACATTTATGGTGCAATACATTTAGAAGGCAGCTTTTCCTAATCTGGGCACCATCCAGAAGTGTGGACATCAGCTCCCAAAATTCTTGAGTTAATCGGCCACTGCTGAGAATTCTGGGATCTGAAATCCATACACCTGACATTCTGAGTACTATGGCTTGAAGTCCAAATCCTTGACATTCTTGAACACTGTGGGTTTTTTTTTTTAATAAGCCACAATTTTACACTAACATTGGCTATCTGTGCCCACATTTTAGGATATCTAATTTCTACTGAATCTAATAAAAAATGTAAAGTACTTTGAATTTTCCCAATGAAATAGAGAGGCATTCCACAATTTGATTTACTAAGTGGTATCTCAAATGTTTCATTATTGATTTATTTCAGTGAACCAATTTATCTCACGAACAGTGACACTGAGCAATGTGCAACAGAGCTAAAAACAGTTTAAATACATAAAAAATATAAAAAACAAACTAAAACTAAGAATAATAGATAAAGTAATGTTAAAAATAGCAGAGCCACCTCATTAGTTCATCTATCCCCTGGGGTCCCCATTTATTCCCCGATTTACACAGAATTATTTTATCTCTGATCCCACAAGCATATATCAATATGCTTTCCCACTGAAAATAGCTATTTTCAGTAAGCAATATTTACTTCACTGAGAGGGGGGGGGGGAAGATTTAATCTGTATGTACTCAACTCAACCAGCAATGTGCTGTAGCCACCAAAAAAGCCAGTCTTGGACTGTATTAACCAAGGGATAGAATCAAGATCACGTGAAATGTTAATACCACTTTATAATGCCTTGGTAAGATTACATTTGGAATATTGCATCCAGTTTTGGTCACCATGATATAAAAAGGTTGTTGAGATTCTAGAAAGAGTGCAGAAAAGAACAACAAATATGATTAGGGGACTGGAGGCTAAAACATATGAGGAATAGTTGCAGGAATTGGGTATGTCTAGTCCAGTGATAAGAAGGTCTAGGGGTGACATGATAGCAGTATACCATTATTTGAGGGGCTACCACAAAGAAGAGGGGATCAACCTATTATCCCTTATTCACCTGAAAGCAGGACAAGAAGCAATAGATGGAATCTAACCAAGGAGAGAAGCAACCTAGAAATAAGGAGAAATTTCCTGACAATGAAAATAATTAACTAGTGGAACAGCTTGCCTTCAGAAGCTGTGGGTGCTCTGGAGGCTTTTAAGAAGAGCATGGAAAGCCACCTGTCTGAAATGGTATAGGTTTCCTGCTTGAGCAGGGGATTGGATTAGAAGACCTCCAAGTCCCTTCTAACTCTGTTATTCTGTTCTGTTCCGAAACCTTTTACACCATCACAGACAAACATCTGCCCATCTAGGTCCTGGGGAAGGACTCAATAGGTGGATCATTGTGCCAAATTGAAAGTAAACATCTGGCTGACTGTGTAACAAATTAAGAGGCCAAATCTAGTTCACAGCTCTGTGTAAAATTTCTTGCAAGTAGCCCCATTTAATTGGGATTGAATATGCATTGAAATATGAGTAAATATGCACATGCACATATTTTGTTGTCATTCTGTTGAGCACAGCAGTTCCCAATTATTCAGTGGGATGAAGTGTTGAAATGGGAGCCTGTTTGGCTGTAACCTCATAATGCAACAATTAGAAGAAGACAATACAGTTATAAAAGAGCAACTTTTCAGAGCCCCAGGGACCGATGCCAAGAAAAATCAAATATGCTGTCATTTCTACTACACTGCAGTCACAAAGAGAACAGTGGTATAAAACAACATCAAAACTAGCCAGGATGATTCATTGATAACAGAATAGGTGACAAAGCTCCCAGAGGTTAGTGGGAAATAACGTCCATAGGAGAAAACACAATGAGGAGAGAAAAAAAAAATATTTCTGGCATCCAAGAAATAATGATTTGTTCCAGTTCTGAACCCTTTGAGAACATTTTTACAGTGTTTTGCTAGAATGGCTTCTGATTCATGCCTTTTTAATGACTTCTCACCTAAATTGAAAGACAATATGACAAAAATTAGTAACAACATAATTTTAATTCCATGATTGAATTTCCTCCTTGCGGTGGTGGTGGGGAGCCAATGATATGCCAGCAATCTCTTTTTGGTCAAGTCATGGGGACCTATTTCAGCTGCTAAAGGGCGTGCTTCCAACGCAAAAATTCCTGCCAAATGAGATTCTTTCTAAATTCCAGTCAATTAAAATACACTTAAAGGGCAGCCGCTCTGGAGCAAAACACAAAGCAAAAAAAAAAACAAACCCACCCTGCCTACAACTTTTGAAGGCATCATCACATGAAAGTCACTCCGCTTGTCAAACAAGATAATTAAAGTCACACATGGCTGTTATTATTTTTGTCCAAGGGGGTGGAATCTCTGTGCGGCGCCTGTGTGCAGTCAGAAACTCAGATGACATGTTGGGCACCACCTTAAAAGAGACAAAGGCAGGAGTGTTGGTCCCGGTGTCAGTTTTCGGCTCTTGGTTCTTTAAACCATGTGCGTTTGGCTGCCAGCCCTCGGTGGAGCTGCATACAAATATTGACAGAACACAGTGGCATTTGTTAAGCTGCATCTTGGGAAGTGAGCGATTAAAAGTCTAGAGGAAGATCTTAGCATTTCAGAACTTCCCTTCTCTCTCCCCCTCTCCTTCTCTCCCCCTCATCTTCACGGCTTTCACAGAGTGAAAGTGAAAATGCTGAGCTTAGCCAAACAGGAGCACTGACCTTTTCCTCTGGCTTGTTCTAGGTAAGGTCCGATTTCTTTGCCTTCTTCTTCTTCTTTTTGCCACGTGTTTTAAATCTCTTTATAGAAGAGGAACTTTTAAAACAAAGGAGTGGGGAAGGTGCAATGGTGGTGAAAGGAAGTATTAATGTTTGCAATTTAATCTGAGAAGTGATGAGATTATCTTGAGCCAAGAGAGAGAGAGAGAGAGAGATGATGATATGTGTCAGAAACTGTGCACCATCCAACATTAACCTTACCTTTCCAAAGTCCCATTCTTAGGGGTTGAGAAGTTCAGGAATCTGAAAGATATTTGAAAGATACCTTTTGACCCAGTAATGAAAACTTGTGAAATTCCCTTTGGATCTCCTCTGAATGGTCCTCAGCTGAGATTCTGAAGTTTATTGCCTGGTTTTACTTGTGAAACTTTTATTGTTCCATCTGAGTAGTTAATCACTGTTTTAGTTTTAATGCCTGCTAAAGGCTTCAGAAAAACCTGTTTGACCTAAGGTTATTATTTAACTTGAATGGCTTTTGGATAGGGAAATATTTTCCTTATGACATATGGTACGGTGAAAATAAAATCCCATAATGGAATGACAGTATGGGATATTAAGTAACTTCCATAACATAACTGAATATGCTATTTATGTTTTTTTAAATGATAGGTTAAAAATTGCAATATTTGGTGAGTTTATTAATAGTGTTCCATGTAGAAACCTTATTGTAAGTCTTGGAGTTTCTTGTAAGAGTAAGCGAGACGCTTTCATGTGAAGGGATTATGTTACCACAAGGGCAATTTGTGTAAACGTGCCTTGTCAATCTGTAATGTCCAAGTACCATTCAGTTTACACCAACCTGAAACATTTAAGAAACCTTTTGCCAAAATAAATTCTGGCACTCCGCAAAATAATATTTTTAAAAACAATTTTCCAACCAACTTCAACATGCGAGTTCAACTGTTTCTTTATCCTTTGATGTATTTTGGAAAATGTACAAATGCTAGCTTAACTATTAAAATCTGCAGTTGGAGGACTGGAATGCTGTAAGCTTTCTTTTGACTGAATGTCATTTATTCATGAAGCTAGTTCAATCTGGTTCAATGGAACAGCTTGTTTCAGTCAGTACTATGCATCATTACTGTGAAATGAAACTGGTTTTGTAGCAAATGGTTATCAGCATAGGCTGTCCACTTAATGCTGAATGATAGGAACATAGAGCAAAATACCAATAAACAGAAAAACATGTGGGAATATTACCCTTAAGGATTTGCAATCTGGAGCCAAAAATGTACAAACACCACCCCTCTCTCTCACACACATATCAACATAAACAGATACGAAATGGGATTATGGTGTTTTGACACCCAGTCGTGCTCTGCCAAGAAGCAGAGTGGAGATATTATCTACATTTCTCTCTATTTCCCTATTTTTATCTTTATAATGCTTCCGTGATATAATTGTAGTGTTTTTTTTAATGGTCTACAGTCATCAGGTGAGTTTCAAAGCTGTGAAACTGAATTTGCTTATTCAAGCAGGACAGTCTGTTCACTAGAATCTGGATGAGTGACATATGGACTGCTACATAGCATGGACAATGATGTGGGACAGTCAGAGATTAGAAGACAACTAGAACATTGTGATTTGTTGCTTACTCCTACACTATGTTGGTAGCTCTTTCCTTTTAGCTTGAGGAATCCTAGATGATACTCTGAATTCAGTGATATAAAGGCCTTAGTTCCTGAGAATTATGTAGCATTATGTCAAATAATGTTCATATCTTCCTGAATCAATAAAGACCACACAATGGTGGATGGGCAAATTAGGGGCGCCGTCTTCATCTCAATAAATGAACAATCTGCTAATTTCCAGCAGAGTTAAGTTAAAAAATGTCATGTCAAAGGACAGCTGAAAGAAGGTACTGTTCCAGAGGGATTTGTGAGGTTTGTGCAGGAAAACCATTAAAAAAGCTAAATGCCTCAAGCATGGCTCATTTATTTCAATATATTTGCTGGAAATTCTTTTTATTGGAAGATTGCTGATCCCCCCTCCCTGCCAAAAAATGTAGCTGCATTGCACTCTAAAGAGCTCATTGACAGTTAGGAAAGAAGCTTAGTAGACAGACACTGAATTTCTTTGAAGGCAGAATGATTCAGTCTAGGGAACAAAATATCAAACATCCACCCTCCCTTCTGCCCAGCTTATGGGAAATGTACAGGACTTTGGCTAAAGTACTGATTATAGAACAGTGGTTACCTTTTACTACATGTGAATATCATATAAAATGATATTAGACGTCCTGATCATCTTCTCATATTGGACCACTTCCTCAGTTCCTCGTTACTGACCATGCTGGTTGGGAGCAAAGTTCAAAACATCTGGAATGTATCAGGTTGCCTTCCCTCACATTAGAACAATGATGGACACTCCTTTTTGCAGATTGCAAAGGGCTGCAAGACAATCCAAAATATGACACATCATCTTGGGTCATGAGTATAAGTTGCAATAAATTTACAAAGATCCATTAAACAAGCAGTAGAAGCTTGTGTCTTTGCTAGGCTAGGAAACAAATAGGTTACAGAGCAGGGAAGTAATGCTAAGCTTTAAGGCACCCAAGTTAGTGCACCTTCAATCTGTGGGAAAAAATTA
The DNA here is from genome assembly GCF_059756535.1 of Pantherophis guttatus. Taxonomy (NCBI): domain Eukaryota; kingdom Metazoa; phylum Chordata; class Lepidosauria; order Squamata; family Colubridae; genus Pantherophis; species Pantherophis guttatus. The sequence continues at coordinate 132,975,169 of NC_142063.1, read as the reverse complement.
AAGGATACAATTCTAAAAATCTAAAGAAGAAAAAAAAAAGAAAAGCAAAAACCTTGATAGGAGTTTCAAAAGTATAAGTTAAAATGGACTAAGGGGACAGTTAAATTGGAGTTTTGCCTTATTTAAAATACTTTTGAATTAATTATAGAAATAATACAAAACACTCTGGAAAAGAGAATTGTTTAAACTTGCTAAAGAGGATGATTGGCTGACTTTGTTAAACAAAGAGATTAAGTGGGGTAAAGAAGGAAATAGGAAGTTGTGAATGGTCATGTGATGACAGAAGTACAGGATGCTGAAAAGATTAAAGAGTTTACAGAGGAAAAACAGCTCTTATTTATTTCTCCTTTTTGGATTTCAGTTTAGGAAAAAAAGAAAAATGGCTACTACTAATAAGGCAGCAAAAGTTACAGAAGGGAGGACAGGATCATCTAAAGAAGGACATCAAATACATCAGAGACTTTACAAATGATGTTTGAAGAATTAGGGAAGAGTGTTACTGCATCATTGTCTGCATCGATGTACAGTAGGCATCTGTTAGAAGAGACTTGGATACTATCAAAAAGAGAATCGAGTACAGATTTATAAATATGGAAGTAAGCATGAATAAGCAACTGGGAGAATCAGGAGAGATTAAACAAATCAAAGAAAATTTTGGGGAAAGTAATATAGTAAAACAAATAGATGGAAAAGGATTTTGACAATGTGGCTGTATTGGAATTAAGAGTCAAAGAATTTTGTTTGAGACTGAGAGCGATTCAAGAGGAACTTGATGAAGATATTTGTAGACTCTCTTTGAGAAAGCCAAACTTGTATCTGTTAGAATTTGGGCAGTGCAAATCTTTGAAACTGGTGTTTTGGAATCGGCAGGAAGAAGTTGAAGAGCTCAGTTGATCTTCTCTTTACATTATCTTTTTTTTTAAAGTTTTATTATTTTATTATGACACAATATGACAAACATATAACATACAACATATAAATATATCCTCTTTTTAACACATGTTTCTTAGTGGTCTTCTTTCCTTTCTATACCTTTCCCCCCATATCTCTCATATTATTTCATTTTCTTCATTGTCCCCTTTTTCTTTGGTTACATTGTATTTTCTAACCCTAGTAACCTTAATTTTATACATTTCTATATATTTATAATATACATATTTTACATTTTATATTCTCCCCTGTTTATGTTATTTTTAATTTCTTTACATTATCTTTACTTGGCAAGGTGTTTGCCTCCATCCAGTCTGAGAGTTCTGGGTTTCTCCCATCACAAGCACCATCTTTCTGTGAAAGGACTACCGTAGCTGGGGTTGCTTTGGTACACTGTCATCTGGAATTGAGGAAGGTTGGAGAATGTGGGCAAAGCAGGGCAAGAGAAGAAAAGGAGATAAAAAGACAGTTCAACATTGAATGACTAGTTCATGTGACTTGGAATGATCTAACTCAGTGATGGCGAATCTTTTTTTCCTTGGGTGCTGAAAGTGCACACCGACACCCATAATGGAATGTCCTCTGTAGGCCACGCCCCCTGCGCATGCATGCATGACTCCTGCGCATGCTCCCCTGCTCCCTGCGCATGCACATGCGACCTCCGCACTCCCTGCGCATACACGTGAGACCCCTGCTTTGGTGCTAGCAGGACTCCCTGAAGCCTCCTGGAACCAAAAATGGGGCATGGGGGCGCTGAACCCCCCCACCCCCTGCGCATGCGTGCACAACCCCCTACTCCCCTGCGCATGAGCATACGTCTCCCGGCAGAGACCCGAAAATCAGCTGGCCAGCAGGAGGTGCACGGGCATGCGTGGTGGAGCGGACCTGGGCGTCGGCTCGCGTGCCCACAGAGATGGCTCCATGTGCCACCTGTGGCATGCATGCCATAGATTAGCCATCACGGATCTAACTAGTTAAGAACTAAAAACTATAACCCAAGAACATACCGTAATAGCATGTGGCTAGAGAGAAGGAAAGGAAACATAACTAAAAATTGTTTACATTCTTCTCTATTCTGTCTTCACCACATACATATATTCTTTTATTCTTTAAATCCTCACCTCTCTCTTTATGAGGATCTCATCAGTTCCATCCAACTTTGGCTTCCTTAGTCTTGCCTTTTCTTTTGACCTTTTCCCTCTTACTTCATCTATTTGTATTGTTTTTCATTCTTTCTATGTGACCAAATACCCACAACATAGTTATTTCATACCAGTCAACATTTGTGTATTTATTCCACTTTCATTCATCACCCATTCTTTCCTGATTCACTTTTCTAATGCAACCTGCAGTTTTAGGAAGACCTTTTTCTTGGTCCTCAACATGAGAAGGATTAAATTCTCCTGTTTGTGTTTTACTATCACTATTCGGCAGGTGTTCCCAGAGCTGCTAGTTATTTACAATGTTACTAAGGACATAAATTGCATTTATATTATTTTAGAGTTTGTTGTGATGATGGAATTCCATCTGGAAATGAACATCAAATCAATGGCTGTGTTTAGAATAATTATATTAACCACCAGAGTTATTCAGTTGAGATTGGATTAGAAGTAAAGAAACAAAGAAATGCCACAATTTTTCATATGTCAACACACTTCAATTTTTGATGCTTTTTTTTAGCTAATCATAAATTGTAATATTTTTTCAGTCAAAACAATTTTCAGTTTGCATTTCCACAGACGGGTTGTTTTTTTTTGCTGTATTTTTTAATTAATATTATAAATCTGTAGTGAAAAGCTGGAAATGTGAGAGGTTTTTTTAAAAATAAAATCAGGAAGCTTGTTCGGAATCTCTGTTTTCAAAATAACGAAGCAATATTTTGCACTTCACTTTTTCAAACCTATGATTTATAGCAAGAGTGAGGACTGGGATTTTTATTTTTACATGCTTAACCTTGCTGCTTATCCTGTTTTTTACCCCTTGACTTACCCCTTGCCTTATTCCATACAGTATACAGTACTGTGCATTTTGATAAGTTTGCAACCAGAGGGAAATCAATGAGCAAGTACAAATTCAAATCTATACCAAGGAAATAATGAGATCTATTTGGGGACAAACTTTAGACACTGTATCACAGAATCAATCCAAATAACCTGTTTAAATGGTGGCAGATTGTAAAATGTTTCACAATTCAACTTCATTTATGTGCTGAAAACATTGGCTGTAGGAAGTTTCACTGACTACCATGGGACTCATATTGATAGAATTGCACTGCTGTCTTTAGTAATGGAAGTTTTAAACCTTTCTATCAAGACAATATGCCTTTTCATAGTACAACTTTAACTGGATTGAGTGGGAGAAGCCATAGTTACATACATTTATGTACAAGATGTTTTAATACATTGTGATTTGTGTTTTTAGTAACGCAACTACAAACATCATAGTGTCTTGGGTGTTGATCACGGTTTCAAAATCCTAACCCGAATGGGAATTTTTATTTTGCTGGGACTCACTAACATTTGTTTTGGCAATAATTTTCTGCTTCTTTCATATGAATCATTTCTTTGGGTTAGTTAGTATAGTGACTACCCCTGGCAGATTTTTAAAAGAAAAATACCCTACCAGCCAAGTTGATTTGCTAAAATCATTCTTTGTATACCCTTTCAGACATGGCAGTTATAGTGGCTAATTTTAATGGAATAATCAGGAATGTCCCAAACATATTTTAAAAATGCTCTTGAAATATAAAAACTGAACAAGAAAATAAACACGGGGAAGAGTGAGAAATCATCACTGTTATTCTTGCAACTACCTACCTATCTACCTACCTACCTATCTATCAATCATCTATCTATCTATCTATCTATCTATCTATCTATCTATCTATCTATCTATCTATCATCTCTCTCTCTCTCTCTCTCTCTTCTATCTCTGTCTATCATTTATCATCTATCATCAATCTCTATTTCTATCATCTATTTCAAACTAGGCATGCTATATGTGATGTCTATCACATGAACACATAATTAATTTGAATGAAACCATGTTCATTCATTTCATTCCTGGGCAATCATTTCTTCAATCTTCCCTCCCAGTCACTAAAAATTTAGAGTAGAACTTTGTATTCACTGAATCTTGGACCTTATGTAATTGGAAGAGGAACTCCTCTTTTTACTTATAATAGTGTGTGTGTGTATGTGTGTGTGCATATAGACATCTGTGTGCGCGCACCCACACAGACATATGAATATGAATTCCATTAATCTCTATGAAATGCACAAAGAGGACAGGAAAGCTGTGAGTACATATTTTGTTTTAAAACATATTGGTCGTATGTTTTATTGCTAAAACATATTCCATGCTCAGTTGCATTAGGGAAGGCTCTTGTGAGAATATGACCTTTGTCTGGTCTTTCTTGGAATCAGTGGAAAATTTTTGTTGGAATGTTCTGTTTATGACCAAGCAATTCTGAGCACATGTAAATAATTCAGAAAGCCAAAGGTTGACAATGAACCTTACATTCATCAAAGTAGGGCAATTTCGTGCTCTCTTCCAAGAATCCATATTTCAAGAGCTCAGTATTACATCTGGATGTGGGAGATACCACTTCAAATCTCTTTCTTAGCCTTGAACTTTATCAGATGACCTTGGGCTAATAACACTCCCTTGTTCCTCCCAACATCACCAGGTTGCCAGTGGATGAATAAAAATCATGAGGAAAATTGAAACCTGCAATAAAAAAAATTATAATGTTGCAGAGTTGTGTGTATCTAGAGGAACATAAAAGGGAAAGGAATGGTGTGAAAATCGGCAGAGAAGTTGTACATAAGAAATGGTCTTTGCTATTTTTTTAAAATCAGCACTTCAGTAAAATAAATCAAAAGCTTTCCATTTATGAATTCTGAAGTTTGGAAAGGGTTGATCTATAGGGTAAGGAAGGCTTAAAATCTAGTGTGCTTCAAATATTTTGGATTACAAGTCCAAACACTGCTTTGTTTGAGAATGTTATATGCAGTCCATCTTCCCTAAAACTCTCAGATCAGAGAGATATGGATGTTATGTGCAGAATGAGAAAAGTAGGTTTAACTGATTCTGCTTAAAACACTAGGAAGATAGTGCTACAGATAATGAAATTATACAAAATATGTATGGGGACAGAATTTGCAGCATAATGTTGTGACATTTATTTCATCCCTTGTACTTTTGTGGATGCCTTCAATAGATTTTGTATAGTTTTGGTTTGGTATGCTATGTCAACTCAGCTATGATCATTTTTAAACCATACTTTTTGGCATCTTAGCAAACTATGAAATTGTGAAACTAATCATTTAAAGTTTTATATGAATATATGTATATGTGTGTGTGTGTGTGTGTGTGTGTGTGTGTGTGTGTGTATATATAAAATTTATATTTTGCTGATAAAGAAATAAAGGGAGACTAGTATAGATCTATTTTCAGCTATTTAGCTCTCATCAGCTAGCCGTACCCTTACTCGGATTCGAATCCAATCTAGCTTGAAATATATCTATATTAGTCTCCCTTTATTTCTTTATCAGCGAAATATAAATTTGGTATAAAAATGGTTTGTTGTGAATGCGACTTCTTGAGGGCTCCTGGATTGGCGCTGGATGGCGAAAGGGAGCAGAATGCTCCCTCCCACATGTTGGGGTAGACCAGGTGCCTCGATAGAAAAACAACCAGGTTGGCAAATCTTTTCAAGTTAAGACAAATATCTTCCAACACATTATATCAAATTAGGAAATATTAATATCTATGTTTGCTATTAGATTTTTTATTTTATAGGGTTTTTTAATCTGGCAAATTAATTGTATGCATGAATTCATTCCAAAGAATGTCCATGTAGTTTCACTTGAAATTGAACGTAGAACTTTGACCTTATAAAGGTATAATCCACATTCAGTTTCTTTTTTATCTGCAGAAATATTATTTGTGTCAGCTTTCTAGCTACATAATAGTTTTCCTAGCTTAAGAAAAACACCGCTACTAACAATGAAAAGGAAGAATGATTGAAATAACAAGAAAAACTAACTTATTGTGAAGCTGAAATCAGTAGGCGCTATAATCACAAGTATTTATTTTTGCTACATTATCATGGTATCAAGGATCCAGAGCTAACTGTACTGTGTACCGTGATAGAATTCAAATCATAAAAAGGGAGACCTGGTCTGAATTACATGGTAGTGATAAATTAATGAAGTGATCAATGATTAACTAAAGCGCATACAATATCTATATATACTTCACAAGCTTGGGTAGTTTAAAGGAATAATCAGATAAACTGTTACAGCTGCCAAGAAAAAATAATAAAAAGGGCAGGCAAGATATTAATAGCCTTGAACCATTGCCATGCTTAAATGCAATAATTTATAGCAGGTGGGGAAATCTACTGCTCTCAAAATGTTGCCAAAAGTCAGTTCAGTTAATGAATGGGAACACTGGGCCCTTTAGTCTTACAACTGAGTCTAAAGGCTCAATGATTATCTTAAAGCTCACCTCACCGGATTCTAATGTGCTGCCTTATCAAATAATGCTAAGTAAGTCTGTAGCCTAGCTGACACCTAGATTTTTGTGGTATACAGTATCTGGGCCTTAACTTCATCCTAGAATTACGGAAAGTATAATTTCCTAACTCTTCAGTCTCTTTCTACTCAGCAGTGGAAATTATTTCTCCTTTAAACTTGAGCACTCATGTAGGATAAACTGGCATTTAACTCTACTCACATAGCAGTAATTAATGTTGATGAATGAGATGCTATCGCTGTGAAAGGCCTTGGCAAGCCTGCCACGTAGCTGTGGTTTGCTAAATGCTACCTATGCTGCTGTAATGGAATTACTGCTTTCTAAAACATTAGTGCTTTCTCTTATCCAAGAGACCACCATTATCTTCTAGAGCCAAAGAGGTCTTTCCTCTTCCTCCTCCTGTATTCTACACGCAGAAGGACGATTGGTTGATTGGTTGCTACAGTTTTATGCTAGCCACAAAAATAGAATAGAATAGAATTCTTTATTGGCCAAGTGTGATTGGACACACAAGGAATTTGTCTCCAGTGCATAAGTTCTTAGTGTACATACAAGCCACAAGTGATAAATCATGATCATCATAATAAAATACAATCATCATAAAACATAAGATACAAACTCAGTGACAGTCATAGAATACTAAACAAGTAAACAACATAAATCATGAGATACAAACAATAAAATTATAGTCATAAGAAGCTAAGGAAATAGGTAATAGGAAAGATGAAAAGAGGAAAGGGATAAAAGGCAATGGAGCCCTACTAGGTGGTTTGACATCCTAAGGCAAAGACAGTGATGTGAGAATTAGTTGTTTAGCAGAGTGATAGCATGGAGGGAAAAATTGTCTTTGTGTCTGGTTGTTTTGGCATGCAATGCCCCACAGCCGTGATGGTGAACCTATGGCACGGGTGCCACAGGTGGCATGCGGAGCCATATTGGTGGGCACGCGAGTTCAGCTCCGGCATGCATGTGTGCACCAGCCAGCTGATTTTCGGGCTTTCTGGGCCCACCAGAAGTCAGGAAACACACTGTTTCCGGTCTCTGGAGGGCCTCTGGAGAATGGTGGTGGGGAAGACCGTTTTTGCTCTCCCCAGGCTCCTAGAAAGGCTCTGGAGCCTGGGGAGAGCAAAAAACAGGTCTACCGGGCCCACTGTGCCATCACGTGCCAAAAGCGGGGGGAGCATGGGGGGGAGGGCGGGGGTGGGGCGCATAGAATTATGGATGTGGGCACGCGTGTGTGTGACCCCACCGTGCTCCCACCGCTTTTGGCACGTGATGGCAAAAAGGTTAGCCATCACTGCCCTATAGCGTCATCTTGAGGGAAGAAGTTGAAACAGTTTGTGTCCGGGATGTGAGACGGCTATAGATATTTTCACAGCCCTCTTTCTGGCTCATGCACAACATATAGTATTTTTACAGAGGATATTCTGATCATGCCCTCTTCATTAGCATCACTGAATATCCTTTTCACAGAGGATATTCTGATCATGACCTCTTCATTGGCAACACTGAAATTGGATTTTGAGCTACATTGGGATGAAAGAGACGAGCAGAAATGTAGGCCGTATCAGGGATATGGTTGCGTATCACTGCTGACTGGCACGACAGATATAATTTTGTCAAGATTGTCTATCAATAACTGCTTCTTCGAATATCCGTAAGTTCCTGCTTATGCTATCAATGATAATATCTAGCCAACTTGTCTTCTGTTGGAGCTCTTTTTCATTTGTCTCCAAGAAATCCTCTCTGGTTCCTTCAGCCCTACTACATTTTTCTTGTTAACCAGCATGGTCCAATCTAGCTCAGACATGTAACCCTCTCCTCTTTCATTTTATTTTCTTTTTTCTTTTTTTGACTTAGCTATGTGCCAGTAGGAATGACAGGCCATGAATAAAACAGGATTAATAGGCGGGACAAGGCTGGATTGAATTCAACGCTCACTCATTTCTTTCTTTGCATAAGGGGGAGAAATGAGAATAGCTTAGTCCTAGAGCAAAAATTTTTTGTGGCAGTTATGTGTAACCTTTTTGTGACAGTTGTATTTTACTCATTTAAAAAAAAAATAAAAAAGACATGCTATTGGAACTTGGCCATTTATTGCCAAATAATCTTAGATTCCAGTGCTTTAGATTCCAGTGTTTTATATTCCCATTATGCGGTCTACATCACCCTAGACAAAGAGCTATCACCTAATTTACTATGTAGGAATTAATCTTGCAATTATAAATTATTTCATATAGTCATTATAAATATAAATATCCTACAGGCTCTATGATATACCTTGAAAAATACTGTGCGGGTAGCTCTCACTTAATCCTACAATCATGTGGACATCATTTGTGCACTTCGCTGCCAGTTTCTGACAATCAGAATCATTGGGGAACCTGCCAGTAAAATTGCAAGTCTCAATCACATGTTGTCTCTCTTAATCACATGGATGGTTCACTTAATGACATCAAAGTGAGGGTGTAAGTCTGTCGTGGTCATGTGATCTCTTGCTTAATGACCACATTGTTTATGACACAAGTTGCCAGTCTCAACTGTGGTAGTTAAGCAAGAATTACCTGTACTATATTTTATATCACGGATATAAAACTTTCATCAACTTTAGGACTGGAATGGGCTTTGTCCAGCATGTTAAGAGCCACAAACTAAAAATAGATGAAGTCAAAATCCACAGTGTACTTTTCGCATCCCAGCTCCATATGATATTGACAATTATGTCAATGTTCCTACTAATGTTAATGTTATAAGTTCCTTGAATTGAAAACAGGAGAATGAAAACTGATGCCCAGAGATATTTTAAACTCCTGAATTTTTTGGGAATGGGTGATGTTGTTGAAAAGTAAAATCCAAAACATCTGGAGGGTTCCAATAATTGATTTTAGATTGCAGTTGATGTTGAACTCATGAAAATTAGTGGTCTATTAGTAAGGGATTAGATTTTAAGAGCTATAAGTAAATCTTGTTTCATTTCAGTCACGTCTTATAGCTTCAAGTTATAAATAATTCATTCTCACCTGCCAGTAGCTCCTATGTGTATATATACACTGAGGTGAAAACTATAATGATGCATGTATGAAGCAGGTTGTGGATGTGATGGAATCACAAAGAATGGTTTGCAAGGATGAAAAACAACAGAGAGTGATAGTGAGTAAGTTTGGTGTAACTAATTTTAGCTATGCTTTCTTTTTTATCTCTTCCTTTAATTTCCTTAGGCTGCTATTTCTTACTTACTTTCGGTGCTGAGTATACCACTGTTTATCCCTAAAGAGAACAGTGTGATGGGAATATATGTATGTCTATATGGTTTAAATTTATTTTTTATTTTATTTTTTATTTATTTGTATCCTGCCATTATTATTCTTACAAATAACTCAAGGTGGTGAACATATCCAACACAATTTCATCCTCCTATTGTCCCCATCACAACAACCCTGTGAGGTGAATTGGGCAGAGAGAGTAACTGGTCACACAAATCATCCAGCTGGCTTTCAAGGCAGGGCTTGAACTCATGGTCTCCTGCTTTCTATCCTGGCGCCTTAACCGCTAGAAAAAACTGGCTATCACATGCATATTTGCATCCATTCATGTAGTTTGGATCCAGATTGATGGGCAGTCTTATTAGCCAATCCCCAGCACCTTACACAAAGAATATTTGCTTTATTAAAACAACTAACACTTTAGAGTTCCAGAACAATTAGAACATAGAATACTACAATAGAGTTGGGAGGGACCTTGGAGGTCTTCTAGTCCAAATCCCTGTTCAAGACCCCCATATCGTTTCAAACAAATGGTTGTCCAGTCTCTTTTTGAAAGCCTCCAGTGATGGAGTGCCCACAACTTCTGAAGGCAAGTTATTCCATTGATTGCTCTCAACCATTAGGAATTTTCTTCTTAGTTCTAGGTTACTTCTCTCTTTTTTTAGTTTCTATCCATTGTTTCGCTTTTTGGTGCTTTGAAAAGAAAGCTGACCCCCTTGTCTTTGTAGGAACCCTTCAAACATTAGACTTCATTAGTTGCTATGTTAATATTTTTTTTATCAATCAATACTTTGGGGGGGCGAAGAAGATTGGAGTGGGCATTCAGGAGTTAACTGGGAAAAAGCCTTTTCTCTGACATTACCATATTATTTCCTTTCTCCCTTTGTAAATGGGCCAGATGATTCATGAACTTTCCAATATGTTTCTGCAAATGAGGCCAAAGTGCAGAGAAAGATTGCTTCCTATTTATGTCAATAGATTTGGCAGCAACAGCCAACAGGAAGAAAAAAAAAGAATAATAGTAGTAGTAATCATAAAGATTGTTGCCAAACCAGTAGCATCCGAGTTACCGGAAGCCCATTACAACCTGTTATCTATTTTCATGTGTTCCATTCTAATAAAAAAGGCTCTGAATTTATGTGCTGGCTCTATATAGGATAGGAGAAAGCAAGAAACAGCTGCTGTAAGGTTTGCTTTGAATAATTAAATTACCGGTATCCAGAGATGGAGCAGGACATAAACATCTTCCCTGCCTTCTGCTTACTCAATTTCTTCAGCACCTATTAGGCATTATAGATTGAGCAATTTTCTAAGATTTGGTAAGATAAAGAGAAAAACTAGCTGCATAACCCCTGAGAGAGATGGGGGGTCTAGACACATGAAATATAAACAAACGAACAAATGTAGTCCTCAATTTACAACCATTCATTTAGTGATTGTTTGAAATTACAAAAGTGACTTATGACTGGGTGGGGTTTTTTTTGCATTTATGACTTGTAACATCCCCATGGTCACATGATCAAAATTTGGGCATTTGGCAGCTGCCATGTATTTCTGCCGGTAGCCATGCTTACCTTTTGCAGCCTTCTGATAAGCAAAACTTATTCACTTCACAACTGAGTTACTAACTTAACAACTGTGGCAGGGAAAGTTGTAAAATGGGACAAAACTCACTTAGCAACTGTCTCGCTTAGCAACAGAAATGTTGGACTCAATTGTGTTTGTAAATCGAGGATCACCTGTAAAGGATTGCTGAGGTGGAAGAGAAGTAGGAGGGAGAAGAGAAAAGACGTCTATTTCTTTTAGTAGTTTGTTTATCACCTGTTTGGATTTTGCTTTCTATGCCTGAGATCTCTGGACAGTGCGAACCAGCCACTGATATTTGTGCATTCATTACAGATAAGCAAAGCCTAATATAAATAGTTACAGTGGTAGTACAGTGGTTTAATGCACCCTGTTATTAACACAGCTGCCTGCAATTTCTGCAGGTTCGAATCTTACCAGGCTCAAGGTTGACTCAGCCTTCCATCCTTTCTAAGGTAGGTTAAATGAGGACCCAGTTTGTGGGGGCAATAAGCTGACTTTGTATAAATATACAAAAGTATGAAGGCTATTGCTTAACGCATTGTAAGCCGCCCTGAGTCTCCGGAGAAGGGCGGCATATAAATCAAATTAAAATTAAAAAAAATTAAAAAAAAATTACAGATGATAAAAGAAATCAGAGGTACCCTTTATTGGATATAGACAAGCAGAAGCAGGATAAACTCTGAAGGTAGATTCTAGGCAAGGCCTTGGACTTCAGAACCTATGTAATCCTACGTAATCCTTTCAACATGGCAGTTGTTTAAAGCCACATAAACTATTTGTTAACTATTTGAGTCAGATTCTTCTAAGTCCTCACAGGCTAAGCAGTTCTAACTCATAGACAGAGCCAGATTGTACAGATGATAGTACTCATAAATCATCATAAAAGAGAGAAGATTATTGCATTTTTAAATTATAAATTCCTATTGCAAAAGGGTTTTGCTATGAATTTTCCCTAGGTTCTGGTCTCCTTTTTTAATATCTTACCATCGTTATGTCATTACTATGACATTCCTTTAATCCATGGGTGTCAAACTCGATTGCGTCATGTGACATCACATGACATATCATCAGGAGTGGGATTCTACCGGTTTGGATCGGTTTGGGCAAACCGGTACCTCCGACGATTAGCTGGGAGCGAACCAGTTTGCCCCGATGATCAGATGGGCCACCCGTGCTTTATCTTCTCAGCTGATTCGCACGAAGAAACCAGGAAGTGATGATTTCATCAAATTCCCCAGTGCATGCGAAGTGTGCTTGTGCATGCAAATTGCGCGATCACTGAACTGGCTGTTAAACTGGGAGGATCCCACCACTGCATATTGTGATTTTTTTTTGCCTTTGCAGAGCCAGGGTGGGTGTGGCCTGCACGTGATGCATCTGGCCCGCAGGCCACCAGTTTGTCACCCCTGGTTTGATCTATCGTCAACCCCAATAAGATTAAATCTAAGAACATTTTTGCAAAGGCTAAGAAATTCAAGACAGCCCAAGTTAGAGTCATGGTTAATTCAAGACAATTTTGGCCAATGACTTCACAGAAGTCATTCCCATACCTGATAGACATCGGCTTTTTATAGCAGAACCTGCCTGAGTACATCCACCACATTCTGGAAGGAGAGAAGTTTCCTGAGATGTTCCCTGAGAATGGGCTCCAGCAAAAGCCCAAAATCCTGGAAGAACAAACCTTTGGTCCTAGTGATTGACTCAGATTGGATCCTACAACATCCACCACTGAACTTATTGTAAATGCTGCAAGCTTTGAGTAGACCATGACACTTTCACAACACTTTTCCGAGCACTGTCAAACTACTTTTCTTTCTGTCCTTGTTGATGGTCTGGAAAACTGTATTTCAGAATGAGAAACCAGTGCCAGGCCTTAATCCACTAATATGACTCAGCAGGATTCATACTCAGCTTCTATTCCTGCCTCTCCTCAAGAGGAGATGGGCAGGTCTGAAAAGCCATAAATTCTACTTAGAATGAACTCTACAGAAGGGTTGTTATATGTAACCGGAAGACGAACAGTCCATTCATTGACTTATCTATCATTTAATAGAATAGAATAGAATTTTTTATTCGCCAAGTGTGATTGGACACACAAGGAATTTGTCTTCGTGCATATGCTTTCAGTGTACATAAAAGAAAACATACGTTCATCAAGAATCATAAGGTACAACACTTAATGATATGGTACAAATAAGCAATCAACTCATATTAGGAAACAGTGAATATAAATTGCAAGGATACAAGCAACAAAGTTACAGTCATACAGTCATAAGTGGGAGGAGATTGGTGATAGGAACGATGAGAAGACTAATAGTAATAGTAATGCAGACTTAGTAACTAGTTCGACAGTGTTGAGGGAGTTATTTGTTTAGCAGACTGATGGCGTCCGGGAAAACCCTGTTCTTGTGTCTAGTTGTTCTGATGTGCAGTGCCCTATAGCGTCGTTTTGAGGGTAGGAGTTGAAACAGTTTATGTCCAGGATGTGAGGGGTCTGTAAATATTTTCACAGCCCTCTTTTTGACTCGTGCAGTATACAGGTCCTTAATGGAAGGCAGATTGGTAGCAATTGTTTTTCTTTTATAATTGTTTTAACTGTTTATATGTAGCATTCTTTCCCAGGATAGTTTGCATTTTTTTTAAAAAAAAAAAAACCTGTCTAAAATTCCAACTAAAAGCAGAAAATTAAAGTGAAAACATGCCAGGCAAACTAATAAGAATTTAAATAATTACTAGGCAACAGAACTTACTCATGAGGAAAAGAAATAATTAGGTGGGCTCTTTGTACTATAATAGAGCTAACATTAAAAGACCTAAGAGAATAATCATAGCGGGATGATTGTTGTGATATTGATCACACAAGTCAACAGTAGGAAACTATTTCAGCTTGAGGACTGAGTTGACTTTAGACAAGTGTATCAGGGAGCCCATCAAATGGGATTACAGTCTTAAGTGAATAGAACTGTAGGCCCAAGTGGGTGAGTGTGAACACAGGGCCTTGCAAGCACATTGTACAACCCTCATGTGCTTGCCTGGTCTGTGTTCACACTCATATCTCAATTTGCCTTCTCAATGTTTATCTGGGATGCAGTGGCTCAGTGGCTAAAATGCTGAGCTTGTTGATCGAAAGGTCAGCAGTTCAGCAGTTCAAATCCCTAGTGCCGCATAACAGGGTGAGCTTCTGTTACTTGTCCCAGCTTCTGCCAACCTAGCAGTTCGAAAGCACGTAAAAATGCAAGTAGAAAAATAGGGACCACCTTTGGTGGGAAGGTAACAGCGTTCCGTGCGCCTTTGGCCAGCCACATGACCACAGAGATGTCTTCGGAGAGCACTGGTTCTTCGGCTTTGAAACAGAGATGAGCACTGCCCCCTAGAGTCGGGAACAACTAGCGCATAAGTGTGAGGGGAACCTTTACCTTGGGAACTGACTCATATCATTTATCTGTTTCTCACAGACATTCTGAAAACCCTCCTCACCAAATTGGAAGAATGTTTTTAAAATGTATAAAACTTAGCATCTTATCTGATTTCTATTATTTTCTCCCAATTTATAGTCAGGAGTTTTTAGAATTCCTTTGAAATCCATTTTAACATCCAAGCCATCCTTCCTGCGTAGAATTCCAATTATTTGATATCATCATATGCTCATTTTTACTAAATTTCAGGTTTAGTCTCTTAATCTCTAGAATTTGTATCTCTCTTTAGATGTAATAATCATAATAAAATCATACTGTAATATGTATCAAAATAACATAGATATTGTATTGGGAGGAAAAACCCTAAATTCGTTCTGGTTTCCAGTGCTTTTGAAGTCTATAGAAATAGCAGTTTGATATTTTTCATGGTCTTCTTGTCTCTTCTCAAAAATAAGCAAACAATTGCCTGGTCACTTCAACAATAAAAAGTTCACTGGATTGTTTATTATAGCACGTTATTAATGCTGATTCAATATTACAATACCTTTCAATACTTTGGTATCATAATGAGAAATATTTTATACAGAGCAATTTTAGAAATGCGTTATTTTTTTGGCAAGATCTTTGCAGTATATGAGAAATTACTGTTAGTAAAAAATACTTAAAATAGAAACAATGACATCCCCCACTTCCACATCAATTATATAATCCCCATAGGCAATAGTTAACTCTCCCAGCAAAGTAATTATATGAGCCAAATATTTGTAATTTTGAAATAAATGAAACTTCATATGAATTTTTGATTCTAATGAAGAAAATTCAGAAAATAATAGCTGGCAACAGATGCATATTTATTAACCAAGGGACTGACAAATCCTTTATGTATAGTAATTTTTCCATAAGGGTAGCATTACACATTTTTCCTTCAACTATTTGGTGGTACATATTGATTTTCAGGAGTTGACCTGTAGTTTGAAGTAGGTTTCCCAAACATGGTCACAGTGAGAAAGGTCACAAATATTAGATATTCTCCAAAAGTCACTGATATGTATCATCTCATTTATATTAGCTAATCCCCCATGGTCTGCTCAACGAACAATGATTTAAAAATTCCTTTACGTGCACTACTCATCTAATTACTAAGTATTACTAGCCAGTATTTGCCAGGGCTTTCAATAAGGAATCCACAGGAAAGAAATAGACTGCCCTCTGGTTTAGGGTTATGATATTTGGTGTTACTCCTTAAAAGCATTCCTTTTACGTTGGATTTTTATTGATTGCAATGAATGAAGATCATTCTTGAAATACATTTGCTAAAGTTCCTAGAGCTACTTAATCAGATTCTTCAATAGCTGAAACAGAGGCTCAAGAAGGAAATTAGTGAATCTCCCTAATGGGACTTTTGAATTGTGCTGAAAATACAATGATACAGTTTGTATCATTTATTTTCTCGTGTTGTGTATGGATAAAGTGATGAATTCATATCACACAGTAATTTATGCTGGGATCTGGGCTGTTATGACAATAAATGTACAG
Source organism: Pantherophis guttatus (assembly GCF_059756535.1). Lineage (NCBI taxonomy): Eukaryota > Metazoa > Chordata > Lepidosauria > Squamata > Colubridae > Pantherophis > Pantherophis guttatus. Next base: position 132,958,896 of record NC_142063.1, on the reverse strand, counting down.
AAGAATTGTTCTTCCTTCTCCATCTATGGTATATCTGTATGTTCTCCTTCCATCTAAAACAGATTACCGTGATTGGGCAGTTGGTTCCCTAGAGAGGTATGTGTGTGTGTCTTCTCACATTTGAAGATACTGCAATCTATTATCTGCCTCTTATTTAGATAGGAATCTATAAAAAGCATTTCATTTGGTGGCCTACATAGGGACTTTAGCAAAGGAATTTCAATTGCACGGTGGGCACTGCTGTGCAAACCAGATTCTAGCTATCAAGATAAAAATGATAAAAGAGACAATCCCTGGATAAAAGTATGGTACAGGAAAAGATAGTTAGTTTATCCCAAGGTACTTTACAAGAGGAATGGCACAGCAAGGAAGCATTCGCCATTCTGATAACCATTTTACTGCATATCACTCTTGCAAAACTATCTACCTCTATTGCTAAATTATTCTTTTAGAATGACAGGGTGGGTCAACATTGTGGAAGCCATCATAGGCAGCACAGCCATAATGCGCAGATCTTCCAGCATCCATCGATTTCAGTTCAGTGCTAATATATAAAACCATATATAAGGGTGAATTGTGTTTAAAATAGTATTTATTAGGCAGAGATATGTAAAACAATCTGTGGGATTTCTTCCTTCCCAAGAAAATGTGGAAAAAATAAATAACGGATATATGTGATGTAGGGTAGTGTCTCTAACTAGCTCTACTACTTAATTTGATACCTTTGGAACTCTTCATTATTGAATGCCCTTCTTGAGATTATATGTGACTCCTTTTCCTCGATCAGAAATAGGATGTGCCTACTCTGTAAAATCTCTAAGGACCCATGAGTAAATGCTTGCTTCTGGCATGAGGATAGGTAATCTTCTCTCCTGTGATCGATGTCCATTAGAAATATCTGATGGACCAGGAAGAAGCCTTGCTTGCAGAGAAAAAGAGTCAAACAAGTATAGTTCATTTATTGTTACTATGGTTGGTCACACAGTTGGATGTTTAGACTGGATTTGGCATTTTTATCCACCCATTGAGTCTTTCCCAAGGATCTGAGATAGGTAGATGATTTTTTGACAGTGCTAAAGGTGACATTGTAGGATGTAAACTGTTCCAAGTAAAGTTGCCTTTTATAACTGACTGATAGTGATTTTATCAATGCCAATGGTGTTCATGAAGTTTTCCAATTGTGTTGGGATTGTACCAGGGGTGAAAGGCTCCCGGTTCGGACCAGATCGCCTGATCCGGTAGCGATGGAGGCGGGTGGTTCGGAGAACCAGTAGCAAAAATCCCTGTCCCCCCCATTGCCCAGCTGAGCCGCGCAATCATCAGAGGCTTTTTTTTTATTTTTAAAAGCATTTTTTCTATAACCTCTTTGGCCGAAAAATGCTTTTAAAAGTAAAAAAAAAAGGCTCTGATGATCGTGCAGCTCAGCTGGGATCATCAGAGGCTTTTTTTAAAAAAAAGAAAGCTTCTGCCAATCAGGCAAGTCAGCTGGGATCATCAGAGGCTTTTTTTAACAAAAGAAAGCCTCTGCCGATCAGGCAAGTCAGCTGCGATTGTCAGAGCCTTTAAAAAAAAAGAAAGCCTTCAGCCTCTTCAGCTGAAGAGGTTGTAGAAAAAATAGTTTTAAAAGAAGAAAAAAAAAAGTTGGCCATGCCGACTCAGTCATATGACCCCCCCGCCCTCACCAAGCCACGCCCACAGTACCGGTAGTAACAAATTTTACATTTCACCACTGGATTGTACCCAAGATGCCTATTGGCACTATCTTGGCTTTCTTTTGCCACAATCATTCTACCTCTATTTACAGGTCTTTGTATTTTGTGACTGTGATTAATTGCATAGTCAACCAGATGTTTAGACTGGATTTTTATCCATCTATTGAGTCTTTCCTAAGCACAGGGGATAGCAGATGTTGTTTCATAGTATTAAATGTGTTTTTGCAAGATAGAAGCTGTTCTAAGCAAGACTGCCTTTTGTAATTGACTGGTGGTGATTTTGTCAATTCCGATAGTGTTCAAGTAGTATTCCAGATCAGGGGTGAAATCTAAAATTTTTCCCTACCGGTTCTGTGGGCGTGGCTTGGTGGGGGAGGTGTCCTGTGACTGAGTGGGCATGGCCAACTCAATGTCACTCACAGCCATGCCCACTCAGTCACAAGACCCCCTTCCACCAAGCCACGCCCACAGAACCCGTTAGGAAAACTTTTTAAATTTCTTTCTCCAGTGGCTCCGCCCACCCGTCCCATTCCCTGGACTCCTACTGCTCACCTTTCTCCCGCAGCTGGCTGTCAGGGAAGGCAAGCGCCCGAAAGGTACTGGAGTGTTGTGACTCCGACCCCCGAGCCCGTCTTATCGGAGGGAGAAGACTCTGAAAGTGAAGGAGAGGAGTTGGCAAGGCCTCCCTCTGCAAGACCCTCCTCTCTGGCAATGCCTCAGGTGTCTTCCAAAGGCCAAGAGATAGGCCAGGAGCCAGGCACTTCCGAGCAGCCACAGTTAGACAGTGATGGAGATAAGTCTTGGCTGGATCCCCGACAGCGTTGGAAAGACAAGCACGTGCAGCAGAGAAGGAGGCGTGCCAGAGATTAAGCTGAGTCACTGGACCACACCCCACAGGGGATAAAAGGGGGTGTGGTGGCCATTCAGGCTTTGTGATGGACAAAACTGAAAGCCAGCAAGTCATTCTGCATTTCTGGAACTTTGTTATATGCTCTGCTTGGATTGTTTTTTGGACTAGACTTGACTATTCTTTGGCTTTTGTGGACTTACTTTGATGTTTCGGTCAGAGGAGATAAACCTCCCTTTGTAAGTAAAAACTTTTGGCAAGCAGCCACGGGGTTGCAGCCAATTCTGTTATCAAAGGAAATTCTTGTCTGCTGGTTTATTTTAACTCTTGGTCGACTGCTGGTGTGCGTGTGTGAGACGGGGACAGAACACGGAGTCGCTCACTCTCCTTCTTGAATGAGCCGCTCTGGTCCACGCTCCGGCTGCGCAAGCCCACACCCAACCTGCCGCTGAATTAAATAAATGATGTGCGCTTGCGCAGCCGGCACGTGGACCAGAGCGGCTCATTCAAGAAGGAGAGTGAGCAACTCCGCTACCTTTTGGGCGCTTGCCTTCCCTGACAGCCAGCCACGGGAGAAAGGAGAGCAGTAGGAGTCCGGGAATGGTGCATTCTCCGAGTCCGGAGAATGGGGCGGGTGGGTGGGTGGGCAGAGCCTCCAGCTGCCATTGCTACCGGTTCTCCAAACCACCGGCCATCATTTATTTTATTTATTTATTTATTTATTTATTTGTTTGTTTGTTTGTTTATTTATTTATTTATTTATTTATTTATTTATTTATTTATTTATTTATTTATTTATTTAATTTCTATACCACCCTCCTCCTGAAGGACTCGGGGCGGTATACAGCCAATTAAAACATAATATATATACATCGATTTAAAAACCAATTAAAAGTAATAAATAATTTTGGCTCAGAATTAAAACCTAATTAAAACACCCAATTTAAAATCATTCACAAAAATAGCCCAGCCTGGCGGAACAGTAGGGTTTTAAGAGCGCAGCGAAATACACGGAGATCAGAAATCTTACATATTTCCAGGGACAGTTCGTTCCAAAGGGCAAGAGCACCCACAGAGAAGGCTCTCCCCCTGGGTGTCACCAGCCAACATAACTTGGCCAATGGCACCCTGAGGAGCCCCTCTCTGTGGGAGCGAACTGGCCGGTGGGAGGCTACTGGCGGCAGAAGTCAGTCTCGGAGGTACCCAGGCCCTAAGCCATGGAGCGCTTTAAAGGTGGTAACCAACACCTTGAATCGCACCCGGAAGACCACTGGGAGCCAGTGCAGCTCGCACAGGAGAGGTGTTACATGGGCGTAACGGGTCACGCCCATAACTACCCGCGCGGCCGCATTCTGGACCAGTTGGAGCCTCCGAGTGCTCTTCAAGGGGAGCCCCATGTAGAGAGTATTACAGTAGTCCAGCCGGGAGGTGACAAGGGCATGAGTGACCGTGCGCAAGGCGTCCTGATCCAGAAAGGGTCGCAACTGGTGGATCAGGTGAACCTGATAAAAAGTCCCCCTGGCCATGGCTGTCATATGCTCTTCTAAAGACAGCCGTGCATCCAGGAGGACGCCCAGATTGTGAGCCCTCTCTGTGGAGGGCAGAGATTCACCCCCCAATAGTCAGCGATGGCGCCAGCTGACTATATGGGGGCACCGGAAGCCACAGCCACTTGGACTTGGAAGGGTTGAGTCTGAGCCTATTTCTTCCCATCCAGACCCGCACAGCCTCCAGGCAGTGGGACATCACATCAAGGGCATCGTTGGGGTGGTCTGGGGTGGAGATGTACAGCTGAGGGTCATCAGCATACTGATGGACTCTCACCCAGAACCACGGATGACCTCACCCAGCGGCTTCACATAAATGTTGAACAGAAGGGGCGAGAGGACTGACCCCTGCAGCACCCCCCAATCGAGGTGTCTCGAGGTCGACCTCTGCCCCCCTGTCAACACAAACTGCAAGCGGTTGGAGAGGAAGGAGGAGAACCACCGTAACACGGTGCCTCCTATTCCCAACCCCCTCAACTGCTGCAGCATGATACCATGGTCGATGGTATCAAAAGCCGCTGAGAGATCTAATAGGACCAGGACAGAAGAGCAACCCCTGTCCCAAGCCCTCCAGAGATCATCCACCAACGCTACCTACTCGCCCGAGCTGGTCCGAACTGGGAGCATTTCACCCCTGCTCCAGATGTTTTGGTATTGCACCCAAGGCCCCTATTACTATTAGTTTTATCTTGGCTGTCTTTTGCATGGTTGTTCTACTTCTATTTGCAGGCTTCTGAATTTTGTCATTTTTCTCCAGTTCTTTTTCTTCTGTTCTGCTATCTCCAGGCATTTCAGTGCCCACTCTGTAGACTTTTTTGCCTTTCTTATCAACAATTGTTAAGTCTTATTATCAATTGTTGTATGTGGCCAACAATAATAAATGTAATTTATTAAGTTTACATGTCACTCAATTCCCCTTGAAAGAGAGACAGCTGATTATAAAATGATGGATTAATCAGAGACAAGTTCTACCTCAGACTCCTGTCAGCTCTCACTCATTATTTAGATGTATTTTTTGGTTTTGGTTTAGGGAAAAACTGCTTTAAAAATGCCACACAACTTCTAATGTTTCTTTTGGTTTTGTATAGTCTCCTGGAAAGACAAAGGGGCTGATCTGGCTTCAGGTTTTCCTGTTGCTTGACTCTAATAATGGGGTGTTCCTCAGGCGGTAACTTAATTCTGTGCCAACATGTTGGTGAATATGAAAAAAAATTCTATATTATAGTTTATAGAAGGAATTTGTGGAATATGGGATTAAGGGAATATGGGAAAAATTGTGATTATTTCCTCATCTTTATTTTCTCTTTCTCTCAGATTTTCTACGTATTTCTATTTCTATCATCTCTATCTCTATCATCTCTATCATCTCCATCTCTATCTTTATCATCTCTACCTATCTCCAGTGGTGGGATTCAAATAATTTAACAACCAGTTCTCTGCCCTAATGATTTCTTCCAACAACCAGTTCACCAAACTGCTCAGAAAGTTAACAACCGGTTCTCCCGAAGTGGCGCGAACTGGCTGAATCCCACCACTGCCTATCTCACTATCTATCATCTATCTGAATATTAGTTATCGTTTCTAGTTGCATCACTATTTTCATTGTAATATGAATTTTATTATGCCTGAGAATAAAGATTACTATTACTATTACTACTAAAATTACTATTACTTTCATCTATGACACTTGAGAATTGATAGTACTTTTACTGGAAGAGTATACAGTAGGCACTCCTATGTGGTCTTTTGCAAGCTGACAATTTACCACAAATTTAACTGAATTCTTCAACAGCATATCAGTCAAAATGCATTCAGGAAAAGAAATTTCAGCAGGACAGTAAGTTTTCTATAAAGGAAAAAGCAATTCCATATTGTTTCAAAAATGCCATTTTTGAAAATACCATTTGGAATAATGAAATGTTTAAAGGAATCTAAAACATGGCATTACAAAAGCCTCCACTACAACAATAAATTGGCTACCTATCAAATTTGGGAAACAATAATAAAAGGAAAAGTTTGTTTCAGCAGCAAAAACTTGCTAGAGTAAGATGAACAGAAATGCTTTCAACCACCACCACAAGGCTGTTCTCGTATGATGTGAAAACTGATGTCACTCTCATTCTCTTGCAGGGAAAATGGTTACAATTAGAACTACATCAATACAACCATTTATTGCATAAACTAGGCTATAAAAAGACACTGTGTGCAAGTTTTTGTTTTCTTTGCCAGAAATGCATTCCTAAAACATAACAACATTTTAGAAAACAATTTAGATGCTCGTTTCTATTTAAACTTTCATGTCCCAAATGACTTAACTGAATACTTTGGGGCTATTTCAGTGCAAACATTTATCTTAAGAGGAAGATAACCGTAGAATGTCAATCTACAGAAAATTTATAACAAGTTAAATCAGAAATGCTTTAAAAGAGGAAATATATTGGCAGACACAGTTATGGGACTGTAGGGATGAAGATACAAAGGTTGCCAGGAATTAAGAAATATGAGATTATTGGTGTTTGGCATATATCTACTGATTTCTAAGAACTCTTGTATCTGACTCTTCTATATCTAGGATTATTACTAAGATTGCAAGTCACTTTGGCATTTATAATTTCTTCTTAGTCTAAACCAATCGTGGTTTAGACTAAGAGCATGTCCAGTTTTGATTCAGCCCCCCAATTTGGAAAATATTCTGACCTTGGACAGAAAAACAGGCCTGCTAATCTCTTGATTATAGTCCTAAATTAAAATAAAATAGCTATATCTCATAGCTATATAAATAACCAAATTGCTATTGAATAGCTATATAAATATATTTATTTCAACCAGATTTGTGGATGAAGCTGAACGTGTACTTGTATTTTTATGGTGTTTTACTCTTACTGTATACATGTTGATGTAGTGCGTTACAGTGGTACCTCAGTACTCATCGCTAATTGGTTCCAGGAGGTGTGATGAGTACCAAAAATTGTGAGTACTAAACAAATATTTCCCATATGGAATAATGTAGGGCAGCCAACATTGACAAGTTCTAGCTTGTGCATTGAGTACCAAACCAACAATGAGTACCAGGACAAAATTTTTGCATCAATGTTAAGTACCAAATTTGATGAGTTTCAAAGCAGTTGAGTACCAAAGTACCACTTTTAACATTGTAAGCTGCCCACAGTCACAGTACGGTGAGATGGGCAGCAAACAAATTTAATAAATAAATAAAAACATTTTGAATGGAATAAGCTCATCAAGTTTCATATGAAGATATTTGGTGGCGGGGAATCTTAATATATACATTATGAAAGTAACATGTGGCATAAAGGTGGTCTTCCAAAAAAAAAGTTTTTTTAGGAAATTGTGATGCATGAAAAGCATGTTAAGGCATTTTCCACATTCTCTTGTTTCAGGCATGCAAAGCATCAAGCAATAACAAGCAAAGCTTTTGCAATACACAATTCATAGAGCTAACCTGTGAAAACAGCAGCTGAAAACTCAGCTGAGAAGTTATTACCGGAAAAACTAGTTTCTTGTGAGACATTCGGTCAGCAGAGATAATATTCTAGAAGTTGAAATGAGAGTCTGTACATGGAAAACCAAGACCAGAAGATAGGGAATGGTTAAGAATGGGCCTGCTAGCTTGATAAAACAGTTGTTTAAATATCAGGGTGGTCTGTAATGAAGATTTTTAGATTACCTTGATTTACAAGTTTACCTAAAAGCAAGGACATCCCAAAGGTGCTCCTTGCCCCTTCAAAAGACAATAGAACTTTTTGGGTTTTTTTCTTTTTAAAATGTTTCTCTTCTCATCCAAGAAGCTTCTTCAATTCTAATTAACTGGTGGGAATGGAAAGATTTATATTCTTTGCAGTCATCTGGCACCTTCTTGGACGAGAACCAAACATCTTCAAAGGAAAAAAACCTGGAAAGACCAGAGAGAAGAAAACCTTTAAGACAACCATGACCTAGGGGATTGAGAATCTCCATAGACATAAAAACAAGGACATTTCTAAAGCAGACCTCTTAAATCTCAAGAAATTTTCATATGATTCAAATATTTTTCTGCTTATCGCGACCCAGTTGCCTATGTTTATGATAGCTTTCTGGGCAGGTCAACATATTAGGATTTCTGGAACGTAACCTTCCCTGCTAGATTCCAGTTTATGACTTCTATATTGTTGCTATCCAATTCACAAAAAAAATGTGGTAGAACAAGGGCTCTCGTAGCAAAGGCAGGTGGATTTGAACATCCAGTAATTTCTAGGCAAACACCCCCTGAAACCACCTTCCTCGTTCCCCAGGTGCCACCAAAACATTCCAGGAGAAAGAATGGAAAAAAAGCAACTGAACTCTGGAACTATCTTTATTTCAATGGTCTCCATCCAAACTTCCATGATTGGAGAGCTTTGATAAAACCATGCACTTCTGTTAGGATTTCTCACTCCATCCTGTCCTTACATAAAGAGCATCTATCAATTTGGAAAGATATTTTCTCTCTCTCCAGGTGTTTAAATGAATGGAGGCTTTCATAGTAAATCAAGGATAGGATCACCTATGCAATCTTCTCCCAGACTTCCACCTGATCAGCTTATGGAAGTTGACATCCAGCAACATTTAAAGGACCATCTCTGAATAAATACTACGGTCTGGGTTTTAGAAATAAAGGGAATAATTGTTTCTTTTTCACTACGGTTTGCAAAGCAATGCCTTTATTCCTAAAGTGCAATATCTTTCCTGTGTTATTTGATTATAAGCTTCTCTAGCAAGCATTTTTAATACTAGGTCCTTCATTCATTGACATCTAGGACCAGGGCGTCCCAATTGTGGCAACCTTTAAGATGCATGGACTTCAACTCCCAGAATTCCCCAGCCAGCATGTTTGGAATCCTGGGAGTTGAAGTCTGCACATCTTAAAGTTGCCAAGACTGGGAACCCCTGATCTAGATTATTGGTAAAATAATCACATCTAATCTTTAGGCATGTTTGTAATTACAGAATTATGCCTCAGTTGGAATTTACAAATACTTTTGTGAAAACATTTGCCATTAGTTGAACTTAGGTAAGATGAGAAGATTGGCTTGTTCACAAAACCCCAAATTTGGAATCATATCATAAAGTAGCCATATTTTTCTAGACTGATTTAGCACGCCAAGTAGTTTAATTTCTCTTTTCACATTCATCCTGCCCCATTAACTGTGTTTGCTCATGTTTGTTCCATGTTGCCCTTTTAGCTCGTCCTTCCATTTGCTTTGTTTCCTTTGCTATTTTAAACCCCCCAGAATAGAGGCCTTTCTTTTGATTATTTTACTTTCTGAACTACTAGCTAGACTGGTATTGCTATATATGCACATATCATTAAGGATTGTTGGATTGCAAGAGAAAAACAACAGCTAATGAACAATGTTATGTCCTTATAAGGACATCCGCCGAGGGATTGGTTACTTCCACTGGCGGGAAGTTTGAACAACTGTCATTGGCCGGCTGGCTGGCCCGAGCAGAATATAAGGAGGCTCGGGAGCCACTGCCGGCAGTCTGTTTTACCATTCTAATAAAGTGCTGAATGGACCAGAGCTGAGTCGCGTTTCTTTCCGGCGCCGATCTAACAAACAATTAATGTCTTGTTCGGTATGGTCAGGGCCGGATTTAGATGAAAAGAGGCCCTAGGCTATTCCACTTATGAGGCCCTTTCACCTATAGTGAAAGTGTAATTTTAATTTTGCTAACAATTTGAATGTAGGCCCCTCTTGATCTTGAGGCCCCCTCTTGATCTTGAGGCCCTAGGCTGAAGCCTAGTTAGCCTATAGGAAAATTCGGCCCTGAGTATGGTTGCTCTGATAGTTGGTAAAAGCTCGTCCCATTTTTGCATACCCATGGCCACATCTGTGTTCCTTCAAACCCCAGAGAAGATTTTGGGAAACAGGAAAAATGGCCAGGAAAAGTCCTTTTAGATCATTATAAGTCTGGTAAGACCTTTCTTGTGATTTCCATTAAAAATTTGTGTATTCAGCTTATGGAGAGAAGTTGGCTATATTAATGAAAAAAATGGGCAAGTAACTTCTTTTTTCCTTTAGCCTCATGGTTAATAATAAACTGCCTTTATAACAATCTTCAAATGATGAAATGTGCAAGCGTATCTTAGAAAGATGTGTATGTGTTGTGAGAGGGGGGGGTATACACACACACAGACGTACATACAGACCCACACTTACATTACAGTCAGTGACACCAGAAAAAAGGGTATTTGTCTAGTAAAAAGTTCAGCTTTTTTACTCCCCTCAAATTAATGTTTGCTAGCCTATGGAAAGAATTATTAATGATATATCACTTGACTAGTTTTTCTGTGATCTGTGATCTGTTGAGGCATATCAGAAGAGTGTTGGACAAGAATATGAGCATTTAGGTGATTTGCAGATCTACAGAACAGCAAATCATCAGGCATTTCTTCGACTGGTGACCTGCAAGGACATTGAAACCTCTGAAATGAGAATGTGCAATAGGATCAGTGCACCAGAAATTATATTTGTCTTTTTTAGTACTCTCTAGTGGACTCTGGGTAGAAATGTATGCATTTATACCAGTTATTTCAATATGTAAGTGACAGATTGTGCTTTATATAATGGTGTGCTTTCTATTGTTTATTGAGTCTTCAATCCCATGAGACATTTGCATTTACTAGTGCACAGTATGGAAACATGCATTTTAATGATTCTATAAATATTTATTTCTTTTAGTATCAAACCTGATTAATTTGTTTATGAATATGAATAATTTAATAAAGACCTGCCATGGCAACCTATTCTCTAATGGGCATGGTTCTCTCCCCCTCTCCTTCCTTCCTTCCTTCCTTCCTTCCTTCCTTCCTTCCTTCCTCCCTCCCTCCCTCCCTCCCTCCCTCCCTCCCTCCCTCCCTCCCTCCCTTCTTCCTTCCTTCTATGTTAAATTCATTACCTATTGTAGATTTTATTCTCCTCAGAAAGTTCCTTTATTTTCAGGTATTCCTTGACTTACAACCACAACTGAGCCTAAAATTTCTATTGCTAAGTGAGACATTTGTTCAGTGAATTTTGCCCCACTTTACAAACTTTTTTTGCAACACTTGTTAAGTGAATCACTGCAGCTGTTAAGGTAGTAACACAGTTGTTAACTGAATTGGATTTCCCCATTTTGCTCATCAGAATGTTGCAAAGGTGATCACATGACCCAGAGACACTGCAACCGTTATAAAAATGAGTCAGTTGCCAAGCGTCAGAATTTTGATCACATGACCATGGGGATGCTGCAACAGTTGTTAAGTGTGAAAAACGGTCATAGGCCACTTTTTCAGTGCCATTGTAAATCTGAATGGTCACTAAATGAACAGTTGTAAGTCGAGACTACCTATATTTATTTGGAACTCCCATTTCTAAACCACCCATTTCCCCCAATGAGGGAGCCTGGGCAGTGTACAATAAAACAGCAAAATATAAAACAGAATATAAAAATTTAAATATTAGAGTTAAAATTTTAGAATTAAAAATTCAAAAAGTTACAATTAAAAAAAAACTTTTAAGGAGGCAAGTATAAACCCTGTTAAAAATGAGTTGACAAAGGCAGAGGAACAGCTCACGGCATCAACTAACCCCAAGACTGCATGTTCCTTTGGGCTTCCCACACAAAGCCTCAGAGCCATGTTTTTGGAAGGCCAGGAGAATGGGGGCCCACCTCACCTCCAAGAGGAGAATATTCTACAGGGCAGGGGCAACAGCAGAGAAGGCTCCCTTCCTGGGACCCCACCAGTCGGACTGATGGTTCTTTAGCTGATGAGGTCTGCAACATCTCCTCCCTTTACGTAGCCATCAGAGCCCTTTTCCCATTGTTAGAAACTGTACTGGCTTTATATCAGGGGTGAAATCCAGCAGGTTCTGACAGGTTCTGGAGCACTGGTAGCGGAAATTTCAGAGTACCACCTCTGGCTGGCCCTTGAGTGGGGTGGGAATGGAGATTTTGCAATATCCTTCCTCCAGGAGTAGGGAGGGAATGGGGAGGGAATGAGGATTTTGTAGTATCTTCCCCTGGAGTGGGATGGGAATGGAGATTTTGCAGTAACCTTCCCCTGCCACACCCACCAAGCCACGCCCACCAAGCCATGCCATGCCACGCCCACAAGCCACGCCCACAGAACCAGTAGTAAAAAAATTTGGATTTCACCACTGAAATCACATAAAAGGCCCCGAATGAGATCATACCTGCTTCACTCTCTAATTATGTACCAAGTTGGGTCTATTTAAACATATTAAAAGAAGTCACATTGGAATCAATGACACCATTGATTGGCCTACTATAAATAATATTACTTTCAAAGAGTTTACTTTAAATAGTAGATATACTATTTAAACCATCGGCTTTACAAGCTCCCATGAATGTGTTAGTGAAGGGGCAGTAAATGCTAATGTCCAGTCAAATATAAAAACTTTATTGCAGCCAAAGGTCAGGAAAAGGGAAAACAAATATAAAAGTCAGACAAGTAGCTAATACTTGGAGGAGGAATACAGGAGGAACTAAGTTTACATTGGCAACAGCTACCACATTCTTAATGGTAGATTACAGAACTTGGTAATGTTTTAAGTGACCTACAGTAAAAGTACTTGTTGGTTAATAGGAAGACTGCATACTAATCATCTGACTGTCCTGGCATTGTTACTAGAAAAGTAATTTTGGTGAAAGCTCAATATGGACAATATAAAAATCATGTATGTATTTGTTTCAATTTCTTCTACGTTATAAGGGCACAAATAGCAGGGTAGTGGAGCTGTGTGATATTGTCCTGCAGCAAGGTAAAGAGAAGGATGTTGCAATATGCCATTGTAGATCTCCAGTATTTAGAGTAGAACAGCAGATATAGGTAAGAGGTCATGAATATACCATCAAATATAGAGGACTACTAATATTCACCAACATTTCTGATGGTGTGTAAAAAACAATACTGGTAAGATTATGTTCAAAAAGCTGCATATTCTGGTGTACACACACACACGGACATGGACACGGACACGGACACGGACACGGAAAAATAATTTTAAATGTTGCATCCTGTAGATGTGATTGTGGATTTTGGCTTCAAACAAAATTGTACAAAGATATGTATACAGCAATCATGTCCTGCCATGTTCAGTGGAACATATTCCCTAGTAAATATATTTACTGTTCCAGGCTTATTCTTATTACCTCATTTTAACTCAGTGCTAAATAACATAATGCAGCTTATGAATTTGCCTTGAGTGGGGGTAAAATACCAGCTTTCTTTGTGTATTCGTCAATGTGTTATGATTAAAATGTTTGCCTGTTTTTTTTCCTGGAGGTGGAGAGCTTTTCAATTTGAGGCATAGAGGCATGATACGGATTAGTCCTAAACAAGACCCAACTTGTGATTGTAATCTCTGATCTTGTTTTGGCACACTTAGCGATCTACAAATATTTTAAACAGTAGGACTTTATTTGTTAAGATGTGGAATCCTTGCCCAGATCTGTGTGTATCGTAATGAATACATTGCATTCCCAAATAATGAAGAACTCTAGAAACCTGAGGTAAATTTAAATCCACAAGGTTGTGCGATCATATATGTACATTCCAAAGGAGAAAGAATCTCGGAGTCATAAACAAGAGGTGATTCTGCAGATTACAACTATTGACAAGAATTTTTACACAGGGCAGGTAAATTTTTCCTCAAGCATTCATTGAGAAATGCGTTTTGGGTTTTTCAGAAATAGCAGTTTTTCTAATAGCTGACTAAGCAATAGCCATTTCTTTTGAAGAAGGCAGGGGAAACTAGGACATTTGGAGAAATGTTTGCAGTTTGCATAGCTGGATTGGTCAAGAATGCTCTAGATCAGTGATGGCTAACCTTTTTGCCATTGTGTGCCAAAAGTGGGGGGAGCGTGGGGGGTCATGCATGTGCGTGCCCACACACCGGCACCTGCCCCCCGTGCATGCACACGCAATCCCCCATGCTCCCCGCGCATGCATGCACAAGCCTCCCAGTGCCCCATTTTGGGCCCAGCAGGCCTACCTGAAGCCTCCAGAGGCCGGAAACAGTCTGTTTCTCAGACTTCAGGTGGGCCCGGTAGGCCCATTTTTCGCTTTTCCCAGGCTCCAGAGGCTTTCCTGAAGCCTGGGAGGGTGAAAACAGCCTCCCCCACCTCTCTGGAGGCCCTCCAGAGGCCAGAAACGCCCTCCCAGAGCCTCCACGCGAGCCCTGTACTTACCTGACATCCAAAACAGTCCGCGTGGAGACTCCTGGGACGGGCAGGGCAGCATGGGAGGGACCAGCCAAAAATCATGGAACTGAGCTAGGGCAACAGCTTGTGTGCCCGCAGATATGTCTCCACGTGCCACCTGTGGCACGGGTGCCATAGGTTCACCATCACGGCTCTAGTTCAATCCAGGTCTAGAGGCCAGCTCCACTGGTATGGACATGTCCAGAGAGCAGCACCTTCCACCATTGCCAAGACAGCCTACCAACTAGAAGTCAATGGTCGGTGACCTTGCGGGCGTCCAAAACAGAGATGGCAAGACACCATCAACAAAGACATGCAAGCTGTGGGCCTGCACCCCGGAGATACAGCTGACCACGCAAAGTGGCATTCAATGATCCGAAAAGTGGACCCTGCATCTGCGGGAATACACTAGAAAGAAGGAAAGAAGAAGGAAGAGGAGGAGGAGGAAGAGGGTCTAGAATGCTCTAGAAGAAGTAGCAATCTTCCAGTTTGCATAGATAAGAGAGAATCTACTTATTTTCTTTGTGTGACATTAAGAATTCTTGATACTTGAATGAATTGACATTAAACATATTCCTATGCCCCATGAATATTGATAATGAAAATGGACCCAGAATGGTGATTTTGCATACATTGCTTTAGTTTATATTATGTACGAAGGAAAAGAAGGGATAAATGTGAGGAGACATTAGCTTGCTTTCCTAGTTGCCATTTATTTGCAATTATATTTTTACTGGATTAAGTATGAGAGATTGGGAGAGATTGGGAGAAGAATGGAAAGGAGAGTAGACATGAATAATCAAAAGTCAAAAGGGTTTTTAACAGAACAGAATCTTGATAAATTTATTGCATCCTTCATTATGAATTGAGGAATCCCCTTACAATATGAGTATTTTCCCACCCCCTACTTTGACATTCTTCTACAAGGCCCTGAAGACCTGGTTTTGCCAATTGGACTGGAGACCCCCAGAGGAGGATGGAGTCCATTATTTGATTGATTGCTATCACCAGGGCAGTGTGGGGGATGTTACTGCTTGTTATTGTTTTATATCAGATTTTTATTTTTGTAATCCATTCCAGAGTCACCGAGAGTGAGTTGGATGGCATATAAATTTTCTTTTTTTTTAAAAAAAATCAATTTAATGTATGGTTTATAATCAGCCTGATGAATGAAGGAACTGAACAACCCCAATTTTCATACAAAACAGCTTCCTCCTGAACTAAATTATTATAATAACTTATTTTGCGAAAAGCCATGCTCATTTAAAATATTATTACAACATATTGCAGAATAAAATACAAATAAAACTGGAGAGTTAAAAGAGAGTCAGAAAGGTGCAAAGAGAGATTTTTTAAAAATAAGAAAACGCAGTAGTGAATTCCAAATTTTTTCAGTGCAGCAGAATAGGAAAAGAATTGCAGTCTCAACTGTTTGCTTTTCTAAAGATTTCAAGCATTTCTAAAACAACAAAACGATTCCATTCTTCAAAACCTAAAGGTTTTTTTCCATTTCCAGTACAAAATGCAGAAATTCTTTCCAAATGTAAACAGAACTAGATATATTATTTTTATTTTATTTTTATTTTATTTAGTTTGTCAAACAACTAGTTTAGTTTATACCTAAGGTGTAGGTATAAACATGGACATGAGCACAGGAAATGAATACAAATAAATGGGGACAGTAGGACAGGGACAGTAGGCACTCTGGTGCGCTTATGCACATCCCCTTTATGGACCTCTTAGGAATGGGGTGAGGTCCACGGTAGACAGTTTGAGGTTGAAGTTGTGGGGGTTAATCAGAATAGTCAATTTTGCCATCTCCGCCAACTCTATCACTTTTCCCATCCATTTTTGCATTGTAGGAATTGGTGTGTCCTTCCATCTTTATGCAGATACAATTCTTGCCACTGTCAACTTATATAGTACTAGAGTTTCAAATTTTCTTTTAAGCTCTTTGTCCATCAACTCTAAAAGGAAAAGTCTTGAGAGCTATGTGCAATGAAACCATCAAACAGATAATCACCGACTATGAAATCCCTTGGCTAAGATTGGGTAGGTGTTCTGTGTGAGAGAATAAGATGGTTTTCAGTTGTTAGCTCAGCAGGTAAGACAGAATGGAAGAAGTTAAATGGATAGTATATATAGGGACTATCAGAAGAAATACTGGCCAATACTGGCCAAATACTCATTTGGTAGGCATCCCAGAGATTTTGCTTTAATCAAGGTACGTTTAGATTTTGATGAAAGACTGGAATTGTGCAGAAGCTGGACAGAAGAGAATTACACCTATTATTCTCTCTCTTTTCCCCCTCCCTCCGTTTTTACTTTAGAGTCTTCAGAAGATAAACCAATTCATCTGGTCACTAGTTAAGCTTTGCTTTCTGCCTTAGGAAAACTGGCCATTGAGAATGTATCTCTTTGGTTTTTCATGCTTCCTTCCTGGTCCTGCAGCCTTTCCAAATACAGGTAGAGAAAGGAGACTAAGATAGAACTTACACAGGGGTGCGTTCTACTTACCTTTACTACTGGTTTGCAACAGGATTGTGCAGAAGCTTCTACGCATGCGCAGATCGCTGATGACAACATCCGGGGTGGTGGGCGGGGCCTCCCGCCGGTTTTACTACCAGTTCTTGCGAACCGGTCCGAACCGGGGGCAACCCACCACTGAACTTACATTAGCTTCCCACCAACATAAAAAGGAGAACTTTGAAAGGGCTACCCAGAGGTTGAAGATGAGAAGTAACAGAGTTTGTAGAGTCCTTCCCACTCTGCTTCACCATTTTTTTGGCAGTTCCATTTGCAAAATTCCCACACATTAAAAATGCCTGACTACCTCTTCTCAGCTGTACAAATTTTGAGGGTGAAGGGAACTGATTTGGGAATAGGAAAAGTGTCAGGGAATAGACAAGGAAGGTTCTGAAATACTGATTTGAGGGAACAAGAGATTGTTCTGGGGAAATCCTTTTCATCTCCAGCCAGTTAAGAAATCAATATTCTCCTCTCACTTAAGGTTTCCAGCTAAGAGAAGAGAAAAATTAAAAGAGCTGAAAGGGGGAGAAGTGGGAGAATTCTTTCAAACCAGGATTGAAGAACTTCGATTAAAAGCTTCTTCCTCCTGAGATTTCCAGCCAGAAGGAAAGGGAGGCTGAAGCAGACCTGAGGAGAGGGGAGTTCCGCTCTTGGGACATTGTTCCGGGGCCCATGAAGGGGATTTTTTTAAAAAAAATTTACAAAACCAAATTTTTAAAAAGAAAAACAATATTGGATATATACTTCATACTCTATACATTGTGTGTATAGCAAAACTGCCTTGCAGCCTTGTTTGATATAATCTTTATTAATCTGAAACTCAGTGAACAGTTATTTATGTAATTTATTGAATTTTGACCCGCATGCGTGGGTCTCTGCCGCACATGCGTGGGCACGTGACATGTATGGGGGGGACCTCACATGCACGGGGGCATGCAGGGGGATGTACGTGCATGCACGGGGGCCGTGCAGGGGGGGGCTCACACAATGCGGCGGGGGGGGAGCGGAGTGCTCTTGTTCCAGCACTTAATAATCCTCTCGGTGGCCCTGGGCTGAAGTATTGTAAGTTGAAGTTTAAGACACTTTGGCAATTCCTGTTGATAGATCTACCGAAAATATAAAATTGGCCACAACCCTTTTAATCCCTTAGGGAAGGGAAGGGAGATGTTTTTCCAAGTCTAGAGGCAAAATTTTATTTTGTGATAAGGAAATCTCTGATCCTCATAGCAAGAAAGCTGCTTTCTTATCAGATGGCAAAAAGCTTGAAAATTAAGAAATTAATAGTTTTATGTCAATAAAGTGGAAGAAATAGACTCATGACTAAAACACACAAACACGGCATGATTACAGTATAGTGCTAGATGGAAAATATATACATATTAGCTTCCTCTTCAGTACATTAAATCTGTTGATGTAACTTTCTGCAATCTGCTTGGGAATGTGGAGCAGGTTTTAATCACCATATCTGTTATAAATTCTTGGCAGTTGGATTTAAAGAGCTTGTATTTATATTTCAGTAAAAAAAAAACCCAATTAATAATGAACATTATTACTGAAGCATTTTCATTTCATTGTTGTTACTCACAAGCTATAGCTGTTTGAATTGAGAAGAACCCAAGGCAGAATAATACTGAGGAAGCAGGAAAAACATATAAGGATAAGGACCAGCAATTTATCTCCGTCTTTGTCTGCTTTTGATCAGAAAAAGATGGAATATTGTATAGGAATATATGAATATTTAATTCAGAGAGTTGTATAATCTCTAAATCAAATCAGAAGATCAAATTATTGACTTATATTAAATGGCCTGGGACACCTCTGCAGGTGCACTATTTTTTTCCATATTATTTTTAATCCTGTCTAAATGATACTAATTCAATAATCTGATCTACAGTAGTTGTTCAAATGGATTGATTTTCAAGATGAGTTCAGAGATCTGGATCAGAGAATAGACTAGACTAGACTAGACTAGACTAGACTAGACTAGACTAGACTAGACTAGAATAGAATAGAATAGAATAGAATAGAATAGAATAGAAAAAATAGAATAGAATTCTGTGTTGGCCAAGTGTGACTGAACACACAAGGAATTTGTCTTGGTGTATACGCTCTCAGTGTACATAAAAGAAAAGATACATTCATCAAGAATCATAAGGTACAACAATGATAGCCATAGGGAACAAATAAGCAATCAAATCATATTACATATCAGATTACAAAATTGAATCAGATTGATGATTCATATATGATTTTACAGATTTGCACACTTTTTACTACATCACCTAGATAAATTCTTTTCTTTATGTAAGCATCAGAGAGATGGTGTGCTGCAACAATTAAAGTTATGGATTTAGCCAGGGAAGATTAAGTTCAAGTATACTCTTAAACATGACTTTAGGCTAGTTGCAATGTCATGTGGGGATAACCTTGAGAGACAGGTAAAAAACCCCACAGTTTAGACAACAGTCTGACAAATGGAACTTGAGTTCTTAGGAGGAATGATGGCAAAGCACAGATAGTCCTTGATTTATAACCATTCATTTAGTGACCATTTGAAGTTACAACAGCACTGAAAAAAAGTAGCATATGACTGTTTTTCACATTTATGACCATTGCAGCATCCCCATGGTCATGTGATCAAAATCCAGATGCTTGGCAACTGGCATGTATTTATGACGGTTACAATGTCCTGGAGTCGCATGATCACTTCTTGTGACCTTCTATCAATGGGGAAGCCAGATTCATTTAACAACTGTGCTACTAATGTAACAACTGCATTGATTCACTTAAAAACTATGACAGAAAAGGTTGTAAAATGGAGCAAAACTCATTTAACAAGTGTCTTGCTTAGCAACAGGAAATTTTGGGTTAGTTGTTGTTGTATGTCAAGGATTACCTGATTCTCAGAAAGGACCCTCCCTAATTTTGGGGGAGAATAAATGACAGGAGGAGTGGTTTCAGACTTGCCTGATTCTGTTAATATGTTCTGTTGCAATGAAAATAGAGCTAGTATTCCTGAATGTGCTTGTCTAGACTGCTTCACACGGCTAACATTCTTAGCTCATAAAATGATAGTTGTAGAGAGAAATAAGTAGAATTTCTTGAAAAATCAGGTTATAAATCAAGGAGACATGCATACTGTAGGCATATATTGTACCTACAAATGAATTCCATAATTTAATGGATATCATATCAGTATCATTCTGTAGTATAAATTTCCTGTTAGGGAAAGAGTTTTTCAGACTTAAGGCAAGAGATTTGCATACAAAAAAGAAGTCACTTAACTGTGGCCATTTGGGAAATCTGTTTAAGAAAGTCATTGATGCATCTTAGGGTGTATGTTTGCAAGAAGCATTATGCAACCCCTGGCATAAAATCAACCCTTAACATTTCATCAAACAAGCCTACGTGATGTCTTCCAACAGCATTTCCAGAACAACTTGTAGGACACAATAATGACAACATCATCATCTGTGGATCCCACCCATCTTTTCAAATCCTCTAGACTGGAAGTTGAATATACATCTTTTAACCTCTACTATGCATTCTTTGGCAGATATTCTCACACATTGATAGATATATGCATGCACATCATTAACTCCCCTCCCCCTTGTTTTTCTCAGCGCTTCCTTTATAATATCAAATCAGGCTCCAGCTGCTTCTAGTTTTTGACAATTGGGTTGGCTCAAGAAGATCTGTCACTGCACCCTATCTTTAGAGTTTGGTTCATTTGATAAACAGTTTAGGTTACTAGATCTGTCGGTGTCTGTTGTATATTTGTTTAATGTTTAGACCTATGTATATAATTCATGCACACACACACATACCCTCCAACCAGTAAGTGCTGTTGTCTTTTTAGGTTTATCCTTCTTGACAGATGAAAGCTGAACAAGGATGCCTGTACCTAAAATAAGGTTGTTAAGAGCCACAGGGGAAATTTTGGGCGCATGAGAACATTTTTACTAATTGCTGAATAAGGAGGCCCTGAATTTTGGCAGAGATAAATTGCCAAATGCTTATAGTGCACAAGCATGTACATGCCAAGTAATTACTTGATGGTTTGATCTATATTGTCAGTTTCTGGTGTTGTGTTCCATTATATGTGTTCAGCTGGAAGAATGAGTTTAAAACAAATAGTTCCGAGTAATCAAATATATCCTTGAAATCATCCATCATTTGAAAACTGAATTGCCTTTCATAGAATTATGATTTAATTATCATGACAGGAACTTAGGGTCGTTTATGTGGGTGTGTATGTGTATATAAAAATGCATATTAAATATCTTCTATGCCATCCAATTTATGGCATGATAGAAAATGCTCAAAAATATTTTAGTGTGTAAGGTTATTTACTCGTTATCTTTCCTTTTCTTATAATATATGGAGAACGATTTTCACATGGTTTAATGCAGCCATCTGTTTAAAAATCATTGTTGGTATTTCATATATATCAGTATATTGGTGAATATTTGGTCTAGAGGTTTGGGCACCAAGCTAGATGCTAGGAGACGATGAGTTCTAGTCCCATCATAGCCATGAAAGCCAGCTGAGTAACCTTGGGCCTGTCACTCTCTCTCAGATCAACCCACCTCACAGGGTTGTTGTGGGGAAAATAGGAGAAGGAAGTATTAGTATGTTGGCTGCCTTGAATAATTTATAAAAATATCGATTAAAAAAATTTAAAGGGAGCATAAACCATTTGTTACAATGTTTTACATTTTAAAATTAAATCCCATGGGCCTGTCTATCATCTTTGCCAGGGGAGATACCTGATATTATGGGAGAAAGAGAAATTTCAAATTCAGTTTATGGGTTCTTGCAATAGCTTAATAGCTACATGTACTGTATATCAGGGCCATCTGAAGCTTTGAAGATCACGTATTCTCTTTTATGGATGTATCTGCAGCAGCAGAATATGTATTTGATAGCAGTGAACCAGGGGTGGGTTCTACTTACCTTTACTACCAGTTCGCAACAGGGCCGTGCGCATGCGCAGAAGCATTTTGATGATGTCGGGGTCGGTGAGTGGAGCCTCTCGCCAGTTTTATTACCGGTTCTATAGAACCGGTGCGAAGTGGGGGCAACGCACCACTGCAGTGAACCTAATTTGACCTATGACTCTTTTCCTGCTTGCATCTGTTCTGGGCCACATAAATGTCCTGACAATCTCTTTTTTCCCCCTGCTGTGTTCTCATGACTTTGCTGCCTTAGATGTATTTTCCCCCCTATTTCTGCCAGACTTTTTCTGTTGAAACAATCTGATACACTTCATCAACTTTGGCGGTCCAGTCAATTAGCCACGATTTGACCACTTTGGTGCATGTACCTCTCCCCTATCCCTGGACTTCAGAGTCAGAGGAGCAAGGGGCCAGACATGGCGCTAAAGGGCAGCTGAAACAAATTTTCTTCCGGTTTAACATTTTTATTGGGTTATAAAATAAAATAAGATACAAAATATGAAAGTAAATAGGTGGGGAGGAAGAGGGGAAAGACAAGTGAGGGAGGATAAGAAAAAAAGAAAAAGAAACATTGACTTCTGACTCTCTCTATTCCAGTAAAATAAGGCATTAACATCAAATCACAACTTTTTGTTTTTTTCATAACCATACGAAGAAGCCATTTCTATAAAGATCTATCAATCTAATCGGTAAATCCTAAAATCAAAGTTTTATTCTTTTCCACTTCAAGTACGAAGTTCAGAAATGGTCTCCATGTAGAAATAAAAGTACTTATATTCTTTTCTTTAATCAAAATAGTCCATTTTGCCATTTCAGCCAACTCCATCAACTTCTGCAACCATTCATTCGTCCATGCTAGGAATCGAAGTGTCCTTCCATTTTTGTGCACGGTGAAACAAATTTTCTGTCTGTTGCTTCGTGGCCAGCGAAGAACTGATTTTTAGAAGGATTTGCTTACAGTATAACTTTTGGAGAGAAGCAGATTCAAAGATATCTGACGTTGCCCTCGTATCTCTTTCTTCTTGCAGTGATCAATAAAGTCGGCATATTAGAATGGCAATCAGAGCCTTGACACATCTCATAGATCAAAGCTTCTAAGATGCAGTTTGCAGTCTTTACAGTCTTTTTTATTATCTTGAATTCTTATCTGTTGTAAAACAAGTCTCTCTGTGTTTGGGGTGGGGGGGGAGAGATTTCCTCTTAATATACGTGATACTCATCATGTGTTTGATCAACATTCTATATAAGGTCTATATAAGGTAACCTGCCCACTTTCGAACTAATAAAACCATTTTGGATCCTTTCCAACTTGGTGTTACAGGTAGTTCTCAACTTACAACCATTCATTTAATGACCATTTGAAGTTACAATGGCACTGAAAAAAAAATAACTCAGAATGCAGTATTGCAAGAAAACTCTGCCCACAGCCTGGAGTTCGATCCTGACAGGGCTCGAGGTTGACTCAGCCTTCCATCCTTCCGAGGTCAGTCAAAGGAGGACCCAGATTGTTGGGGGCAATATCCTGACTCTGTAAACTGCTAGGAGAGGGCTGTAAAGCACTACGAAGTGGTATATATATGTCTAAGCGCTATTGCTACTTATAATGGTTTTTCACACTTATGACCGTTGCAGAGTCCCCATGGTCTCTTGAACAAAATTTGGACACTTGGCAACTGGCTCATACTTGTGACAGTTTCAATGTCTCTTTTGTGAACTTCTGACAAGCAAAATCAATGGAGAAGCCAGATTCACTTAATAGCTATGGCCTGAACCATTTGTAAAAGCCAAAACCACTTAAATCTTCATTTCAGGAAATGCTCCTCTTATAGGTGTGGGAGATCCCAAAGATAGATCAGATGTATTGAGTGTGCACAAATTGTGCAACCCAAAATAAAGGCATTTGCTTCTTACAGGGTTTGAGTCATCCGCTGTATATTTTATTCACATGGAACTACATTTTGAAAAGACAGTTATATTCAGATTAGGTCATTAAATGAACTAATTGCCATGACTTTTCCTGGCGACAGCCTTGATATTTGAAAAACCCTTGAGTGACGGTTTCATCTTTCAAAAGCAGTGATAAGTATTTGTGAATGTATATTTGCTGATGTTGCATGTCAATGTTTATTGTTTGCACTGCATAGCTACATACCTTTTATATATCAAACCGTGTCTCTTGGCAAATTGATTTAAACAAAAATATCCCTGGTATATAGATACAAGCCTTAGTAGATTTCTTGTGCTCCAGATGGAGTTAATTCACTTATAGTCCAGAAATATACTGGAAATTAATAATTCATATCATTGGTGTCCGGAAATTCTACCATTTCTCCATTAACTATTCCTATAATTATCACAGCATGTACTATAACCTAGTGGAAAGGCTGCATAATGCATAGAAGCAGCAAAATGTGACTTTTTAGCCCAGAGCTCAAATTAAAGTATTGGCCAAGATGCTAGAGGCATTTTTTCATAATTTAGTATAATAAACCCGTGCTGAGTTTGCCGCATATTTTTTTTTTGTCTCCAAGCTGTAATTTGTCTTTTAAAAATAACTTGGCCTGGGTGGGTTTCTTGAGATGGTTGGCAGGCTGAATGATATTACAGAAGGAGGGTGGAGAATATGGGGTTGATTTTGTTCTTTGAAAAGGGTTGCTGTTTTTATGTTTCTTTTTGGTTAAAAATAGACCGGTTATACCTATCATATGCTTAGTACCTGTATACGTTGTCCTCAACTTAAAACCATTCATTTAGTGACTATTCAAAGTTACAACAGTATTGAAAAAAGTGACTTATGAACGTTTTTTACAATTACGACCATTGCCGAATCCCCATGATCATGTAATAAAAATTTGGACACTTGGCAACTGTCTTGTATTTATGGCAGTTGAAATGTCCTGGGGTCATGTGATCAACTTTTGCAACCTTCTGAAGAGCAAAGTCAATGGGGAAGCCAAATTCACTTAACCACCGTGTTACTAACTTAACAAATGCAGTGATTTGCTTAACGACTGTGGCAATAAAGGTTGTACAATGGGGCAAAACTCACTTCACAACTGTCTTGCTTACCAATGGAAATTTTAGGGTCAACTGTGATCGTAAGGTGAGGACTATCTGTGTTTGGAGGCTTAATTACTATAGTTTTATTTAAAAAAAAGAAAATATCACACCTCCGATATTCAGCTATATGGTCCGCAAATGTTGGTAAACAATCTTATTGATCATAAAAATAAGTCTGGTAGAGATATAGATTGAATGTCCAGGTGTACTTGTGCACATAGAAAAACGTGGGAAGTTCCTTTAAACAACTTCAAGCCCTTCTTGATCCTTTCTTCCTGCCTCTCAGTTCAGTTTTGTCCTCCTAATTCTTGGCCTGGATGGGGATTATGAATTGATGCCTTGCTGGGAACAGGCTCTGTGGGTGAAATTAATATAATTTGACTTAGACACCAATGACGGGAAAGATTATGGTGATGTCATTGTGGCAGTCAGTTGTCCAGCTGGTTTGGGGTTGTTGTTTTTTAGCTTGTGGACCTCAAATGTATGGAAAAGGAGTCAGGTAAAATGAAAGCAAGAACTTGCTGATTCAGTCCTTGCTCCTCTTTGTTCATTAAATCGGCCAAAGGAAGAATGACCTTATGATTAAGAGAGGTATGCACAAAGGATATGTCTCTCCTTATGTAAAGGAGTTTATAATGAGATCATTGTTAAAAAGCCTTCATTTAACTGAGAAGAGCTGAAAAACTCTTGGTTGATTGATCTCAAGTGATCAACCAGTCACTGGCTATGTTGACAGGGGCACTGTGGGCTTGGCACTTCCAAGCACAGCTATGGACACTGCTTGTTTGAACCCATTTCAACTGGACTTTCAACTGTGATTGGAGACTTTGGCCATTCTCACCCCTGTGCCCTATGGGGAAGTATGCCCAGTTTTCTTGGACTTTTTCTTGGATTTCAATTCTACTTATATTATCTGGTGAGACTAAGCCTCAAGGACACCATTTTACAATGGTTCTGGTTCTGTTTGTTGACCCATGTCATGAAAAGCATAGGGATTGCTATATAATTCCTAGGCCTTTGTACTTGTGTGCCTTGTATGACTCCAGATCAGGGGTGGGTTCTACTTACCTTTACTACCGGTTCGCAACGGGAGCCCGCGCGTGTGCTCCCTTTGCTCATGCACACGTGGACTCTTCTACACAGGCACAGATCGTCAATTATGACATCCAGGTGGGTGGGTGGAGCCTCCTGCTGCTTTTACTACCAGTTCTAAAGAACCGGACAGAACTGGGAGCAACCCATCACTGCTCCAGATGGTCCCCTAAACAATTTCTACTTGAAACTATGGGCAAAACCTTTCCATGTTGTATAGTGTTGTGGTGATACCAGCATGCTAATGACACCCAATTCTATTGTTCCTTACCTTCTAATTTGAAAACAACAGAATTTGAGGATTGATATCTAAATTCAGAAATGGGCTGTATCATGGTCAACAAGATCAAATAAAATCCCAAACCAAAAACTGAGAAATGCTGATAATCAGTAGAAAAATAAACTATGGGATTAGGGTTCAGTTTATTGTGAAGGAGGCGGCCTACTTCCTGAAATTGTAGTTCTGGAGTTGTAAAGTACTCATTAAGCTCTTTTGGTTTTTTTTAGATTCCTATATGAGAGCAAGCTGTGCATTTGCACAATTGCATTTAATGCACTACCCGGGACCATTTCTAAGTCAGTCAGCTAGTGTTTGACTTGGCAATTGATTATTTCCCAGCTAGACTTCTGCAGTGCGTTTTGCACGTAGTGAAACTGTGGGTAGTTGGTACATAATGCTAGTAACTGGCGCATGGTGTAAGAAGCATATATATATATTATGTTGCAGGATCTCTTCAACAAGGGTTTTCCTGTTTGGGTTTGTGTATAATTGATTTTAACTGTTTTAATCAGTTTTAACAATTTATGCTTTTCTGGAATTGTTATCCCTTATGAATTTCCTCTGGATGGAATGGTGGGATAGAAATAATATATAGTGATTTATAATGTACATAAAATGAATACACTGTACAATAATACATAATACAATAACAGAAAACACTCATGGTGAAAAGTATGATCCAATTACAGGAAGCTCTAATTACTTCTGTGGAAGAGCATTAATTTCAAGGTCCAAGTTTTAACTCATTTCTGTGTCTGTAGTCCCTCAAATCATTAACATAAATTCTCCTGCTGTGCAGAGGCAGAATAAAACTACCATGCCTGCAATTTAAATTTAAACTCCAAAATCAAGTATCTTTAGAACTGCATTTCTGGAGATGTCCAGAATCTATGGTTTTGACTTTCCTTGGGATATTTGGGTTCCTTGCTTTTTTTATTTATTGTATCATTAAAGAAAATTTAATAGGGAGATTGCTTGTGTTTGTTTTGCTACAAATAGTTCTGATTGAACAACCACTCATTTAACAACTGTTTGAAGTTATGATGGTGCTGCGATTAAGAAACATCTGGGGAAATACAACAAAAGAATTATATATTTAATACTACATGTAATAACAGCAGCGAGAATTATGTATGCACAAAACTGGAAAAATGAAAGTATGCTATAGATGAAAATGTAATAAAGAAAATACTAGACTGCGCCAAAATGAACAGGTTAACAATAAAAATTAAGGATAAAGAGGAAACATTATTATTTAACATGGGATTTATTTTATAAATGGTTAAAAAACAGAAGCAGAAATTAGTAAATTTATAATTAAGAATGATTAATAAAATAGAGGTAATAGATATAGATATAGATATGTATAAGTATAACACTAAGCAATATTAGTATTGGATTACATTTGACTACAGATTAAATTGTATAGAATGACTAGAAGTGAAGATTATATTGTATATAATTATGGTGTATAATATTATGTGTATTCAAAAGAGATTTGATACGGACACTACACTGTCATTACAGAAATGGAAACATGGTGTATAACAAAGGAAAATGTATAATAAAAAATAAAATAGATAGATAGATAGATAGATAGATAGATAGATAGATAGATAGATAGATACATCCTTGTGATTGCAACCATTACAATGTCTCCATGGTCATGTGATTTGATTTGAGCTCTTGACAACCAGCAATTACAATGTTGCAGCATGATACAGTCATGTGATTGCCATTTGCAACCTTCGTTGCTAACTTCTTCACACAAAGTCAATGATAGGACATTGCTAATCATGATGACATGACTGTGGAATGCTGCAACTTCCTGGGACCGCCTAACAACAGCAACTGGGACTGTCACAGCCGCCATCGTTAAGTCAGTGTGATCACATGACATCACATTTACTACCATGCTGCTTAGTGACAGGACTTCTGTCGTTAAATGAGGACTGCGTGAATAAGATAATGTGTATCTTCTCCTTTATGTTCATTCCATGACACTATTTAAAGAGGGAGAAATCTTACCAAGGGTAGGCACTGATCTAATAGAAAGTCTGCCACTTGAGATGATGATACGACCTCTGGATGTTCCAAGTGTGTCTCTATAGCAGAGGATAAGGCTGGATTATGCAGAAATTGAGAGGTCCAGATTTGGTTTTCTGAGAATTGGAATCAATTTGTTAAACATTTACCTCAAAATAAACTCCAGTGATTAGACAGTAAACTGAGGAAATGAAATGAAAGCAAACCCAAATGGATTCCAGCAAGTGGCTTTCAGAGAAAGGTATGAACAAAAATATTTGCACTGGAAGCATTATCTATGAACATATATTGACAATAGATACATAATATTAAAACCTTCGAAGAGAAAGGCTCATTTCGGCTGTTTTTGTATCTTGAAACTGGACATGAAAATACCATTCTCCTTCCGTGAATCAGTTGCTTTAACAATGACACCCAAGGATGTAAAAGCAATCTGCTATAGTTTTTCTTTTTTAAAAGAGTGATCTATCAGTTAGGAATGTGTACAAGCAACAGTAGTGCTTGTAGCACAGATTCCTGTATTGTCTGCCATTCTTGGCTTAAAAGTCCAATCATACTGGACAATGGTTGTCCAGGGTTTTTTTGCCCAACCTTGATGATTATTGAGAAAATGGCAGCTCCAGAGAATGCTGGAGGAAGTAGATTATCTGGACTCCTTTCAGTTGGGATTCGGGATTGAAACAGCAATGGTTGTGCTTGTGGGTGACCTCCTGGGATCCTCTCATCCCAGGAGTGGGCTAAGAATAATGTGTTTAGCCTTGCTTTTTCTGATCTCTCAGTGGCCTCCATGCCTTCAATCACGGCATCTTTCTGGATTTGATCTGAGTGTTAGGAATGGGCAGAGCTGTTCTGTGCTAGTTCTGTCTTCTTCCTTTGGGGCTGATTCCAGTCAGTGTTGGCAGTGCTGGAGGGGGAGAAGTCTAGCCTGTAGTTCTTGCTTGATGGGTTTCCTCAATGCTCTCCCCAATCCTGTGTAATGTCTACTTAAAGCCTCTAAGTAAGGTCATTTGTGGGATTTATATCTGTAACAACAAAGCAATGCTTTGGAACTTGAAGACTCAACTGAACAGACAAATTATTATCATCATCAGTACCTACATTTGATCTCTACTTAGAACTTGTCCAGGTCTTGCCTATTCTCTCAGACCCAATGATCTGCTCTTTCTGGCTGTCTCTATAGAAACCAGATGCAGGAAAGTACTTTTAAAATCCAGACATTGAGTTTAATGGATGCTTGTCCTTTCCAATGGTCTCTTAAATTAAGATTTCATTATATTTCTGAAGCTTACATCTATAAAAATATTTTTAGGGATACTTGGGTACAAAAGGCTGAAATGCAGTGCATAAATACTATGACATTGATCAGAAACTGAGTAAATTTCTTTTGAAAATTTAACTAGACACAGAAAACTGCTCTAGATTCAAGGCAGATCTTTGACCCTCTAATTTAGTTTTTGATTTTGATTTGCAGCAACTCTCCAGAATTTTGGAGCAGATATATTTTGACATATTAATACTTTGACATATTAAAGATTGAGGTGGAAAACTTCTCCCTCTAGTCAGGAGCCCTACTCCAGATTAGGATTAAATGTTTCATTGGAGATCATGACTAGCCACAAAAGCAACATTAATCTTTGATAAATATTGAGAAATGTTATTTAAATATTTTCATAGGCTTACATTGTCAAAGTCAACATCTGCAACCTCCTTAAAGAAGAATTGTTCCGTGTATTTTCCCTAAGGACCAGCTTCATAACGATGGTAAATAGATTAAGTGTGCAAAAAATTTTATTTCAAGAACACAAGCAAACTTCCAGTTCCAAATGATTAGTTGAATGTACAAACAAACAAAAACAAACAAAATGGTGCATATAAAAGAAGTGGATGGGAACACATTGCACAATACGAAGGAGGCATTAATCACTCCCTTAACCGAGATGCTAATTTAGCTTTGTTAGAGGGAAGGAAATGCTCAAGAGCAATTACATCACCTGTCCAGGCCACCCTCATTCACAGATTGGCCAAAGCTTCAACAGTTTCACTGACAAATGAGGCAGAAAATCCCCCAAGTCCATTGAAGAAACCATCTGGCTGTATTAGGCACTTGGATCAGATGTTTTAATTCATCTTCTATCTCTAGTTAATGGATCTTTTTCCTTTTTTAAACAGCCATTAGTGTAACATTAAACAGAAAGTGACTATCTATATTAAGGGCGTTATAGAGAGCAACTTCACTTTCAGATCACTGACTCAGTTGAACCAATTTCCATCCTGAACTTTGCTGTAAGTCTGAGACCAGATATTCACTGGGAAAGTTCATGGTTGTCATAGTAGATGTGAAATCCTGAACCATTTCTGTCTGGAGAACCTCAATATGGACAAAGACAGTGTAAGAGCTGTGATGGTGCAGTGGTTAGAATGCAGTACTGCAGGCTGCTGGCTGCCTGCAATTTGGCAGTTCAAATCTCACCAGGCTCAAGGTTGACTCAGCCTTCCATCCTTCCAAGGTCGGTAAAACGAAGACCCAGATTGTTGGGGGCAATAGGCTGACTCTGTAAACCGCTTAGAGAGGGCTGAAAAGCACTGTAAAGTGGTATATAAGTCTAAGTGTTATTGCTATTGCTATCTAAGACAAGAGGTCTAGGACAGACCACTTCCACACTATAGGTAGTCCTCGATTTACAACAGTTCACATAGTGACCATTTGAAGTTACAATGGCTCTGAAAAAAGTAGCTTATGATCATTTTTCACACTTAACAACTGTTGCAGCATCCCTCTGGTCATAAGATCCTAATTTGGATGCTTGGCAACTGGTTCATATTTATGAAGGTTACAACTGTGGCAAGAAAGGTTGTAAAAGGGGATAAATTCACTTAACAAATGTTTCACTTAGCAACAGAAATTTTGGGCTCAATTGTGGTCATAAATTGAGGACTATCTGTATAGGTCATCCCAGATACTTACTGGGGTAAAGGGTACATCAGCCGTATCTCTACCTTCTCCTACTCAATCAGACATATCAGCAAGGACATCCAATTGGCAGACTATTGGATGAAGCGTCTGATGAATGGAATGGAATTCCTGCAATTGGGCATATTGAGCCTGTCACATCAGAAAGTAACCGAGTGGAAATAGTTGGGATGAATTATTTTTTCAGTAATACATATATAGCAATAATAATAACACTTAGACTTATATACTGCTTCATAGTGTTTTACAGCCCTCTCTAAGTGGTTTACAGAGTCATCATATTGCCCTCAACAATCTGGGTCTTCAGTTTACTGACCTCGGAAGGATAGAAGGCTAAATCAACCTTGATCTGGTCAGGATTGAACTGCTGACAGTTGGCAGAATTAGCCTGCAATATTGCATTCTAACTACTGTGTCACCACAGTTCTATATGGTCAGTACATTTATCCAGGATTAAATCTTGGATAGTAGATGCTTTATTAATGAATGATCTGGCACTAAAAGAGGATCTTAGGGTTCTATGGTCCGTTGTTGTTGCCCCTTTTACTTCTTCAATAATTTTCAGTCTGAGCAGAAGGGAGAAAATTCAATATTGCAATGGTTAGTTGCAGCTACAGTACCAGCAGATTGAACGTAGCCAGCTATTGGGTTGCTATTTTCTCCCAGGCATATTTCCAGATCTTCAATAAGCAGATGATGAAATCTCTGCAGTCATTTCAAGTAGGTGGTACATCTGTATATAATCAAATTGAGGAACATATTAATTACACCAGAAGAGATTAGGCTCTCTCATGTCAGGAGAGAGGGAGTCATCTAGGTCATGGAATTTAGGTTATTCTGAAAATCAGAATCCATAGGATGTGGAAAATTACATGTTTTGTTGCAATGAGCAGTGATGACAGAAGAATCAAGATAAGTTTAAGGGGAGAATTGCACAACACCGAATGTAATCCAAGATAAAAACAAACAAGCAGACAAAAACCCTATTCAGTGAATCAATTGGAACAAGATGAGTGTATGCACAGCAAGCAATTTCTTCGTTTGGGGACTCCCATGGAAATCAGACTAGCCCCCTCCTTGACGATTTTCTGTAAATTGTTGAAAACAGAATTGCTTCAGAGGGGCTTTCTCCTAAATTTAGGTTGCACTGCCATTCTTCATTTTATTGATAGCGGGGTTTGGCTGATGGTTGCTTTTATTGTTCTCCCATTTAAATTCTAGGTAAGCGTCCAAGAATCATTTGAACTGAGGAGAGATAGACATGTGTTAAATAAATAAATAGGTAAATAAATCACTTTCTCTGCCTTTTCTTTATTCTGCTTAAGATTGCCCACCCTGAAAGGGAAAAGCTCGATAGTTTACTTGCATATGTTGGTTCTGTCTATTGCAATCCACAAGGAAAGGAATTATGAAGGGATGAGATGCTGTACTGCACAGGTACGCAGCTTTTTAGGGCTGCATCAAGCTTGGGGAGAGGGAGAAGGCCCAACAAAGGTGTTCTTCAACAAGTGGCAGGGCCATGGGGGTGGGGGTGTATAAGGTTCTGTGAAGTTTAAGGTGATCCTTTTACCCTCTAAATGCCTATGGAGATTCTCAGTCATCCAGGTCTACTTTTTTGAGTGTAATTAAAGGGTAAAAGTCCCAAAGATGCTTTTTCAGGAGGCAACTGGACTTTCTGGTTTTTCTTTGAAGATGTTTCGCTTCTCATCCAAGAAGCTTCTTCAGCTCTTCTTAAGAAGCTTCTTGGATGAGATGCGAAATGTCTTCAAAGAAAAACCAGAAAGTCCAGTTGCCTCCTGAAAAAGCATCTTTGGGACTTTTACCCTTTAATTACACTCAAAAAAGTAGAATACCCTAATGTCCACAATCTGATGATCATCTGGATTTTTTTTAGCCCTACTATGACAATCATTTCTCTTCTTCCCGACATTCAAAGCATGACTTTTGCAAAACCAGGTGATAAACTATTCCATCCAGCTTTAACTTCTAAACTCTGTTTACTGCAAAAGAGATAAAAATAGTTAAGAATGTTGCCAATCTGGAAACTTTATTGCAACTAATATAATAAGCCCTGTGTTTCTTGCTTTGAATTTCAGCTTTCTTTTGATGCTTCTAATCTTGCTGAGGAGTTTATTACATGGTATGAGGTTGCCTTTCTAAGCTCAGATAACTGGTAAACTATGCAGTCCACTTCAGTTGTGTCAAGAGTACAAAAAAAAATAATCATTTTTTTTAAGTGTTCAGGGGAAAATGTTCAAGGTCTGAAGCAGAGAAAACATCTAGACAATAACCCTGCAGCTTGCATCTATCTTTCAGCACCTATTGGTAAAAAAGGAATGATACAATGTAAATATACAAATAAAAAAAAAAGATGATATTTCTTAACACCACACTACATGTATTCAAACTTTTCTATTTCATAGAGACACAAATTAATTTTCCTTATTTGATAAAATATTTGGAACTAGTAGTTGGAGAAAAGTAATTCTTAAATTCAGCCATTAGTGCCTATTATGTGTTTTCAGCAGGGGTGGGTTCTACTTACCTTTACTACCGGTTCGCAACGGGGCCATGCGCGCACTCTTCTGCGGTTCTATAGAACCGGTGCGAACCGGGGGCAATCCACCACTGATTTTCAGGATATCCAGTGAGACTAGAAAGTGAAAGAAAATAGCATAAACAATTTCTGCAACAAACTGGCGCAACCTAGACTGGGAGCTTAAACACACAATAAAATGAATATCATTGAACCAAGGAGGATTTCTTGGGTAAATCTTGAGTATTATAAAACTCAACCTTTTTTGATTTACACACTATCAAGCCACAACCTTTAATATGCCTTGGTATAGGAAGACAGTAAGTGACTTTGCCAAAAATCATTGGAAGTGAAAAAGTTACTGAAGTAATTCGAACAAACATTTCTATCATGATGACTACACTAATACCAAAATCTCAACTAACATACATTTTCCGATAGGTTACAGGGTTACTAATGCATATCAATTCAATTTTGAATTAAGGAGTGAGTAGTTAGTGAATTATAATTAATTATTGTTAGAAGACAGGTTTTCTCATGCTAAAATCTAAAATTACCTTATCTTTACAGTGGACTGAGAAGCATACTTTTTACTGGAAAGGGATTTACCTTCATACCCATCTTTTTCTCATCCTTTTGTCCCATTTCAATATTTTGTAGCTATTATTTAACAAACATTCAACAACACTGAAACAGAGCAGAAACAAACTTCCTTCTTCCTAAACAGAACTGACTGATTCCATTTTTGGTTGCTTTTTTTTTTTATTTAAAAAAATGCAATTTGGGAAATTAATCTTCCTTCCCAAAGATGGCAAAGGCAGAAAATGATAATTTCATGAACTTTATTTTTTTAACAGAGCTCCCATTGGATCAGTTTAGACAGAACAGAGGCAAAATCTCTCTTTTTCTCTTCGTTACTATAAAATTATTTCTCTAGAACATGTCAGATAGCTCCCAGTCTAATTCATATTATCCCCATGTATTTTATATAGTCAGAAGGATATCAAGCATTAATTTGTCAGGATAAAGTATATTCCTTATTTTCTATAAGCTATCCTGATTGCTCTCAATGTTTGATAGGAGTGAAGTGTATTTGTGATGGACAAAGGGGACACTTAAAGTATTTTTGGAGAAAAGCTTTTTTCCTTTCAAGTGCCACATTATATATATCATATCATGGGTCACAAAAATGCAGCAATTTACCCATCGTGAGCTGGCTTGCTGATGTACAAAGAAGAGGAGTCAACCTATTTTCCAGGAGCGTGATGGCTCAAGTGGTTGGAACACTGGGCAGGAAGGTAGCAAGCCCATGATCGAAACCTGAGTGTTGCGGTGGGGCAGGGTTGATCTCTCATCCTTCATTTCAGCTCCTGATGGGGACCTGACAGGAGCCCCCAACTGAGCGTCCCCAGGGCAATGGTGATGTCACCAGCTAATCCTTTCAACCCAGAAGCGCCTCAGTGCTTCTGACATGAGTGCAACCCCCTCTCCCAAAAGTACCAGAAGACAAAACAAAAAGCAATGGGTGGAAACTGACCAAGGAGAGAAGCAGCCTAGAACTAAGAAGAAATTTTCTGACAATGGGAACAATAAACCAATGGAAGGGCTTGTCTTCAGAAGTTGTGGGTGCTCCATCACTGGAAGCTTTTAAAAAGAGACTGGACAACCATTTGCTTGAAAGGGTATAGGGGCTCCTGCTTGAACAGAGACTAGAAGACCTCCAAAGTCTCTTCCAGCTCTGTTATTCTGCTAGATGGAAGCCACAAGTACATCCCAAGTAGAATATCCGTGTTTTCAGCTTTCATTGGTTTTCGTATCTTGCAACTGTCACCCAAGAGTTATCAAGAGTCAGATTATTTATGAGATTAGTTCCCTCTGCTTATGACCTCTACATATAGCTGGCATATCCTCCCTGGCAGCATCAGTTTACTATCTATTTTCACTTCACCATAACAGGTGATATAGCCTGTGGATTTTGAAAGGTAAGCTGGAATCAGTCCTGTTTAGGACAGAACTGGGCACCATCTGAGAATTCCAGGAGTTTTGTTTAGACTAGAAAGTTTTGATAAATCCCAGAATTATTCCTGTCATGCTTCCAATAACCTGCATAAACATGGTCACCAGGAAATGAGCCTGACTCAAGGGAGGTTTTCCTTCTCCATTTTATTTTCACATCAGTGAAACTCAGTGGAATTTTCAAATAATATCAACCAGGACTGTATCTGAGTAAGATGATGATGATGATGATGATGATGATGATACCCATTCAATCATGTCTGACTCTTGGAGATTCTGTGGGCCAGGTCTCTCCTCAACTTCCAATCTTGCACTACTTCTTTGACTTGTTTGAGGCTCTGGCTGATGTCAGTTTTGATGGCAAGATCTTTAAACTGGTCTATATTGTATCTCACTGAGATACCTTAGAGGTTATACTGGATTCATCAATTCAGCCAGAAGTCCTACCTAATCTTTGAGTGCTGCCCATGCTGAGCTCACTACTCATTACTTTGGGAGTGAGGATAATGTTGGAAGTAGCTAAGAAAAAGATCTGTAATGGACACTGGACCAGCACGAACATTGCTTGAATGGTACACATTTTTGTGTGTTGAGCAACATTTAATTGAAGACATTTTAGTTGCAGGGCAATGCAATCCAGCTATATACACTACTCAAAAAAATAAAGGGAACGCAAGCAGAAGACATCCGAGATCTGAATGAATGAAATAGCCTTATTAAATACTTTGTTCGTTACATACAGTAGTTTTGTGTTCCCTTTAGTTGTTTGAGCAGTGTATAAACTACTGTATGTAAAGAACAAAGTATTTAATAAGGCTATTTCATTCATTCAGATCTCGGATGTCTTCTGCTTGTGTTCCCTTTATTTTTTTGAGCAGTATATTTTACCACATAGAAGATTGTTTCTCATTAGGATGGTGCTTTGTACCTAGGACTTATATTAAGATAGCCCTTGTTCAACCTGGTTACTTGCAGTTGTACTGAGACTATTGTCTTCAAAATAATAAGTTGTAAAAACCTGTTGACTAAGTCATTTGGTAAGAAGCAGCATTAGAAAAGTTTGTACTATGGCATATGAATAAATTGGATTGGATACCCAGCATTAGCCCTGCCAAGTGTTAAAGTTTTGTAGATATTCACTTGTAAACCAATACATTTGGGACTGTGCTATATCTGTGGTATATCAGCTAAATTTATGCTATACACATTACACTTAAAATAACCTAAGGGCAGTCAGCTAACTCTGAATATTTCTTACTCTCTGTCCAACATCCACTCATATTTTATGAGAGATATAGTGGAGATATATGGATAAAACTGTAATTAAGACAGTCAAAGCCTCCAACGGTTCTCCTGGCTTAGAAAGCCTTACCTAGCATCTGCTTCCCACTTGGCCGATATGAG
Organism: Pantherophis guttatus; assembly: GCF_059756535.1. Taxonomy (NCBI): domain Eukaryota; kingdom Metazoa; phylum Chordata; class Lepidosauria; order Squamata; family Colubridae; genus Pantherophis; species Pantherophis guttatus. The sequence continues at coordinate 132,921,653 of NC_142063.1, read as the reverse complement.
GATTTACAGTAGGAGCATAAATATGTAGGAAAACTTAGGATGGCAGGGAGATTTAGCAACAAGAATAAATGTTCTGATTTATTGAAGCCTTTATTTATGTATATATACATACAATTCGGATAACCTCAACTCCCAACCTTGGAAAGCTTACAATTAAAATGTAAGAAAAATAATAATAAAAAATAGAAATTGTGTGTGGCCTGAAGATAAATATAAAAACATTTAAAATATATAAACAAAACGAAACAAAATCATCCTGAGGCTTAACTGTCACCCTGTCTCCAGAACCTAAGGAAATAGCTAGGTCTTTATTAGCTACCTAAACATCTTCAAATTTGCAGATGACATCAAACTGGCAGAAGTAGCCAATACTCCAGAAGATAGGCTCAAGATAGAGAAGGATCTTGACAGACTTGAACGTTGGGCGCTATCTAACAAAATGAAATCCAATGGTGGGAAAATTAAGGTTCTACAAGAAAGAACGAATGCACAGGAATAGAATAGGTGGTACCTGGCTCAATAGTAAGTAACTGTGAGAGGGATCTTGAAGTCCTAGTGGACAATCACTCAAATATGAACCAGCAGTATGCTACAGCTGCCAAAGAAAGCCAATGCAGCCCTAGGCTGCATTAATAGAGGGATAAAATCAAGACCACATGAAGTAGTACCATTTTATAATGCTTTGGTAAGCCGACATTTGGAATATTGCATCCAGTTTTGGTCACGATGATATAATAGAGTAAAGAGAAGAGCAGCAAAGAGGACTGGAGGATAAAACATATGAAGAATGGTTGCAGAAATTGGGTATGTCATGTCTAGTGAAAACAAGGACTAGGAGTGACATGATAGCAGTATTCCAATATCTAAGTGGGTAATAAAGAAGAGGGGCTCAATCTATTCTGCAAAATACCTGAAGGCAGCACAAGAAACAATGGATGGAAACTAATCAAGGTCAGATCTAACCTAGAACTAAGGAGAAATTTCCTGTCAGTTACAACAATTAATTCATAGAATGAGTTGCCTCCAGAAGTTGTGGGTGCTCCAGCACTGGAGACAGTGTTGGACAACCATTTGTCTGAAATGGTATAGGGTTTCTGCTTGAGCAGGAGGTTGTACTAGAAGATCTCCAAGCCCCTTCCAACTCTTTTATTCTGCTATTCTTCAAGCAGTGAGCCATTCAGATTTCCCAAAAATATATAATTCCCTAGTCTTTTTAGGCAGCAGGATTCCTAGAAACACACTGATACTACCCATCTTTTGCTACCAATCTTACTGATTAGTGCTTACTGATTAACTAAGGACTCGTCTTCACATTGACTTCCATGTTTGTACCTGATCAACCTTTGCAAAAAAGTGTGCTGTTTACTTCTATGATATATCGCCCACAATCACACACATGACACATCTATACACTTAACTCTCCCCTAGTCCTAGCTCAGTACTCTTTGGATACTTTGTGTGTTACTCAGCAATACTTGTTCATCTAATGATCAAAAAAATGGTCCTTTCCCTTGCATTGAATTAAGCAATTGTCTAAATAACCATATGCAGATGAAAACAATGGCAGATGCTTGGGAATTGCTTTTCCAGCACAAGCTTTTGCTGAATGAAAATGGATGTAAATGCAAACTGGTTTCATATGCTCCGTGACAGGCCGCTACTTGTTTACAAGGGAAAATAACTTATTTGATGGAAATTTACATGAAGTGGAAGCTATACAGTACATGTAAGGCAGTTCGCAACCTTTTGCGGTATCAGTTCACAGAACTATAGAGTGAGATGGAGCTATTTTGGCTGTTATGTATCCAACATACTTGGTTGACATTAATGGCATTTGTGAAGGATACTTTCTCTAGAGTGGTTTCTACAGTATTTCTTCTCTATATTGCGGGGTTATTCATGTATGTATTTATTGCGTTTTTTAAACCTCATCTTTTCTTTAAGAGTTTAAGGAAATTTATCAGAGAACAAGTCTCTCTCTGCCTCTGTCTCTGTCTCTGTCTCTGTCTCTGTCTCTCTCTCTCTCTCTCCCTACCTCCCTCCGTCTCTCTCATTTTATGCCTGCAGCAACAACTCTGTAAAATAGACTAGGATGAAAGACCATCAGTAGCCCAAAATCACCCCATGAATGTTGTAGTCATTCTACTGCATTATGTTGATTTGTTTTTATATATTTATGTACTGGATTTACATTGCAAAATCTCCATTCCCGCCCCACTCTGGGGCCAGCCAAAGGTGGTATTTTCCGGTTCTCCAAACTACTCAAAATTTCCACTACTGGTTCTCCAGAACCTGTCAGAACCTATTGAATTTCACCCCTGGATTGTGTGTGTGTGTGTGAGAGAGAGAGACAAAGGAAGGTACTAGTAAACCCCTTCAAGGAGCAAACCCCATTCAAGGTGGCAAACATACCTAATGGTCCTCCTTCTTCCTATTTGTCCCCACAACAACAATCCTGTGAGATGGGTTGGGTTGAGAGAGAGTGACTGGAACTTAGTCAGCCAGCCAGTTTCATGCTTAAAGTGGGACTAGAACTTGCCATCTCCTAGTTTCTACGTCAGCCCCAGTCCTAACTCTAGGTCACCACCACACCAAACTGGCTTCTGAGTTTTGATTTATTACCTTAAAGCAGGAGTCTCCAACCTTGGCAACTTTAAGCCTGGAGGACTTCAACTCCTAGAATTCTTTGGTGGCTGGGGAATTCTGGGAGTTAAAGTCTGCCAGGCTTAAAGTCGCCAAGGTTGGAGACCTCTTCTTAAAGGTACACAAAACAGCACAATTTCTGCCTCATACTGTATGTTTTAGCTTGTGTTTTTTAGAGTCATTGGTCATGATTCTGTATTATCCAGTCATCCATGCAAAATAGGTAAGTTCAGTCTTTGGATTTCAAAATATAAGAGCTCAAAGAAAGAACCTAAAATATGTCAGCCAACTTCATTCTTCTTTTACAAACTGGCAGGAGACAAAGGCTGAAGTGCGGACATCTTCACATATTCACTTAATGAGGAGAACAGATATAGCCACCCTATCTTCTGCTGTTTGACAGTAACTCATCCCTTTTTTCAGTTATTGCCATTCTCTTTACAAGAAAAATATGGGGTTTTTTTGTTATTTTTGTAGCAGCAGCTGATGCCAACTGACCAGGAAAAGACCTCTGTTGTTAGAGGCTATGCCCAAAGCTTCTACAGAAGAGGAGGAAATGGGGTGACAGATGTTATGGTTGTGTCTTTTTCTCTCAGAGGAGACAGAACAGCCTGCCAGTATATGGTTTATTGATCCATTGGCTTCTGGGAATAATGATGAACATCCCTATATTTCCTCAGAATGTAAAACAAGCCAAAGAGAATGATCCATGCAATACAAACAATACAGTGAAAACACACACACACACAGAGCTCAAGTCTTTTTGTGGTCATGAGAGGCCCTTCTGACTAGGACTGTTGAAAACAGACTCCACAGATATTTTGTGATGAGAAGTATTCAAAACTGCAGAGGAAGCCCCCAAACACACATCATTGTTAAAAGGCAAAACTCAAACTTTCTTGCACAAAATCTGTTCCATCTCTTAGCAGTCCTAAGGTCCTCTCCTCACAATTATGAGAGCAGACAGCCCTAATTTAAATGATTGTCTAAAGGCTTTTTTCCCCATAGATTGTGATGCCTGCTAAATGATACGTGTCTCATGCAGTGGAAAGTTTTCTCAAGTTAAATGTTTGATTAATTCATTGTGTAGAAGGGGAAGAGGTAGTTCTGGTTGTGGTGACTCACCAGAATGCCATGATGAGCCTTAACATTTTTAAACAGAATCCTAAACTGTTTTGTTTGAAATTCTTTTTTCCCCCAGAGATACACACATCTCTTACGATGCTATTGGTTGGGGCAATTTGCAATCATAGCTTAGTAAATAAATAAGAGTAATCTATCAGAGAGGAATATTTCACAGTGACCATACTCCTCTGGGTTTCTACTATTGCCTAGGTCCTAATCCTTAGGATTTGTAAATTAAACATGTGATACAAATTTTATTTATTTTGGCTATTTCAAATAGATTTGCTAGACAAATCTATGCTATAGACATGTACTTTGTCTTGTTTCTCTTTTGTTGGTTCATCTTATCATAGATACCTTTCCTCCTTTTTCAGCATAGTAAATATTGTTCTTTGGAAACCAACTTGCAGTGAGATACTAGATGAGTAAAGAGAAATTCTGCACCAGGATAAAACCAGAAGAAAAGTTCATGGTAATACATTTTTGTGAAGATGTTCTTACATTTCCTTCAAATCTGGTCGGAAATCTACTCCTTACACTTGTAGTCAATTGACTGATTAGAGATGAGTTTTTATTAGAAGAATCAAACCTCTTATTTTACTTTTTTATTTTACAAGCAAAGGAGCCTGAATGTGCACAGAGCAATAATGTTTCAGTTCAGCGGAGTTCATGACTCTGATGACTGGACTGAGATCTAAAGTAGTGGGATAATTGGAAGACTATTTATACCTTTAGGATTACTTATCACTTTCATGGCAGATTTGATTTTGAAAATGTTTCATTGCACATTACCAAGAACCAAGACATAGATCCTTAGCCACACATTGAGCAAACCTAATGAATTATAAAAGGACATTTATATGTCCTTTAGATATAGTTTATTGAGCGACATGACCTAGAGGTGAAGATACTTGCCTCCCACTCAGGAGGTTGAGAGTTCAATCCTAGGCAGTGATGGATGTTTCTCAGGGTGCAAAGAGAAAATATCTGCTGAGAACACTGCATAGGCGTTAGGAAGGGTATCCGGCCAGTAAACACTCAGCTACATTCAGTTGCCCTGACTCCATCTTGATAAAAAAGGATTACAGGGTTGTAAAAAGAATTTTAAAATTATGTACACTTCATTGCTTTACTACAAATACTTTATATATTTGGAAAATATCTTTAACATATATGTAGAAGATTACTACAAGGCTGTACATATTCTTCAGACATGGTGCTTCACAATGCAGAGGAACATGTAAGGACACATGTCTCTTTGGATGATTAAAGTGGCCATGTCTTTTTTCCAGGTAGTGCAGCTGCTTTGGTAGCTGCTCCTGGCTGTTTCCACATGTCAAAGCATTTTCCTTTACTAAGGGGAGAAAAATGGAAGAAGGCCAAATTGAAGGGACTCTTTTGAATATACCCAGAATGCAGCTTGCGTGAGAAGAATGTTGTTTAATTTTTCTATTTGCTCCATGAAGCACAATCAGTTTCTTAATCCAAACACCTTCACAAAGATTCTTCTTGAATTTTCTTTCATGTTTCCCTGAAACCAAACTTAGGTAACTTTGGTGGGATCTGCCATCAATGTGAACATATTACCTTGTTTCTTAAAATGACCAATGGTTGGGGAATTCTGGGACTTGAAGTCCACAGATCTTAAAGTTGTCAAGACTGGACACCCCTGACTTAGAGGTTGAAATTCTCTTGTGTTTGTTCTCTTGGGTATCTACTGCAAAGCAAAATGTCTTGTTTCTTAAAGCATAGCTTGAACTTAGAAAGTATAATTTGGAGATATATGGAAACTAGGATTTCAATAGTAGAAAATATATGTAGCTCAGAATTAAACTGTTGGAGTCTTGGGGTTTGAGAAAGAAACCCCTGCAGGGACAACCAAACTCAAGAGAACCCCAAGTCAGAATTTTGAAACCAGTTCAAAATTCTCCAGAAACCAGTTCTCCAGAAACATCAATATCTAAATTCATATTTAAGCTCTCTTTATCATTTTGCTTGCTGAATCTGTAGTTCTTCATTTTTTTTCCTCATAAACCCATTTGCAGTTTTCCCTACTCTGAAGTTTCTCCATGTTTACATTCTCAGCACAGAAAAGATATTAGTGTACACAGTAGCACTTCTGTCATGTTCCTCTTCCAGTGATCTAAGACTTCACTTGAAAAGGCCAGCTTCTGGGAAATAAGCGCAGATTTAGTGTGACTTTAGCTTAAGGCCTTTCTTTGAGGAGACATTCCTAGGGACAAGAATGTGGAGCATGGCTGCAGACACCAAGTTCTTGAAGACTAGAAGATGTTGTCTTGTTTTACACAAAAACAGCCAGCCAGTCTGAAGACCCAGGAGGAGTGAAAGGTCAATATTTTCTTTTGTTTTATCAGCTACCACAAGCTGAATAGCTGCCTTTGTGATTTCCAAAGGATTCTCCTCCCTTTTTACTCTGGGGTAAGAAAAAAAAAAAGACCTAGTAGTAATGCCACTCCAATTTACATTGTGAATGAAGGATTACAGACCCACATTTCTTCTCTTCTTTTACATATTTGCTACAGTTTACTGGGCTACAAAATACCTCATGGACAATGCTGTTTAGAGAGAAACTATTAATTCGACAAACTATTTACAAATATTTGTATAATGACAGAACCGAAATCTTTGCAATATACCCTGTGCGCGGCCCTAATGTTTACCCTCCCTTTTTACTGGAAGATCCAGCATACTCTATCAAATTTTGATTTAGTAAATAAATTTTAAATCTGCACTAAGTCCATAATGCTTCTATATAATATTTATAGACACAGTCATGCTTAAAGCATGCAGGGTCTAAAAAAAAAAGTGCAGCGTTTAATTTACTAAGCATCTATTTATTTGGCTGCATGTCTTTTTTATTCCTTTCCTTTGGGGTCTGGCAAGGATAGGATTCCTACGGAAACTTGGCTTCATGCTCCTAAGGAAAGCATAGCTGAGATAATCACAAGTATTTACATATGTATAAGCAAAATTCTTACTACGCTCCCAGCCTGCACTTCAGGGGAGACAGTGGTTCCTCCCCACCCCTCGCAGTTCCTTCTTTCTTTTTTTTTTGACAGCCAGTTAATAAAGACTCAACAATAAGCAGCTGCTTGTGATGTCATTTGGGACTTTGTCCACAGAGCTTGTATTTACAAGTACGGAGCCGCAGAAAAACTAACTGGCAGCAAACTTTATGTCTGCAGTTACAGTAGGACTTTTCAACTGTGCTCAGGATGAACTTGAGAGCTCATTCAGTACTCCACACCAGAAATTTTTAAGGCTTGGTAAATAAACACAGCATTCACTCAAGAGGATTCTGGATTGCCTGAGACCTCCACAGGTTTTTCCATTTCTCTAGTACTGGAGCAAGTTTTAATGGAGCAACAGCAAGTAAGGGGTTTGTTGTTGTTGTTGTTGTTATTATTATTATTTGCAAATTTCTTATTCTTTTCTTGTTACTCTATTTACTATGCTTCACTCTTGCAGCTGGGGGTTATTGTTAATTAGCAAACTGGCAACTGTTAGAATTATAATTAGATGGTTTAATATGTTTTATGCATTTTCTCATAAAACAGGAATGTCAGAGCTGAGCATAAGTTTGATTTTGACTTCAAATTTTATGGATATGTTAAGCTATACCTCTTTTGGGGGTAATTGATTCATCTGTCTACAATTTTAAGGCTAATGCTATAATGAATATTTTGTCACTAGCTAAATATCGAATTTGAAAATATTAATGGACTATTTATATTTTGGGGTTATTGCTCAAATTATATTAAGTAAGTGCTTCAGAATTAGATTACTTATTTTGATAGATTTAGACTTAGATAAAACACAGATCTGCACACAAGTTTTGAAAAATTTCAGGGCATCAAAAAATGTGTGAAACTATGTTGCGAAAAGTCCTTTATTAACAGCTGGACCAGTGGTGGGATTCAGCCAGTTCGCACCACTTCGGGAGAACCGGTTGTTAACTTTCTGAGAGTTTGGTGAACTGGTTGTTGGAAGAAATCATTGGGGCAGAGAACCGGTTGTTAAATTATTTGAATCCCACCACTGAGCTGGACATGAAAGTTTGGATGATGTTACAAATAGTGCATAGGATGAAACATGACTGAGGAATGTTCACTTTAATCTTTGGTAGTAGAAGGAGCAACTTCAAATCACAATTGCTGCATGCTACTGCAACATAAATTTTCAGAAAGCTTGGTGTACATTAATCCAAAATTACAAATAAAGCTGCATGAAATATTTACTAAAGAGCAAGCAGAAAAAGGGATGATGTGAATTTGCCATGCTGTCCCTTCTCACCCTCTGGGCAATCTTACTTACTCATGTTGACATGGAAGAGAACATAATAGGATTTAATGGGACTTAATCCCTTGTAAATCTGTCTAGAATTTGAGCTTTTGGATACAATCCCCTATGCACTTCCCTGGAGATAAGCCCGCTTTATCCCAAATGGGTATACTTCTGAACGATCATCCATAGGATTGTATTTTTAATCATCAAAGTCCTCATAGATATTTTGTGGAATAATATATTATACAATGCTTTCTCATTTCTTCTTCCTATTGCAAGAAGATGTTGTTCTGAACCATTGCTCCCACCACCTCATAGAGGCAGAGAAGATGATCAAGATATTTTCTTGTGTTCCCTCACTGTTTTTCTGTACTCTCTCTTCATAAGGTTTTCATACTTTTAGCTTTGCTTGACCTTTTTAGTTTCAGAATTCTGATGAATCTTTTGGAACAAACTGTTTGTATGTTTTCCTTTCCATGATTCACTTTTCACTCTAAGGACACTGACTCCACAGATCTGAAGGGGTAGGTAAAGTATAAGTACACATGAAAAGCAAGTCCTCACATCTTCAATATAGAATAGGTTTATTCAACCCACATCATCCAAGTCTTTTGTAGTGGGATGAGTTGAATTATTTTCACATTCCTTCTTATTTTATTTCCACCTTGATCATTGCTTACATTTTTTTGTTTGTTCCCCAACCCACAAATTCTATGCCTGTACATTTATTCAGAATGTTCTCATCACTTTATTTATTTAATAATATTTCTATCTGTTTCTTTCATTTCATTGGAAACAGAGCCAAACCAAGTAAGGACAAAAATTAGGGGCTTTGTAAGATTGAAAGATTGTAAGATTGAAGGCAAAGCTAGATAATCTGAAGCCCATTCCCATTTGTACTTTCCCACAAAGCTTTCTCAGATGACACCACTGGAATTCAGCATCAAACCCACCATTTTTCACTAGTTTGATCTGATTTTAGCTTAAAAACAAACCAAAACTAAAACCCACCACACCAAATATTTCCATTAGATCTATGTGAGGCTTAACATACCCAGTTTAAATCCATATATTTCCCTTGGGAAGAAGAGTTAATGAATGGAAAATGTAGCTCTTGGCTGCAAAAAACATTGCCCAACTCATTTTTTTTCGGATGTAAAGGATTAAAAACAAGGTGTTTACAAGCCCTGTGGATATTGCTGCGGTGGGTTTTAGATCACAACAAGCAGTATGTTTAAACAAATATACTAATGCAATTATTAATGTATAATTAAGATGTCCTTAATCATAATTAACTACCAATTAAGGGGGTAGTCTTTTGCATATAGTTGCACTTAAAAAAAAAATCTATGTCTGTTTTTCTAGCCACTTGTTCATCTCTTCCTTGTAAGCTGCCAAGAATGTTAGATTTTTTCCTTATTTCAGATTTTAAAAGCATATAACTTTTGACCTTGACCTTGAGGCTATGTAGGTTTGAATGAAGAAGAACCATCTTTGACTCAATCACATCAAGACCGAGTGGCTGGGGCTGTTGTAGCCATTTAGATTTGGGATTATTCCATACCTGACCTTGGATGTGTGTGTGTGTGTGTGTGTGTGTGTGTGTGTGTGTGTGTGTGTTATACATACTTCTCCATCAAAGAATGTTGGACAAATGCTGGTACTCCTGACTCACACCTCCCTGATGAGCAGGAGCAACTGTGGCCAAGAAGGCCTTTGTGTGACTTCATCTGGTCCACCTTTCCTAGATTGGCAGTCCCTTTAGACAGTCATTTATGCCTTTGTCACCTTATCACTCAGTTATTGCAATGTGCTGTGCATAAGGGCTAACCTTGAAGACCACTAAGTAGCTTCAACTGTCCAGAATGCAGCAGGTTGGGCAGTGCTGGGCGTGCATCGGTATGCTCATATGACTCCCTGTTTTGCAATCTGCACTGGTTCCTGTTGTGATTCAAAGTGCTAGTTATGACCTATATAGCCCTACAAGTAATTAGATCCTAATTACTTGAGGCACCTATCTTCCATGGATTGACTCAATCCAATAGAGTTGACAAGCTTGGGGTCCTTTCAGTTAAAGAGTATTATCTACAAGACCCTAGAAGCATCTTTCTCTGTCCCAGCATCTGGTCTCTGTAATGAGATTTCCCCTGATAGCATAAAAGCCTACCCTGCTGACATTCTGGAAAGTCTTAAAAACCTAGATATTTTTCCAACCCTTGGGTCAGGTTCCTTGGGGCCACTGCTGGATTGTGTGTTGGTGAGGTTGCCATTTTTATGTGATTTATTCTCTTATTGTATTTTGTTTTTATGTTGTTAATTTTATTGTACACTGGCCAAAGTCAGTTGAAGCTGGGTGATGTCTAAATTGAATAAATCAAACAGAGAGGTAAAATTATGCACTTCTGTGTGGTTACTATTTGAATTTCTTAAATCTTCGGAAGCAGTCTGAAGGCAATCTTCGATAGTCTTCACTTTTGCTGATTTAAATATTCTTGTTGTGGTCCCCCAGTGGCCTGCAGAGCTGGCAGCAGAGTCGGACAGTGAGGAGGTTGGGGAGGAATATGGGCCAGTCCTGGAGTCTGGGGAAGGCTCAGACGAGGGCTCTGCATCGGAGGCAGAGAAAGGGCCATCTGGGAGATACGTGCTGCCTCTGGAGCCTCCAGAGTTGGACTTCAGAGAAGTAGAGGAACAGGGGGAGCCTGTTCCCAGTGCAGGCTCCCCTGTTGCGCAGAGCTGCCAGAAGGCAAGAGCAGTTAAAACAAAAGGGATGACTCAGGAGTAGGGCTTGGAGATGATTGGCCCCTCCCATAAGACTTAAAGGAGAAGCAAAGGCACATGGGCCTTTGCAGGAAGCAACATTGTTAATTCTGTTCAGTTTAAAGTCTGAAGCTCTGTTTGATTCTGGACTCTGTGTGGCTTTCCCAATTAGATCTCTGGTAGCGTGTCAAGGGAGATAAAGGTGGGTGATTATCAACCTTATCCCGAAGGACTCTTTACAAATATTTTGGACTCATCTGTGAATGAACAAAATTCACAGCCATTGGAATTAAAGAGGTTTTTGGGACTACTCGTGTGTTTTACTGACTCAGGAAGCCTAGGTCAAAACAATTCTGAGAAGAGAGAATAAAGACCATTGCTGCATTGAGCTCCAGCAGAATCTACAACAACACAATTCCCAACCTTTACCTCCACCTCCACATGAAAAGGAGAGGAAATAAAACCTCAAGAGTTTAGCATTTTGGTCTCCTCTTCCAGTGATGAAATAAAGCAGGATATTGACACACTACATCTCAGTGTGATCCCTGTTTCTTTTGTTGGCTATAAGAGAGAACTACACAGCCCTCAAATATACATTCTTTTGAAAAGGCCTGGAGTTCCAGAACTGGAAGGAGAGATGTTAAAAGAGTCTTTTCCAACGCTGAAAGGAACCCACAGTTTCCCAAAACAAAACAACAAAATAACAAAACAAAACAAAACAAAACAAAACAAAACAAAAATACCCTATCTTTCAACTGCACTACACTTGAGCTAGAAATTAATCAGCTCTCCAACAATAGTCCTGAGGTTATAAGAACACCAACATCCAAACCTCCTTTGAAGTGGCCCACAATATTTGCATACAAGTGCCTTAGCCTGTAACAAACACAGACCCAGGGAGCTAGAATTAAGCTATAATGGGAGTTCCTTGTTTGTGGCTTACTTCAGTGTATGAAGTAAGTTTGTAAAGCATGGTTTGTGGCTTAGTGAAGCCACAAATAAGTCATTTGTGACTTACTCAACGGTTAAGCAAACCATAGATCAATGTAATATATAAACCAGACAGTGTAATATGTGAACCAGACTGTAAGAAAAGGGAGAAAGAAATCTTGCTGGTTCTTATTCTCTGAGTGAACTGGAAAAAGGAATTATGATTTAAGGATGCGAGACAGATACCTGGTTGGAAACTGACACAGCTAAGGAGGAGGGTAAAGGGCCTGTTTGGAGAATGACAAAGAAAAATTCTTGAAAGGCCAGAGGGGAAAAAATTGCAACTGTATAAGTTTTACCTTGTCAAGAGAGATATAGATTCAGATCAAAAGACACTTAAGTTATTGGATTTGTAGAATTTATACCTCATTCCCTTCTTTCTTTCTTTCTTTCTTTCTTTCTTTCTTTCTTTCTTTCTTTCTTTCTTTCTTTCTTTCTTTCTTTCTTTCTTTTTTAAATTTTTATACCGCCCCCTCTCCCGAAGGACTCGGGGCGGTGAACAGCCAAAATTAAAAACACACAATACAAATATTACAATACTTTAAAATGAAATTAAATTTATCTTTGGCTTCCCCAATTTAAAACCCCTTACCCATAAAATTCCCCAATTAAAAGATTTTTAACCCAGCCCGGCTTGCTGAAATAAAAAAGTCTTCAGGGCCCGGCGGAAGGTACGGAGGTCCAGGATCAGTCGTATCCCTGGGGGTAGCTCATTCTAGAGGGCGGGTGTCCCCACAGAGAAGGCTCTTCCCCGGGGGGTCACCAGCCGATATTGCCTGACAGACGGCACCCTGAGGAGGCCCTCTCTGTGGGAGCGTATTGGCCAGTGGGAGGTTATTGGAGGCAGAAGGTGGTCTCATAAATAACCGGGCCCTAAGCCATGGAGCGCTTTGAAGATGAGAACCAATACCTTGAAGCGCACCTGGAAGACCACTGGAAGCCAATGCAGCTCACGCAGGAGAGGTGTCATGTGGGAGCGCCATGTCGCCCCCATAAGTACCCGTGCGACCGCATTAAAGCTTAATTCAACTGATAGCATAGTGCTGTATGGCAATGTTAATAAGGCCTCTACTTATTTGACTATTGATTGAGATTATTTTCTTATCAATGTGAATAAGGGGGAAACCTCAGCTTTAATTTACTTTCTATTGCCAAATCTCTACTTGGCTAACATATCAATTAGTGGATGATCTTCATTCTCCTGGCAATAGTTAAACATTCACCTGCTCTTCTGCTTATGTGCATTTTGAAATGAACAAAGCCATATTCAGCCCATAATAGCAATAGGAATACCACTTAAGACTTATATACTGCTTCATAGTGCTTTACAGCCCTCTCTAAGTGGTTTACAATGTCAGCATATTGTTCTCAACAATCTGGGTCCTCATTTTACTGACCTCAGAAGGATGGAAGGCTGAGTCAACCTGGAGTCCTGTCAAGATTGAACTTCAGACTGTGGGCAGAGTTTGCTGCATTTTAACCTCTGCACCACCATAGCTGTTTGAAAATTACTGGGTTTAAAGCAGAATGGTCCACTATATAAATTAAAACCAACAGAGTGTGATAAAATTGGTATCACATCTAAGACAGAATCTCTGAATTCAAAGTCAACTAGAAATGAGGTAAATATGGTATACCACAGGGCTTGGTGCTCTCTTTGCTCCTATTCAACAACTGGAAGAGGCGGCTGGGCGAGTCACAATGGGCGTGAGGTATCATCAGCATACTAACTACATATATGTATCTCTGAATTAAGCCATGAACATCTTGTTTCTGTGAGGATCCAAGTGGGAAACAACAGGATTCAGCTGAACTGGCAAGACTGAGTGGTTTTATGTGTTGGGATTTGCTGGTTCTAGGACTGTGTTATCATTGATGCTAGATGACCCAGACAGTTTCCATGCAAAATCTGGAGGTCTTCACAACACTCCAGCTTTGTGCTGTGTCCACTTATGCCCATTTCCAGATCTGGGGAGTTCTGCCCACAGTCAATCATGTCCCAGCCATCTATTCATTGGATTACTGTAATGTGCTGTATAGAGGACTGCCCATGAAGAGTATCAGGAAGCTTCAGCTGGTGCAAAATGCAGTAGTCTAGGCAGTTACTTCCAGAACAGCACATGTTATATTTTTATATAATATGTGAGCTGCATTGGTTGCCAAGCTTGCTTCCGGGTCCAATTCAAGCTGTTGTCTTTAAAGCCTTTCCTGGCATTGGGCTGATTTACCTGAGGGGCCACCTCTCTTCAATTACATCTGCCCATCCCATTAAATCCATTAGGTCTCACATCCTGCATGTCCAAATGTTAGGGAACTATGCTTGGCAGGTCCCAGGAGGTGTGTTCTGACCTAGACTTCCCCAGCAGCACAAAGCCGAGTTCTTATTTCGATAAATCCCTTTTATTTAATTTACAGTAAATTCCTCTCCAGCAAAGTCTTTCCTCTCCTACAGTCTTTCAAGATTGTTCACAATTACCGACCTTTATCAGGCTTGGAGAGTGGCCAGGCCGATATCTTTCAGACTCCGCAATACTTGGCAAGAATCCAGTAATGAACTAATTGTCTCCTGAAAACTCCACTCCCCTTTCGCTCCTCTTTTATTCCCTCTGGGAGGGACCATTCATCGTCCACCTGTGGACTCTCAAGTCGACCCTTGTTCTTTAGCTGTTCCCTTTGTCTGGCAACTCTGTGCATGCACACACTGGGAATAGACTCCAGTTGTTCATCTGCCTCACTGATGCCTGACTCCAAAGGCATCTGGCCCTGGCCCCCTCTCTGCCTCTGATGCAGAGCCCTCATCAGAGCCTTCCCCAGACTCCAGGACTGGCCCATGTTCCTCCCCAATCCCCTCACTGTCCAAATCCGCTGGCAGGCCACAACAAGGTGAGCCTTTTCTACCTTGGTGCCTCTCCTGCGAAGTGAGGTTAACACTGTCCCTCCTTATTTTCCAGAAGTCCCATAAAACCTGTCTATGTCATTAGATTTGGGGGATCCCAAGGGACCAATGAGATTGTGAGATGGCTCCATTGTTCCTCTTAACATCTCCTTTATGCCTTACGGCTTTTAAAACTTTTTAATAACGAGTTTTTAAATAAATATATATTAAACAATAAATATTAAATTTATTGTTTAATATTTTGTTGTAAGCCAGCCAGAGTCACTTTGAAAGCAGCTGTATAAATTTTACATGCAAATAAATAAATAAATAAAAACAAACACTTTCAGCAGCCAATTTTTTTTTGAGTTATTTTCTGATAGTTACCCCAATGATGAAGAAACTGAGGCATATGCCCATTCTTTGAAACCTCTTGCCATGCTGATTACTTTTGACTGGCACTAAGGTATCAAACTCCAGTAAGACATGTAGTGTGACAGACGGTGCTGAACGCTGTGGTGGGAATTGCCTATTGCACTGTGAACAATGCAAATTCAATGCCAAGGCAGCCTGGTTAATAAAACAGCCGGTAAATATTATGCTGAGGAAAGATGGACATTTATAGAAGCAATGTTTCTGTTGAGCCCCGTGTTTTGATAGGCTTGCCACTGAAAGATCCAGTTTGTTTTCTCAGACTCAGATGAGGACTGGATGGCCTGAATGCATAATAGATTTGTGCAGCTGGAAATTTGTGTCGCAAATTATTTTCTTTGACAGTGCTAATTGATTATAAGGCTCCAGCCTTATCTCAATTGTTAAATTCAACAGTTCTCCCTCCTCCTCCTTTTTCTTGCCTCTTCCTCTGCCTTTTTTTTTTTTCTTTTCCTTTGAAAATGCAAAACCGGGAACACGGGCCGATAATCTACCCATCTTTCAAAGGGGAAAAAAAATAATAATCACAGATGGAGAATAAGGCACTATTAGGACGGGCTGCTCTGAGTGAGATTTTGGTTTTGTATATTTTAAAGAAAGGGTGTTTGTGTATGCAAAAATTCATTTCACACAGTCAGATATTCATGGGCAGCTTTCATGTGCTTTGCATGACTGTTGTGTTGGCTACAGTTATGCTACTATTGTATCGTATTTTTCTTCTTGCGGAGCTGGTTTGGATGTCATAATTGTGATTTAATAGGATTTACTGGAACTTAATTTACCGGAACATGATTTAATCTTAATCACTATATTCAGAAAGGGAAAAGTTTGCTTAATTTGGTACTTGAAGCTATGATATGAAAGCACTCCTGGTCCTTCCTTAACAGTAACATAGCTCAGAGACGGGCCAAGCCATAACACCCATTTGGCATTTTGAGGCTAAGCCATTAAAAAGCCATTCAGTCAAAGGGCAAAAATTTGGTGGCACTTTTTTTTTTTGTTTCAATTTGGAGTGGAAGGCTTCTGTAGCTCTTCCACTCTCGTTTCCACCTTCTTCCCAAAGCCAGAAATCACTGTTTCCTTCTTTCCTTCCTCGGGCCAATTTTGCTCCATTTTTAGTATTTTAAAGGGACCCTAAAAGAAAGGGAGAAGAAGGAGTTGTGACTGGCTCATTTAAATCCTTCACTTCCCACCCCTAAATTCAGTCTCCAGAATACAGCGTTACCTTGTTTGGGAGGAGCCTGGGCAGATTTAAGACATTTTGATAGGGGATGCTGTTCCCTGATGGACAGTAATTTCCTCCAGTCCTCCATAAGCAGAGGCTGAAGATTGTTGGAGATCTGCTGGAGATGTTTGGAGATCTACTAGATGGTCTTCAAGAGCTCCTTTGATTCTAAAGAGAATCAAAAGGGTTTCCGTGCCATGGAAAATCCTTATGTGTATTTAAAAGTTGCACATTGAAAATGCTACAGATAGACAACTGGTGGCTCTTTTTAAATGAAAGTATTTGTTTTTTTGGGGCTTGATGTCCTAATATACATAAGAGCAAGAATTAGGTATAATGCTTAATGAAAGGAAGGAGTAGGGGTGACATGATAGCAGTGTTGCAATATCTGAGGGACTGCCACAAAGAAGAGCGCCAAAGCACTTGAAGGCAGGACAAGAAGCAATGGATGGAAACTATTCAAAGAGAGAACCAACCTAGAACTAGGGAGAAATTTCCTGACTGACAGAGAACAATTAACCAATGGAATGGCTTCCCTTCAGAAGTTGTGGGTGCTCCATCACTGGAGGTTTTCAAGAAGAGATTGGACAACTGTCTGTCTGAAATGGTATATGGTCTCTGGAGTTGGAGTAGAAGAGCAATTCTGTTATTCTATAAGATAGTTGAACTGTTTTTAGTAGACCCACTGCCACCCACCCCATGCCCATGGCACCACAAGGATGAAAAACAAGTGCGTCTTTTCAAAGACAGGATCTTTAAATTGTGAGATAGCTCTGAAATCAGTTGTATTGTAGATTGCAATTTGGCCATTCAACATTTGTTTCACAGAGTAGGTAATTAGGCAACTTTCCATATTCATCACAATGCTGTTTTCTTTTTCTTTTTTTAAGAACAACTCATTCTTTTAAATGAGTTTGCTCACATTAAGTCCTTTCAAAACACACTTTTGCTGGTACAATTTGGAGGTAAGTATTGCCAGCAGAGGGCCATGTTAAGCTGAATAATATGGCAATAGGTAATTTAAATAAATATTTACCTTTATACACATTTTAAAGGACAGGATTTATATAGGGTATTTGATGGCTTTGATTTTTTTTTTAAACGGAAACTAGTATTATTTGTAATTAATGTGGAAATGTTTTCATTTCTGACTGAACTGAATTAGAATAAAATTTGTAATCTCAGGGATTTTTAAAAACCCAAAAAAAAAAAAAACCCAGCAAAGGAATTCCCAGGTGTAATCTTTCTGTGAATAATTGCTTCCACGGTCAATCAGTAAAGGATTATACAGGTAGTGTCAGGATTCCAAGTAATAGATCCATTGCAAGCAAAAACTCTGAAGCAGGTGAATTCCTCAAAGAATAGCTTTATTGGAAATATCATATTGGCACATATCTGATGAAAACCAACTCTGAGGGGCCCCTTTGTTTTCACCTAATTAAAAGTCAAAGTTTTTCCCTCAATCCCAAACAATCAGTCACATGACCCAATCAAGGCAGCGTCTGCTGGTCTGGTGACAGCACTCCTCCTTCCTCCAGCCAGGTGTGAGAACGTCCTTGGTTCCCAAGAGAAAATATTTTATTTTGGCTACACCCCCCCCCAGCTATCTCTAATCCCCCCCTTCCAGTGGTGGGTTGCTCCCGGTTCTGTCCGGTTCTTTAGAATCAGTAGTAAAAATAGCGGGAGGCTCTGTCCACCCACCTGGATGTCATAAGTGATGATCTGCGCATGCGCAGAAATGCGCACACTCCTGTTGCGAACCGGTAGTAAAGGTAAGCAGAACCCATCCCTGCCTGCTTCCCTATCCCTCACTCCAGTGTGGCAGCACTGAAGCTCCAAGATGGCTTCGGCCTGGTCAGCTTCGGGGTTGACAGATAGCTTCTCGACTTAAAACCATTCGCACTAAATGGCACTAAAAAAAGTGACTTATGACTGGTTTTCACACTAACAATTGTTGCAGCATCCCCATGATCATGGGATCAAAATTCAGATGCTTGGTAACTGGTCCATATTTATAACGGTTGCAGTGTCCCAGAGTAATGTGATCACTTTTGTGATCTTCTGATAAGCAAAGTCAATGGGGAAGCCAGGTTGTTCATTTAACAACCGTGTTACTAACTTAACAACTGCAGTGATTCACTTAACAATTGTGGCAAGAAAGGTTAGAAAATTGGGCAAAATTCACTTAACAACAGTCTCACTTGGCAACAGAAATTTTGGGCTTAATTGTGATCATAAGTTGAGGACTACTTGTACAGATAGACATATTTGGAAAAAAGTGATAACATTATTAGCTGAACTTTTTAGACTAGAAGCCTATATCGACAGTAAACAAGGACAAAGAAAGTATTAGCTTTTATGATTCATGTTCTTTTAACAAACGTTAATCATATACATAGTGATTCTGTTGGTACTCCAGGACTTTTCTGTAAAGAGTTAAGCTAAAACACGGGCTTTTTCTGAAAGTGATCTGTTTATACTTCACGCTATGCACATTTTACTGCTTGCTTGTAAAGGGTCATTTATTACCCACCCACAATTGTTTGTCCTTTGAACAGATGCTAAAGGAATCATCTTTAAGGGGTGACTTCTCCATAGAACCTGATTACATCTGGCACAAAAGATTAACAGATGTTATAATTGTCTTTATGTTCTGATGAAACGGTTTTCTGCATGATTTGGTTTCCGCACTTTCACCTGGCAACACTGTTCCTGGCGTGGAAGGCTACATGGATAATGAACATGGCACTTCAATTTGTTTACAGCGATTATTATCGGATTCACAATTTCCTTCTCATTGTATTTGCTAAGTGTTAGCATAGTTTATGTATTTGCAAGGACAATGGCTATAAAATGCACATATAATTGCCTACTTAGCTTTCTCCCCTCTGCACTTAAGACATTATTGTTTCTGATGTAGAAGAGAGGGACTTAGTACTTGTAAAACTATTTGCATAGACTGCAAATCAAGTGTGAACCAAGGAAAAAGTAATACAGGAGTTCCATTTTATAGTAGGAAACAGACAACGTCCATCTATTTGTTACCTAGCCAGATGTGGCCTCTTATTAGACAGATAAAGCATCGATGATATGTGATAGATGTTGGAAAGCAGAAGATATTTGAAAGACATTCCTTCAAGCATTTTCTCTTCTGCATTTCCTATCTCCCAAACTGGACCTCTGCCATTAACAGCATCCAAGAACTTGTCCACACTACTGAGCTGAAATGCTCTCCACTCATCCTTGAGCTGCCAAGGACTTATATCGGCATGAGAGTTGCTGTCATAATTCCCATTTCTGATCCCAGTTCCTCCCACCCACTCCATGTAATGGATGAAAAAGAGCTAATTAATTATACCCTGTTTCCCCGAAAATAAGACCCAACCGGAAAATAAGTCCTAACATAATTTTTCAGGATGCTCGTAATATAAGCCCTACTCACAAAATAAACCCCAGTGAAGATTGTCAATCAGGTGGGTGTATTTAGTACTGTATTTTCCCCAAAATAAGACCTAACCAGAAAATAAGCCCTGATGCATCTTTTGGAGCAAAAATTAATATAAGACCTGGTCTTATTTTCGGGGAAACACAGTATACCTGTTGTTACTCTCCTTGGAGACTGTGAGAATAAGTAAGAAACATAATATTAATCCAGCACAGTTAGGGATGGTTTAAACTTGGTCTAGTTTGGTGTAGTGGTTAAGGCATCAGGCTAGAGAGCGGGAGACAGGGAATTCTAGTCCTGCCTTAGCTATGAAATCAAACTGTGTGCCCTAGGATCAGTTAGTCTCTTTCAGCTCAACTCACCTCACAAGTTGTTGTAGATAAAATAGGGAATTGGAAATAGAAAAGAGGAAGAGGAAGACATATTAGTTATGTTATACAAACTAGATACATGGAGGCAAAAATGGAGAAAGATGGCTACCTTGATTTCTTGTTTGAAGGCTTTCTAAAAAGGCAAAGGTAAAGGTTCCCCTCGCACATATGTGCTAGTCATTCCTGACTCTAGGGGGCAGTGCTCATTTCTGTTTCAAAGCCGAAGAGCCAGCACTGTTTGAAGACATCTCCATGGTCATGTGGCTGACATGACTAAACGCCAAAGGCGCACAGAACGCTGTTACCTTCCTACCAAAGGTGGTCCCTATTTTTCTACTTGCTTTTTTTTTACATGCTTTCGAACTGTTAGATTGGCAGAAGCTGGGACAAGTAACGGGAACTCATCCCGTTACGTGGTACTAGGGATTCGAACCACTGAACTGCCAATTTTCAATCGACAAGCTCAGCATCTTAGCCACTGAGCCACCGTGTGCCTTGTGGGCTTTCTAGATGCAATTTATTGACTGCTATAAGATGGAATGCTGTATAAACACCCCTAGGCCTGATCTGACAAAGCTGCTTTCATAGTCTAATGTTCCTCAACCATTCTGACATGAAATTTCCCACAACTATACTGATCAAAACCATTGAACTCTTTTTTCTGTTATTATACAAGCTGGTGTCACTTGAATATTCAAAAATCCTTGGGAGTCCCTGGAGTGGGCAACATTCAGTCTTGTGTAGAAATGAATAAATAACGTGGATCATTTTCAGTCTGGATATTAAATTTCAGCCATCTGCAGAGTCCAGAGATAAATTTCATTGAGTCTTTGGCTGACCTAAATTTGCAACTATATATTTTGAATCAGTGGGATTCACTTTTGAATACATGCAGAGGAATATTATAGCTTGCCATACGTCTCCTTTCAATTCTAGCTTTTTAGAAAAATAAACCTCATTCCTTTGGTATAAAAAACATTCCAAGGGTATGTTTCCATCAAGAATCAACACAAATTATTTATCATCTGATCAAAACACAATTCCAACTTCTTTTTCATCTTCTGCAGTGAACCTTAATTGTACAGATCTATGATTGTAATTGAATGATATGTTATTATGTTGTCCAGCAAACTGTTAATTAGAATTCAACCCATAGTAAAGTTTGGTTATCACATAGATTTTCCTTATGACGTTGATAGCATTCATCAATGTTATGCAAACTTCAGGAGAACTGAAACTATGTTCAACATCAATAATTAGATAAGGATGGTGTGGCAATGTATAGGATAAAGCTGTATACTGAGTGTGATTGGGAACTTCTTAGCAGTGATCACTGAGCATTTATAAAAATATTGACATATCTGTTATAGAGAAAACTCTTGTGATTCTCAGTGAAGGAAAACTATAAATGAGCATATTATATACCTGAAACAAGATCTGACAATGGGCCAAGTTGTCTTCTATATACACATTTTTATTATATATCCAACTTTTTGTGGGGCAACTCTGAATCAATGAAGCCATACAAGTCCTTGGAATATAGCTTGAGGTTTCCTACTTTTGTTATTATAAATTCAGAATAGGATAGTTTCATCAATAAAATTATATTACCTTTAATCAATTCAGAAAATTACCTTTTAGCAACATCTCAGAATGCTTCACTGCTATTTTGTACAATAGACACAAAATAAAATTAATGGTGGCCTTTTCACTTTATGAAATGTAAAGCCTTATGTATTTGGCTTTTAAAGCTGGGTGACCTTCTACCTATTATAACTAAAATCAAGAATAGTCTTGAAATATATGGTAGGGAGGTAAGGGGAGTTAAGAATGAGATTCTGGGAAATTAACAGTGATATGTGTAGCACTTTATTAATAAAGACATTTGTTCATCATCAACTTTTTTCATATTTGATTTCGGTCATTGAACAACAACCTTGTAGAAGTAGTTTATACCCATTGCTTGGGTGGTCTGAATCTAAAGTGCTGTTCTTTAGGTTACAGGCTAATATTGAGAAAATATGAGAAAACTAAATGGGGAAGAGGATGTGAAATTAACAAAGTCAAGATCAATTTGAAGGTTTTACCTTCACCTTAAACCAGGGATGGGCAAATATGGTAGCACAGTGATTAGAATGCAATATTGCAGGCTCATTCTGCCTGCAGAATTGCCAGCAGTTCAATCCTGACCAGCTCAAGGTTGATTCAGCTTTCCATCCTTCCAAGGTCAGTAAATTTTGGGGGGCAATATGCTGACATTGTAAACCACTTTAAGAGGTCTGTAAAGCACTATAAAGTGATATATAAGTCTAAATGCTATTGCTATTGCTTTACAACCTGTTGACTTCAACTCTTAGAATTCCTGAACCAGCATGCCCATCCCTGCCTGGAAGCAAACTTTAATCTTCTAAATGTTTTCAGGACATACACAATCATATAAATTATGGCCTGAAAATACCAGCTGTATTGCTTCATGATTCTACCACTTGAAGAAAAGAATGATATAACCCAATACCCTTGAATATTTCTATTTAGGTTGTAGTTGCAAATAGTCATAGTGAACTAAGTAAAAATCTCTACTGCCATTGCCATAGAGCATGGGAAGCACTAAAGGAGTAGCAAAGTGAGAGAATACCTTGGGATTATTCTATATGTTCATCCATGGTTTGATTAACTCTAGCTTATTGAATAAGCCATACAAAACACACTATCAATACCAAATAAACCACACTGTGACTGAATGCAATCTGAAAATCTAGTCAACCAAGCAAACCATTTATATTTTGTTTGCATGTGATATATAAACCAAAAAATATCCTCTATTGAGTTTCTACTGAATGAAATGCATTCAATATTATTAATATTATTTTTTCATGGAGACTAAATTAATATTTAATTAGTGGCTATATGGCCATTGATCAACCAGATTTACAATTTTTTCCTGAAGAGGAATTATAGAATTTATCCACATCTCCTGCCACCAAAAATACTCCCTAAAGTTACTGTTCTTATTTTCTTCCTCTCTGCCTCTTCTTTTGAAATAACCAAATGCAGACAAGGCAATCAAAATGCGTTGATGACACAAAGTGTAGGAGAATTATGGACTGTGAATATTGTTCATGAGCATTTTTTTTTAATTACATTTTTGTTCATTTCTTAGCAGATGGTAGCAAGTCATCTGCAACTATGAGTATCTCTTCAAAGGGAGGAGAGTAAACCCCTCCCTGCTAGCAGCTGACTGCCTTTGGGGAAGGAAGACTCTGCTCTATATTTTATATATATGTATATATATATTCAAAGCAAACCTTTCAACCTAATATTTATACAATTTGAGCCATACCCATCAGTTGCTGAAAAAGAAGAACTGGAGGAGATCAAGGGAAAAGAGAATCTAGTTTTCTACTGCTACCTTTGATAAGTGCTCCCTCTAGTATATTTTACAGTACTTTAGATTCTGCATCTTTAATATAAAAATTCTTCCATGTATCCCTGCAGCATATGACACTGCATTTTATAATTCCATAATGGGGACTTTTTCTTGCAGATGTAATATATCACAGAATGGCTAGTCAGGGTTGAATATAGTCTGATCGTCTAAAGAAATCCTGTTGAGATTTACCCCTAACAAGATTTACAAAATACAGGCTAGATTAGTGCAGTGGTGAAATTCAATTTTTTTTTACTACCAAGTCTGTGGTGTGTGGCTTGGTGGGTGTGGTGTGGCTTGGTGGGCGTGGTGTGGCTTGGTGGGCCTGGTGTGGCTTGGGGGTGTGGTTTGGCTTGGTGGGCGTGGTGTGGCGTGGTGGGTGTAGCTTGGTGGGCATGGCAGGGGAAGGATACTGCAAAATCCCCATTCCCTCCCCACTCCTGGGGGAAGGATATTGCAAAATCTCCATTCCAACCCCACTCTGGGACCAGCCAGAGGTGGTATTTGCTGGTTCTCCGAACTACTCAAAATTTCCGCTACCGGTTCTTCAGAACCTGTCAGAACCTGCTGGATTTCACCCCTGGATTAGTGTCTTTCAACCACAGCAACTTTAAGGTATGTAGGCTTCAACAACTCCCAGAATTCTCCAGCCAGCATTCTCCAGTCCACACATCTTAAAGTTGCTGAGGTTGAAAAACACTAAGCTAGATGAGATTCACCTCAGTAGCAGCACCCTTTCCCTCAAAGGTGCACATTATCCAATGTTGCTAATATTCTGTAAATTTATATTATTCCAGCTAGTCTTGACTCCTAGATGCCTTGAGTGGGGCATTCATCTCTACCTTTAAGTTTGGGATTTTATACTTATATGTTTTTTTAATTTTATGTATTGCTGTATACTTAGAGTTCTCTAGGATTGAGGTATATCATCATAAGCATTGCAAACAAACAAATAAATGCAAACAAATGATATATTCACTGTTATAACTAGATTTACAAAAAGTAAGAAACCATTAGTGAACTTTTTTCCACAAGATGAATTGTAACTCACTGTATATGCTGTCTTGTAATATCAGAAAAGGGACTCAAGAAAATCCTAGAGTAGCTTCCATAAGCAAGGAACCTCAGGTTCAAAGCCACGTTCAATAGTACGATCATTAAAGATAGTATGAAACAATGTTAGAAGCCTCCAATGCCTGACTTGACTTGTATGAGGAATTTTATTCAATAACTCAGTGACCACTAACTTGCCTGAAGTCCTTGTCGTTGTTCACTGAAACCTAATGAATTACTAATTAAAGCATCTGCTCATTAAAGTTCACGTGCATTTGTCCATGGTTTTGATTTTCTGCAGTGACACTATTCGTGATGGTGGACCTCTTAAGCAAATAAGCTCAAGCAGGTAGCCTGCAGAAGATGCCAATTGCTTCTGGATGTTCTGAGATGTTCCTTCTCCAGTAGAGAAGGAAAGGAATTTCATTTTGCCTAATCACTACCAGACAAGTAACCACTTAGGACTGAGAACCATCAGTAATTGTTGATCTGCACATCCTTAAGTTTGGATGTTATTTGTGTGTACACTATGGTATATGGGCTAGAGAGATCTGTAGTACTTCCAGCTCTGACCAGTGTGTGCATGTATCAGAGGTGGGTTTCAGAAGGTTCTGACCAGTTCTGGAGAACCGGTAGCAGAAATTTTGGATAGTTTGGAGAACTGGTAGTAAAAATTCTGAATGGCCCCACCCCCATCTATTCTCTGCCTCCTAAGTCCCAGCTGATCAGGAGGAAATGGGGATTTTGCAGTAACCTTTCCCTGGATTGGGGAGGGAATGGTGATTTTATAGTATCCTTCCCCTGGAGTGGGGTAGGAATGGAGATTTTACCGTATCCTTCCCCTGCCACGCCCACCAAGCCACGTCCACCAAGCCATGCCACTTCCACCAAGCCACACCCACAGAACCAATAGTAAAAAAATTTGAAACCCACCACTGGTATGCACACACACACACACACACACACACACACACACACTCTAAGAAGAGTGAAATATGTAGACTTACTTCAGGTAGGGAGATAGATACACAGACACAGAAAGGTTTAATATTATTTTGACAAGTTTATTTTTTCTATAAAATAAATGTATTTTTATTTTCTTCCCAGTGAAAATTGCAAATACATGGCATTTCCAACAAAGAACATTATGGATAAAAAGCAGCAACTAGTAAAAAAGGAATTTGGGAAGAGATTCTCTCTGGATAGCAGACTCATGGTGAGCATAAAAATATTTCTGTGCTTCTAGATTTGTCTGTGTGTGTTGATGGTCCAGTTTTTTCAAAATTTACTTAGCATTAGTAAATTGAACACATTGACATCTTAAGTCCCATTGATTTTAAGGAGTCTAATCCTAAACTCAGCAATGCGCTACCCATGGTGCCTCTGAATCCTTAACTACTATTCCCCAAAGCAAATTAAAAAATAAATTAAAGTTGTTGATAGATGAAATATCAGAAGATCACTTAATCTTATGAGATCTCATGGTATGCCGGTATGCCATACTAAGATTGCTAAACCCATGCTAAGACGTTGAGATTTCACAACATCTCGGTAAATTAGTTAATTGTTTAGTTCGTTATTTCAAAAACGTTTGTTTTTATGTATTGTGCAAAGTTCCTAGATAGCATCTCCCATTTGAAAAGTGGCTCACTCCCGGTTCATGACTGTGATCCATCCCACCGTGTGGACAAATTGCAAGAGATGTTTGCTGACCTACATTTAAGTAGATATTAATGCCCTCTTGAGCAATTCAGCTGTGAATCGTGATAATAATGATGCTCCAAAATCAGAATTTCAAGAGACAAAAATAAAAAACCAGCACACCCCCCCATGTTTTGTTCAATGACATTGTATCAACCTGCAATAAAGAAATCAACTGTACCTTTTTATTC
Source organism: Pantherophis guttatus (assembly GCF_059756535.1). Classification (NCBI taxonomy): domain Eukaryota; kingdom Metazoa; phylum Chordata; class Lepidosauria; order Squamata; family Colubridae; genus Pantherophis; species Pantherophis guttatus. Next base: position 132,895,113 of record NC_142063.1, on the reverse strand, counting down.
ATAAAGAAAGATATGGATAATCTTTGCTATTGGCTGTCTTTTGCTGGCAAATCTGGGCTGGGCTTTTTTTCTGGGAGAATGACTCTGTATTTATCAGTAATGATTTTGATAGTGGAAGACAAAGGTGGAATCTAAAATCTTATTTAGTGATTTCAATGTGAATTCTTGGTCTGCTTCACACATGATATTTGAACCTGTAAGGCAGAGGTCTTCAAACTTGGCAGCTTTAAGACTTGTGGACTTCAACTCCCAGAATTCTCCAGCCAGCATAGCATAGCTGGCTGGAGCTATGCTTAAAGCTGCCAAGTTTGAAGACCTCTGCTGTAAGGCATATGCAGTGGACCTGCGAATAGCTTGCTGCTTTCTACTGTATATCTGCTTAGCAACAATTGTATTTGTGATGCCCTCTGTGACACGGTTGTCTCTGTGTTAGCACTGATGATGTTACCTAATTGGGTAATGAGACTTTCTGCAAGAGAACAGCCTAGCATAGAGGGCACACCAGGGACCCCACAATTCAACCCTGATTTACAAATATTGTCTTTTATTCATTCTGTTTGTGTTCGGTGACACGGAGGTTAGTCTGAATGGTCTTTGGTGTTAAATTAGTACTGCAGTTCTGTTAAATGCCGAAACTCCCTCACTCATCATCTAAATGAAATATATTTAAGCTATGCTTCATCCTGCAAGCATATGCATGTTTCTACATTGCCACTTAAAAGAAACATCCATTTGCACATAATCATTGTCAAACTCTAAAGCAAACAGAGAAACATCCCTTTGAGTTGTCAGCACATCCAATCTCAAGGGGTTTTCCAAAAAAAAAAAAATCACAATTTTTTTTGTGGGGGGGGGAGGGATAGGAGTGGGAGAGCCCTGTGAGACTCGCCCAGGGCTTTGAGACACACTTTTAAATTAATGGGTTCCTTAACAGACTGGAGGAAAAATATATGCAAAATTCCTTTTAAGTCATGTCATGTGAGTGTTCTTTGGAAGAGGATTCAAGGTGGAGCTGGATGTTATCACAATGCTCCTGAGAATTGCAGCACGTTCCGACATTTTTCTCGCTCGATGTAATGGCTGGGATATGGATAACACTGTTGAATGTATTGTCAGCAGAGCTAGCTTCAGCCAAGTTAGTGGGATGCACCTGAATCTAAAGAAAGAGGAGTGAGGCAATAAGGAAATTTCAAAACCCCCAGCAACCCCAGACAGCTTCATTCATATTTGGGGAACTGCAGCACAGTTCTACTTGGACTGGGAATTGGTTGGCTTCCAAAAAAAAGCAACAGTAGAGTCTTCTCCTTTAAAAATAAAAAAATAAGTCAGCCTCTCAGGGTCAATGTTTCATATCATAGCTGGCACGTGGAGTGAATCTTCAAAGCACAAATGTGGGAAGGTCATATAGGATTTTTTTTTGCTAGTGTTGAAATCAATTGATCCTAGACAGTATGGAAAGGAGAGGTGACAATCTAAGGCAGGGATGTCACACTCGATTTCATTGAGGGCTGCATCAGGGTTGTGTTTGACCTCAAGGGTCGGGGTGGGTGTGGCCAGGGTGGATGTCACTTGGGTCAGGGGCACCTGTGGCCAGAGCATTCTGCCAGTGAAAACGGGCTTGTGAGCTCCATTTTTGCTGCGACAGCCTCCTGAACCCTCTGCCTCCAAAAATGGAGCTTGGGGGGATGCATGCGGCCCTCCCAAGTTCTGTTTTTGATGGCAGAGGCACTGTGGGCCGGACCTTTGATGTTTCCAGGGTGGCCCCGTGGACCAGATCTAAGCACCCCATGGGCCAGGTCCGGTCTGCGGGCCTTGAGTTTGACACCCGTGATCTAGGGTGTTTCCTTTCTGCATCAGTGATAGAGCAGTTCCAGCAGGAGAGATGATGAAAGGATGAACTTTCTGACTTTCTGCCTCAGTCAACACAATCTACCCACACACACAAACATATCCCCCCCCCAAAGATTGATTTTGGTCCCAGAAAAAAAAGTTGGACAGCACCAGCATCATAAGTAGTTGCAGTCTTGGCTTAAAGGAAGATCTGTGGAATTAACAGCAGCACTCTCATAGGAGAGTGGATTCTCTCCCACCCTTCTCAGGGCTTCTTCCTACTGACATATTTTAATAAGTGGATACTTGCTTTCAAAAGCAGAGAAATTCAGAGCAGAAACGTTAAGAACACAAGATTTATTTATTTATTTATTTATTTATTTATTTTATATGCTGCCCTATCTCCAACAGACTCAGGGCGGCTCACAACAATAAAATCCACAATAACCACAGTACAAAGTTAAAATACCTAATTAAACCAGATAAAAGTTAAAAACCCATATAAAACCCCATCAGTCCAGGCCGGGGGACTTGAATAACCAAGTTTTTAATTCGTGGTGGAAAGTGCGAAGGTCAGGGGCCAGCCGGAGCCCCAACGGGAGTTGATTCCAGAGGGTGGGTGTGCCCACAGAGAAGGCTCTACCCCTGGGGGCCGCCGGCCGACATTGTCTAGCTGATGGCACCCTGAGCAGGCCCTCCCTATGGGCGCGAACCGGACGATGGGAAGTTGTTGCTGGCTGCAGGTGGTTTGCCAAATATCCTGGGCCTAAGCCATGTAGGGCTTTATAGGTCATCACCAGCACCTTGAATCTCACCTGGAGGGCAATCGGCAACCAATGCAAGTCGCGCAGGAGAGGTGTTATATGGGAGTATCGGGATTCTCCCATCACAACCTGCGCGGCTGCATTTTGTACCAGCTGAAGCCTCTGAGTAGTCCTCAAGGGCAGCCCCTGTAGAGAGCATTACAGTAATCAATACAGGAGGTGACTAGTGCATGAACAACTGTGCGTAGGGCATCTCGGTCCAAGTAGGGGCGCAACTGGTGCACCAGACGGATCTGGGCGTATGCCCCCCTAGTCACGGTCATTATATGGTCTTCTAAACTCAACCATGAGTCAAGGAGGACACCCAAGTTGCGTGGCCTGTCTACAGGGGGTAAAACTTCACCCCCTATAGTCAGCAATGGAACCTCTCCTGTATGACATATTGATCTTGTTGGCCGCACAAAGGATGATTGCTCAGTCAGCTTTCTACCTAGCTTTGGCTAGCTATATATATGTGTATTGTAGAATTTGATAGCAAGATGTATAGTCATATTAATATTTTCATATTAATATTAATACATTGTTTATATGCTCAGACACTACTTGACTTTATAAGACTCTTCTGACTTACAGCATGAAAAGAAATAAACAATAGAAATAAACAATAGAGCAGAGCTCTCGGGCCACCACAGGTGCCCCCGACATGAGTGACATCAAGCTGGCCATGCCCACCTTGGCCCCCCAAGGTCAAACACAACCCTGATGCAGCCCTCAATGAAATAGAGTTTGACACCCCTTGTATAGATAATCCATTTCCTCCAGAATTCTCTGCAGTTCAATCACGTTCTCAACCATTTTCTCTAAAAAGAGGATATTTGGAAACTGGACAAATTCTTTTCTATTATTTCCCACCCCCCCTTCCACCTCCTCCCACCATACAGACAATTTATGCTACTCATGCAGACACACATTTTTCCACACCCAATCTATGCTCTATCCCTTCTTCTCCTCTCTTTCCTATTATACGTTTTTGTTTAAATACAATTTACCCTTATTGTGCGTTTAACACAATTGTGCCTAGCTTGAATACAGTATTTGAAAACAAACTTTTCTAGCTGAGAAGAACAGATGGCAGCTGACTCCTCTGCTTGTGTTATCTATGTTGTGATACTTCAGTGAATTGCAGTATTCCAGGGTAAAAGAAACCCGACAGATTTTTATATCCCTAGTGGAATTCAGTAAGTTGGAAAAAATGTCTCCACCATGCCATTGCAGGCATATTCAACTGCCTTTTTCTGCTCTCAACCTGAACAGTGCATGTTTTTGTCCTTGAATAGAACATATTAATGTAAAACCATCCTGAACCCAGGGGTGAAATCCAGAAGGTTCTGACAGGTTCTGGAGAACCGGTAGCGGAAATTTTGAGCAGTTCGGAGAACCGGCAAATACCACCTCTGGCTGGCCCCAGAACGGGGTGGGATGGGAATGGGAATTTTGCAGTATCCTTCCTCTGCCATGCCCACCAAGCCATACCATGCCCACCAAGCCACACCCACAGACCTGGTAGTAAAATATTTGAATTTCACCACTGCCTGAACCCATCCATTATTTTTTTCCTAGTGGTTATTAGCCTTGAAATCCAGCGTGTGGTTGGACCATCGTAACTTCTGTCACTGTCCTCAGAGATCTCAACTTATTTTTGGAACCATTCTCACGTCTCTTCGGCATTGATAAAGGCTTTCTGTTCAATATTTATGTGAAGCCGCTGGGTGAGATCATCCATGGCTTTGGGGTGAAGTACCACCAGTACGCTGATGACACCCAGCTGTACATCTCCACCCCAGGCCACCCCAACGATGCCCTTGAAGTGATGTCCCAGTGCCTGGAGGCTGTGCGGGTCTGGATGGGGAGGAACAGGCTCAAGCTCAACCCTTCCAAGACTGAATGGCTGTGGTTCCCAGCATCCCGATATAGTCAGTTGACTCCAACACTGATTATTGGGGGCGAGTCTTTGGCCCCCGCAGAGAGGGCTCGTAATCTGGGAGTCCTCCTGGATACGCAGCTGTCCTTGGAGGAACATCTGACGGCTGTAGCCAGGGGGACCTTTTGTCAGGTTCGCCTGATCTGCCAGTTGCGGCCTTTTCTTGATCGTGATTCCTTGTGCACAGTCACTCACGCCCTCGTCACCTCTCGCCTGGACTACTGTAACGCTCTCTACATGGGGCTCCCCTTGAAGAGCACCTGGAAGCTCCAACTGGTCCAGAATGCGGCCGCGCGGGTAGTTACGGGAGCTGCATGGCGCTCCCACATAACACCTCTCCTGCGTGAGCTGCACTGGCTCCCAGTGGTCTTCCGGGTGCGCTTCAAGGTTTTGGTTACCACCTTTAAAGTGCTCCATGGCACAGGACCTAGTTATCTTCAAGACTGCCTGCTGCTACCGATGACCTCCTATCGACCTGTGCGCTCCCACAGAGAGGACCTCCTCGGGGTCCCATCAGCCAAACAATGTAGGCTGGTGACCCCCAGGGGGAGGGCCTTCTCTGTGGGGGCACCTACCCTCTGGAATCAGCTGCCCCCTGAGATAAGGAGAATCCAAGACCTCGGTGCCTTCCGCCGCGCCCTTAAAACTTTCTTTTTCCAGCAAGCCGGGCTGGTTTAAAAAAATTTTTTAAAATGTTTTTTAATTGGTTTGTCACTTTTTAAATTATGGGACCAAATAGATATATATTCTTTTAATTGTTTTTAATGTTTGTATTTTATGTTTCTTATTTGTGGCTGTACACTGCCCTGAGTCCTCCGGGAGAAGGGCGGTATATAAATTTGAAATAAATAAATAAATAAATAAATAAATAAATAAATAAATAAATAAATATGTCTGATATGAGGCATTCATTGAAATTAGCAGGAGGGTAACAATGTGCATTTCTAGTTCTAAAGTTGTAGTAAAAAGCATGCCTTCATAAAGTCTGGCTCCATATATTATTTTAGAAAAGGGCCCTCGCTCCCCATCAGAATGTGGTTTTTAAAAATAGCCTCCATATGTGTACGTAAACTTTTTCATCTTCTGCTTTTACATTCACATAAAAAGTATGGCAGCATTGTGAATTAGGACTTGGATGCAAACTGGGTTTGTCAGATAATTAGCTTAGATACTGCCTTTTCTATTACCTTGAATAAAGCGCCTTCACTTCAGAAGTTCTAAGCAGCGGATAATCATCAAACCTATTTTAATTATTTGCATTTTAATAGTTTAGAAAACCATTTCATAAGAAAGTTTCAGTTTAAAATTCTCAAGGTTGTTTAAATGACAGTTGCCGTTTGAAGGGTGTAAGGAATAGATGGATGCTGTTCAAACCATCATCTGAAAAGATTTTAAGCTTTTTCAAATATGAAAAGCCCCTTTGCCACCATGTGCAAAGCAGAAAAAAGTATTAGATAATATCACAACTGATGTGAGGAAACTTTTCACACATTCTAAGGTTATGAAAATAATGAAAGGCTCACCGGTAACAGAGCCCTTTGAGTGACCTAAAACTGTGGCATTGTCTCCAGGACATCTTTTTGATCAGAAGAAGTCAATTCTTCAAGCTGTGCTTTTTTACCAGAATAATTCCCAGGCTGGTTTGAGAAACTGCTTTAGATTGACACTTACAACTGTGATATCATTTAATTGAGCAGCCTTCTTCAGAATGTTTCATCTTTACAAGTAGCTGACCAACTGACTTTATAAAATAGATTTTTTAATAGGAGGCTTTCAATTTTCAAAAGCCAAGAGCAGTGAATTGTTTCTTAGGAGACTGGTGGCCCAGGCTTTCACCTTTCCAGATCTGAGTCACATACCAACTGTGACTTGCAATCAGATTTAATTTAAGCAAAGAACCTGTGAAATTTCTTATTCACAGCAAAAAGCTGGGGAAAGACATCTTGATATACCAGAACCTTAAGGTTTCTAAATTCCACCTACACCACATTTCTTTTTCGGTCTTCATTAAATTAGCTCCTTGGGACCAGAAGTACACAGTTCATCACACATCATTAGAAGGTATGTAGAAAAATTTGCCCGGTTCTGTTTGGCATCAATCAGGGCAGCTTGTTCTGGCAGCTTGCTATCAAAACACAGTTTGAAATTGGTGCTTCCAGGACCAGATCACTTTCAATTTTCAATTTTGATATCTCAGTCTTCAAGCCTTTCAACCAGCTGCATTGATTTGGTTCACTTCAGGCTACTTGGGCACAACACTGATGCCTGCATCGCTTTCACAGCAGTATCATGTTTTCTGTGTATTACCATCCTTTGACCCTCAGTTCATTAGTTACCTTGCTCTCATGGACTAGACACTAGAAGGTGTTTGGGAAAGTCCTGATAAAGATACTGAATGAGGCTACGGATTTCCTGCTAGAAATGCCAGGTCTTCCTTGCTTATTCTCTTGCCCTCATCAGCATTCGGTGCTTTCTCAGCTCTTCTTCATCCTCAAATGATTAGTCCACATCACAACACTTTTCATACAAACAATAGAAGATTTAATATGATTTGAGTTTTGTGGACTAGAACCCTCTTAAATTGCCCAGTAGGCAATTTTCATAGTTTCTGTGAACTTCTTTGACAAAAAAGGTTGATTCCTGCCAGGTGAACATATGCTATCTGTGCTCGGCCAGAAGTCCAAAGAAGTAGGGGGAGATAGTTATCTCCAGTTGACAAAATAAGAACAATATTAAATTTACTGCAGTTCTGTGCCTGGTATAGTTAGATGCCACAGAATCATTGTACACAATGTAAGAGATGTAAGATGTAAAAGATGACCAGGCTGAGCTTGAGGGAGGGGTCAAACATGTCAACAGACAGTCCCGTGCACCAACAATAGATCAAAATCCAGCTCACTTTGAATGTCTTTCTTATCTCCCACTAATTTCCCTTGACAGTTAGTAATTCAGATTCTTTTCAGTTCAGATTAAGTTTACAGAGCTTAATGTTGCAATACATCTTTATACTGATTTGAACTGCCTGAATCTCCTGATTTCCACAGTGTTTGACAACAGATTACACTAAGCTAGAATCTGGGCACAGAGTAAAATACAGGTAGCCCTCGACTTGTGACCACAATTGAGCCCAAAATTTCCATTGCTAAGCAAATCAATTGTTAAGAGAGTTTTGCCCCATTTTATGGCCTTTCTTGCCACAGTTGTTAAGTGAATCATTGCAGTTCTTAAATTAGTAACATGGTTGTTAAGTGAATTTGGCTTTCCCATTGATTTGCTTGTCAGAAAGTCACAAAAGGTGATCACATGATCCCAGGACACTGTGACCGTCATAAATACATACCAGTTGCCAAGCATCCAAATTTTGATCATGTTACAATGGAGATGCTGCAAGTGTGAAAACTGGTCACGTTTTCATTGCCATTGTTAACTTTGAACAGTCACTAAATGAATGGTTGCAAGTCAAGGACTGCTTGTATTTATTTAAAAACCATTACCATTGTCTATGTGTGTGTGAGGTTCAACGTGTAGCTCTTTTAACTGGAGGCTGAAACTTTCTGATTTCAATTACTTGCATCTCTCGTCCCGTTGCCTTAGGTTGCCAAAGCTAATACAGATTGCGTTAGCCACATCTGGAGAACCACATATTGCCCATTCTTGATATATGTTTCTAGAAATTACCTAAATGTCTTTTTCCGATTTATTTTCTAAGTGTATATCTCTGTTGGCTTTTAAAACTTGAATAATCCATCATTTGTGTGACTCTGAAGGAATTTAATGTAGCATGGAAAGACGGTGGTTGAAAATATAATATTAAAATTCTGGTCCTTATAGAAATCCACATATTCCAATATAAAAGGGTTTGGGGTCAAAGTGTAAACTTATTTCCAAATACCCAGTGTTGATTCCAGGTGTAAATGTACTTCCTGCCACTTCTTGCCTGCTTGAGATGTAGAGGTGAGCATGAAGAGATAGCAAAGAGTAGGGATAATAGCAGCAGCTTGGCTTTTTACAGCTGCCCTTCTACTTTGTATAGCACTAAGCTGTACCCAAAATAGACAAAGCCCTGTTTGAGACCCGAGCATTTATCATTAGAGGTTCTAATAATAAGAGCTCCTGCAAAAGAAAGACTCATGGGGTTAAAAAGTATGGTCTTGGGGTAAGAAGAGACCTTTAAATAAGTAGTTTTGTGTGCAGTTAGTTTTATGACCCCTTCTTACAGCTGGCAATTTCGCAAGTCAAGGTAATGATGAAAACAATTAAGTCTTGTTCCCAAGCTTGTAAAATAATCCATTTTAAAGAGGGGAAAGAATGTACCCTTTCTCCTTAATTGGCATTGTATCGTGGAATTTGAAGAGAAAAACAAATATGCTTCTCCCCCGCCCTCCCTCAGGATTGGAAGGGATGGTCCTCCCAGCAGGCAAAGCAAACTCATTAGATCTCCTATGTATTGGGAAGAAAGAAAAGGGAGACCTATGTATGCAAAGTAGAAATGCTTAACCTTTTGCATGAATTGCCTTGTTGATGTTATCATTCCTACAAATCAGCCTTTGGGCCTTGGACTTGAAGCATTTATTTGTCATTCCATAAAATCTATAAAACCTTAAGAACACCCTTGGAATAAAATTTGATTTATGACCTCCGAGTGTATTTGTAAGTTTGGATGTTTTTCCTCTGGCTAGCCACTCAAATGCAATAGGCCATGATTGCTGTTAGGATGAAAAATTCTACCACCTCCGTGAAACATTTGTCTCCTTGCCACGTGGATAATACTCAGTAGCATAAACAGGAGCTTTCCGTAATATATGGAGTGGCTAAGTTTTGTGTTTTAGTTTCACCAAAGGTGAATAATTCCAAACAGAAATGGAATTGGCACATTTGCTTTGAGAGACACTAATTCCGAAACTATTTGCCCTCAAGGAAAATTTACACATTGGATGTTTTTGAGAACCTCTGAACAAGATCATCTACTTCTTTTTTTTTTTTAATGTCTACTCTATATATGCTAGACTTTCCATTTGCTTTATGGGAGTAACAAGGAAAGGCATATTGCCATAAATGTTGTCCTCTGTATAATAAGTAATTAGCTGCCCAGAGTTGCTTTGAATAGTGAGATGGGCGGCATATACATTTAATAAGTAAATAAGTTAATAAAACTAACAGTAATGCTGTGTTTTCCTTTAGATGTCATACGTCTATCTGTGAGGCCTGCAGGCTGCTATTTCAGCCCACTGTATAAACAGACCTTTTGGTTCTCAGTATAGAAATAATTATAACTAGCACAGGTAACTTCATTTGTATTGAAAATAATGGAAGGGGAAGAATGGCTCTGATTTTGTGGTATCTCATTTAATTTAATTTTTAATACCTTCCTTCTCATTCTTCCAGATTTGTACACTCATAAGCAGGCTGTGTTCAGCTACAAGATTCTGTGTTGCTGGAGTACAATCAACCTAGCATTGAACTTGTACTTATAATTTTAATTAATACACAGGGCAACAACAAATGTCATAAAGGAAAACTCTAGAGAAACAATCTTCTTTAAAAGCATAATGGTTGACCATCCAGTATCAGATGTATGAGAAATGATGTGTTGTCTCGTTCATTTTGATTGTATGCCTGTCTGTTTAGGAATTAAACAACATTAACTGGAATTGGAAGACAATCACACAGTCTAGCTATGTAAAGTGATTACATTTATGCCCTCTTCTCTTATTCTGTCTTTGCCCTAATTCCGATCATGAAAACACAGAAAGAGCAGTAATATTGAGTATGTGTTTGAAAATAACATTGACTTAAAGTGAAGACTTTTTATGTTGTAATATTTTATTGTCTTCAAGAATTGAACTTTTAATCTACTAAATTTTCTGACTTTGCCAATATAGACAGGGGAAGGGAGGGAGGGAAGGAAGGAAGGAAGGAAGGAAGGAAGGAAGGAAGGAAGGAAGGAAGGAAGGAAGGTTCTATTTTCAAGACAAGAAAATGCACTTCACTGCAAGAGTTTCATGCTTCATCTAAGCTTGAGCTCCTGTTTGAATGTCTTAGGCTACAAAAAAAGTACTTAAATGTGGCAAGCTGGTTAAACCATGATATAAGATTGCTTTCCAATGGTGTCTATACCACACTCCAAACTGTCTCTCCAACTCCATCTTCACACCATTCAAAGAATTAATTTGGACTAAGAACTTGCACAACTGAAGGAAGCCAAAGGAAATTCATAAAAGAAGGAGCTGCCTCAACCAGCACTTTGTGTAACATTTTAGTCAAGTTCTTCCTCACAGATAGAGTTGAAGACCTATCTGTCACCTGTGGTTTATAAAGTAGCAAAGAGCCTGCCAATAATTTGTCCACAAGGCAATCAGGCTGCCCTGTTTCTTCAGACTCTATGAAGGTAGGTAAAATGTTGCCATGCTCCATAAGAGGTGAAGATCAAGGTTTCAGGTGGAGGACCAGTGGCTGTAGTTGTTGGTGTTGCTTCTCCAAGGAGGAGGAGAACAAAGTCTCTGACTTAAATTTCCTCTATTGTTGGCCCAAAAGGAATCTAACATCAAGGATATTAAGACTAGGAGGTCTGCATTGTCATGAACTTGTTTCACAACTATGATGTAACTTAAATATTCAGTTGTGTTGAAGAGGAAAATAATGGCAGGCTTTTACAAGTTTCTAACAACAGCCACAATAGTCCCTTTCCCCCTACTAAATCTTTCTGACAAGCACCTCTCACAAGCCAAATACTGTTACTACTCATTATCCTATGTCAGTTTGAACTATTGAATTGTCCTTGCCTGAGTTCTCTTACTCATAAATCTCTGTATTGCTGTTAGGTCTTCCTCTCGGGACCCAAAGGAACAAAGAGCCTTGTGTGAAGTGGGATTTTTAAGTTCTTTCATATTCAGCACAATTTTTTTAAAAATGAAAAGTCTTTCTCTAAATATTTAGCATTAGTCATGCAGACAGACGGTGACTGAACTTTAGATAAGAAAGTCATATTAGAGATGTACTGTAAAGGAAGAATTTTTTTTTTTTTAAAAAAAGACAAACCCTATAAATGAATAAAAACAACCAAATTTCAAGTGAAGGATGACTTGATCAGAAAGGGAAATGTCTTGGGAACAGTTTGCACACCCTTATATGGTTCAGTGCTCATATCTGAAAAAGGAATAGTTTTATTGCACCAAAGATAGGCAAAAGAACAATTTTTCTAAATGCATTGTTCCCACATGGATTTCTTCAGATTTGAATCACGCCATATAGAAGGTGTGGCATTTTATATTTTATTCATAGTTCTCCTTCTAAGATTACTGCTCTTAATATACTTTCATCATATTTCCCCAGATATTGTGTATAAAATGAGTGACTTTTTCTTTTTGAAAGAATTGGCTGCAGTTGATGTTTAACAGCTTTAATATTTCCTTTTCCCTTACTTTTCTCAAGAATGTACATTGGTGCATATGCTTGAAATGTTTTAGTATAATCAAATTTACAGTGCTGGTTTCATATTTGAAAGATCACATGTATTTTGCGTATCAAAGCAACAAGAATTCTTCAGTATGATGTACACTGAAAAACAGTTTTGGAGAATATCAGGAATACTCAAGCCCTTAATTAATCTGTAACAACAGCATCCAAAAATATTATGTAGGAAATGCACTAGTATGATCTTAAAGCTAGTAGGGACTTTAAAAATAAAATTGGGGAAGGAGAAGTGAGTATCATTTTGAAGACAATCCTCATATGTCTTCATACAGTTTAGGGGGAAAGCAGTTTCTGATAGATCAGATCTAATCAGCTTCATTTAGAAGATGAAGATCATGTTCATCTTCTTGAAGATGAATTCCTCCAAATTCCTCAGCTTTTCATCGTTTCCTCCAAGAGTCCATATATGCTGAAAATTCTAGGCACAATTTAATGACATCATCTCTGAGGCTTAGGCATAGTTGGATGTGGTTTTGCTCAAATAGTCAGCATAGATTTCAAATTTGCCAAACAAAACTAAGCAAATGACAAAGTCTGTTTAGGCACAGCCAAGCCAAAGAGGTAGCTCCCTGGATTGTTGCTGATAACGTTGGGCAGGAGAGTCATACAAGCCGGCTGAAACCCTGAAAGTTATTTTGAAAAATTATTTTCAATGTATACAGAGCTTTCAGCGAGCTAAATGCACCTCATGAATGAAACAAATCCAATTAATGGGACCAACACATTAATGCAGATGATTACAGGGAATGGCTCTGTTGGGACTTCAGAACAATGCAGACATCTAGGACTAAGTCTCAAGGCAAAGCTTTCTGCAAATATAAAATGGAGAAAAATGTTCCCATGATTTTCAAATTCAAATTCTACTTCCAACCCATTCATACTACTGGGCCTATGTAAGAGACCAGTTCTCCTTCCCTCTAATTTTAAAGATCATTGAGAAGGGTCTATTTGATCCACTATCTATCTGGACAGCCATTTGTCTGAAATGATATAGGCTTCCAAGATCCTTTCCAGTTCTATTCTATTCTAACTCAATCACCAGATGGAGCCAGAGAGAATAGGGGATTGAACTGGGACGTGAGAAATCTATGAAAAGCATGTGGACATACTCTGCACTGAACATTTTGAAATATCCTGCAACAGTGATTCTTACAGGATATATAGCTTTTACTTTTTGAAACTAAAACTTTTCATGGACATAGGCATTTTTCTTTTTGATTTTTATCCTACCTTTACTATTTTTATAAATAAGTCAAGTCAGAGAACATACCTAATACTCCTTTCTTGTCCTAGTTTCCCTACCACAACAACCCTGTGAGATGAGTTGGCCTCAGTGTCAGGTGAGAAAGACCTGGTCCACATGTGAAGGTTCAATTAAACTGATTTATTGCTAAAAGCCTAAACGCAGGAATTCTCTCAACTAACAGTCTGCAGCTGCTAAGACTTAGATAAGGGTCAATGGCATTTATTGGGGGGGGAGGGGTTGTTTGGACTTAATCCTGTTATGGCTATGTAGAGATTCTAGGTTCATTCCCCTTTTCACTCCACTGCCATCTCTTCTCCTACATTGAAAAAGTGAGTAGCCCAGAGCCACCCAGACGGATTTTATGTCTAATATGAGACTAGAACTCACAGTCTCCTGACGTCTAACTGGGTGCCTTAATCACTAGACCAAACTGCTTATTTGTGGATAATTAAAACAATCATGGTTCCTTCAGAAATATGACTGATACGTGTGTTTTATGGGCTCTGCAGCTATTCGGATAATCTCCTTAATTTTGCCATTCGCTTTTGTAAGGGAGATGTTGAATAGAGGCTGTGTGATTTACTTTCAGGTTACGTGCATGGGCAAAGATACCTGGCACAGCTCAGGCATTATTATTTTATCTTAGATCAACCTTCAGGTAGTTGGAGAACCTGTTGAGAACCACGTCTTTTCCATTGTGAGCCTAGCAGTATTTATGAGCAACAGCTGGAGCAGAGGGCTTAAACATTATTTCCAATAGACCAATTGCCCTGAGCTTGTCTTGTCTCACTGACATTGTGGAAACGACATGTGAGAAACAGGAGAAAGAAGGGGGGAAGGGGGAAAGAAAGGGAATGTATTCCACTACTTTAAATAGAAATATACCCAATATAGAAGCTATGACCTAATGGATGGATACGGGCGGGGGCATACCCGAATTTAAAAACTAATTTGAAACTGAGACTTATCTGAGAAAGTATAAATAACACCTAGTTAGACAGTCCTATTTCTCTTTTTAAACAAAAGGGGAAGCAGCACGATCTGCTTCATTAATTTCAGCTGGACCACTTGCAAATGACAATTTCGATTTCAGGTTTTTCTTCGCTTGCCACATTGTGTTTTTTGTCTGTCTGCATTAGAGTTGTCAGCTTATACCAAATCGTGTAGCATACTATAGATTTCTCCTGTGCCATCATTACAGCACCCAAAGGTCAACTTTCTATCCATAGTTAAACACATCCTGTGTATTCAGTCAATTCTTGCTGTTTGCAGTAGTTATGTTCTGTAATACTGCTGTGAACACTGAATTAAAGGCTAAAATTTCAGCTGGGAATGTGTGCATCAGGCAATTTTATTATTATTATTATTATTTTGCTGCTCTACATGTCAGCAAATGACCACAAAATCATCACAAATAATTAATTTGTGGTTATAATCAATGTTAGCGAGCAGCTGAATGAGCAAATATGGAATCTGTAATTATGGAATTCATGAATAAAAAAAAATTAACTGTACATATTTTAGGGTATATCTTTAAAGCCAAACCAAAACTGTATTTTCTTCCAAGCTGAAGAATCCAGTGAAAAGCAGTAAGCCACCGCCGGCAGGTCTGCGGACCTATCCTGTCCTGGAGGGACAGGGGATTAGAGAGGGACCCCTCGGACAGCCGAGAGGAACGGGCAGGTTCCTCAGAGCCGGAGGATCGCCCTCTGCGCTGGCGGCGGTGGTAGAGGCAGCCATGGTGGCTGCCCCAAAGCTTCAGCAACCGGGACAAGCAAAGTGCAGGCGGAGACAGAGGAACAAGATGTTTGAATACCGGGTGAGTAGGACTAGCCCAGGCGGGAACAGTCTTCAAATATTTAATTACTAATAATGCCCTGGCCCTAACAGCGGCTAAGAACTATTTGGGCAAAGAACTCAAAACAATTAACAAGGAGAAGACCCATTAAAGGACAATAGTACTTATTGACTGCTTTTGGAATTTAATGTCCCTTTGGATGGATTTAAAATTTGATATTTTCTTGGTTCTTAACGAGAATGGATTAGCTTTGAAGAGGAAGAAGGAGAAGAGGAAACAAGCAGAATGTCTTTTTAAAGCTATGAGAATAATAAGCGGAGGAAGCTAAAATAATTGCTTGCTGAGAGCTTGCTGAGAGGGAAAGTATAAATTGCAGTTGTGGATTGCTTGCTGTTTAAAGAAGAAACTTTGTATCTTTTTTTTAAAAAAAATGATTTATATGCCGCCCTTCTCCAGAGACTCAGGGCGGCTTACAGTGCGTTAAGCAATAGCCTTCATACTTTTATATATTTATACAAAGTCAGCTTATTGCCCCCACAAACTGGGTCCTCAATTTACCTACCTTAGAAAGGATGGAAGGCTGACTCAACCTTGAGCCTGGCAAGATTCGAACTTACTTTAATTACAGACAGCTGGTGTTAAATTACAGTGCTTAGTCTGCAGAGCTATCCAGGCTTCATTGTATCTTGTTTCCTGAACTGGATTATTTTGAGGAAAAACTAAGGAGGCTTGATTTCAGATGTACTTGAACTGTTTTTGGACTACTTATGGACAATTGGAAAGAAGAAATTAATTGGAACAATTAAAATTGCTGATTAATGGCGTTGTAACAAAAAGGGGAAGGGCGTTGCCCCAGAAGAAGACATGATGATACCATATATGGAATACAAAAGAACTAAATCCTTTAGTCTTTATAACTTTATTGATATTAGAACTGAAAGGAAAAAAAGTTTGGACAGATTGGAGAAAGGAAAAAACCAGAATATACTGGGTAGCAAGATGAGAAAAGTACCACAGTTTGATTAAAATGGATGTAAATACTTTCTATGTAACTGATGTTTAAATAATGTAAGGAGGAGAGCTCCTCTTGCTTCTTTCTCTCTCTTTTCTACTTTTTCTTTCCTTTTTAAAATATTTTCTTATCATATTCCTCTCTTTTTGTTTTTCTTTTTTCCCTTTCTTTTTTTGAATCTTTCTTTTTGATTTTTAATTTCTTCTGCTATATTTTTATTCCTTTTTTCTTCTCCCTTTCTGTTTCCTACTTTTACTTTTCATTATTACTATTAAGAGAAGTGATTCTCAAGGTGGGGAAAATGTGATTATAGAAAAACTATAAGAAATATGAAGATTATGAATGAATTTTTTATTATTAATAAGAATTGCTGATAGATTTAACGACTACAGAAAATTGTTTTTTTTTAAAAAAATGGTCTAAAATATTGTTCTTTACAGAAAATAAGAAAACATGAATGAAGCTTTGAATATAACCAAGAATTGTTTATAGACTTTATGATTACTTTTAAAGCGAGAAATGTCATTATAGAAAAACTACAAAAAATGTGAATATTTTGAAAGAACTTTTTAAAAATATTAAGCGTTCTAATGGGTACAGAAAATTGATTTGAAAGTGATTTAAAATGTTGTTTTTTCATAGGAAATAAAAGAATGGGAATGAATTTTTGAATATTAATAATGACTTGTTTATAGATTTTATAACTATGGTAAATTGGTTTTTAAAATGGTTTAAAATGTTGTTTTACATAGAAAAGCAAGAAACAAATAGGAAATGGGAGAAATTTAAAGAAAATTAATAGTTTAAGAAAGAGTAGGAGAGAAGATATATGTTAAAACGCATTATTATTTTAAATTGGTAAGGAAGTATGATTTTGGGGATTAGATGATTAAAGCTAAATTGTGAATTAGTCAAATATAAAGTTAGGAGTGGAGGAAAGCATTCCTGGAGAACAGCTGACTAGGCTGTGAACCAGCCAAAAATAAACCTAGGAGGAGCAGAGGAGGCAATGCTGGAGAGCAGTTAGAGCCAAACTGCGAACCATTTAAATATAAGGTAAGGAGTGGAGGAAAGCACCCCTGGAAAACAGCTAATTAAGCTGTGAACCAGCCAAAAATAAACTTAGGAGGAGTAGAGGAAACAATGCTGGGGACCAGTCAAAGCTAAACTGTGAACCAGCTAAATATAAGGTAAGGAGTGGAGAAAAGCATCCCTGGAAAATAGCTAATTATGCTGTGAACCAGCCAAAAATAAACTTAGGAGGAGAGGAGGAGACAATACTGGGGAGCAGTTAAAGCTAAACTGTGAACCAGCGAAATATAGGTTAGGAGTGGAGGGAAGCATCCCTGGAAAACAGCTGAAAAGCCATTATCCAGCTAAAAATAAACCTAGGAGGAGTGAAGGAGAAAATGTTGGAAAGCAGTTAAAACCAAACTGTGATCCAGCCAATAAATAAGGTTAGGAGTGGAGGAAAGCATCCCTGGAAACCAGCTAATTAATCTGCAATCCAGCTAAAAATAAACCTAGGAGGAGTGAAGGAGATATTTTTGAAGAACAGTTACTGATTTTGAAATGTTTTGAGAGGAATACAATATTTTATGTTGACTATTAGATGTGATTTAAAAGAAACATTGACTTGATTTGGGTCTTTGAAATAAGGAAAATATATGAAATACTGATTGTTAAAATGATAAATGAATATTATGAAGAGCTGTTTAGACTTGAAGTTTAAGATTTAGGGTGATTACATAATAGCTAAATGTTAGAATAAGATGTTAGATTGAATGACAAAAATTGGATTTAGATTTTTTCTGTTTTCTTTTTTTTTTCTTCTTCTTTTTTTTCCCTTTAAGATGTTAATTGATGAAATTTGGAATTTATACTTATTTTATACCGGATCAAACCCTTGCTCTAAAAAGATGTTGTTTTATGTCTTATGTCAAAAAATAAATAAAAAATTTTTCAAAAAAAAAAAAGAATCCAGTGAAAAGCTAATATTTTCCTTAATGAATTTCCATTTTATCCCTCCTCAGCATCTCATTTAGCAGTGTCTGAATTTTTTGAGGCTCCATCAACTGTCCCCAGGCCACCCTTCCTCCATCCCTGCAGTTTCTTCTTTTGCAGTTTTTAGAGAATGGACTTCCTACAGATGAACAAGATAAACCTTACTGGCCTTGAACTGCTCAGCAATATCATCTCTTCCATGAGGCACAACTGATCAGCTAGCATCAGAATATAATTTTAGTCAATTCTGATCCAAAGCAGATGCAAAGGCTCTGACTTCCTAATTGTGGTTTTATGATGATGAGTAGGTAGACAGCACAACTGACTTTCAGTCAGAAAATACTGTAGAGGACAATATATATGGTTTCTCACACTTGATTTCTAAAAAAACTGAAAGTATGCCCACATTTGCTGTCCCTTTGTTGGGTTGACTCTGAACCAGCTTCCGAAAATCCTACCTGAGATAGTTTGGTGAGAACCTTTATGGCACAGGTGTCAAACTCACCATGTCACGTTGCTGTCACGTGACACTTTGCAATGTTTTCCCCATTCGCGGAGCTGGAGTGGGCGTGGCCTGTGCATGATGTATCCGGCCCGTGGGCCACCAGTTTGCCTATGGTTCTCAGGCTGAATAGCAGGGTATTATGTCCTCCTCTTGAACAATTTCCTGCTGCAGGACCATCCCATCTTTCTGTACTAGAAAAAGAATGATTAATCATTTCTCTTCACATCAGTAGGTCTGTTTGGACCAACATACTATTAAATGTGCAGTGTGATTGCATGTATATTTGTATGTGCTTGTGTGTATATGTATGTGCGGACACACACATATACACACATTTAATTAATATATACAAAGTTAAAGCCTTAAAACGCATATGCAGGCAGGCACCTCAAGATTTTTTTTAATCCTTTCACGTTGCCTTGTGTTTTTTTTAAATTTCTTTTAGAGCTATTCATTCCAGTAAATAATACAGCTACAAATATCTGGTATGGCCCGTAAAAAGAACCAGATAATTCAGTTCTTTAGGAAAGCAATATGAAATTGCTTTCATTATGCCATTTTCTTCTGTTTTCCCAAGGGAGATGCTACAGTCTAACTTTTAAATCTCTAGATTACAGAAATATCTGTATTATATGGATATGAACAGATATATTTCAAAAGAAAAATAAAACAGACATTTGTGAAAAATTGGTATGTATATCAGAAATTGTTTATTCTGTTTATTCAAAACTTCCTTAAGAAATCTTTTTTTAAAAAATCTACTTAAGGGAAACTGAACTTCCTCAATATTTTTTGGGAGTCTGAGGGTGTAATACATGTATTTAAAACAACAATTCCTTTACATGAACTTAATAAGGAATTTAATGTAATCATGAGGACATGCAAAATAATGGGTGAGAGTTGAATGTTTGCATGTTCTGAGCTTTAAAAAGCTTTGTTTACCTTTTTTTAAAATGAAAAACCTGGGCCTAGGACCATATATGATTTTATTTTTTATAACCTCAGTAATTGATCACAATGACCCTAGAATGGATGATGAGCTGATAAGATATTTTGAGGCGGGGGAGGGGGGGAAGAAGAAGAAACATATTGTAATATAAATCTTAAAATAACTTAATATTATTTTTAAAAGACAAAAGGAACCCTGACAAATTGATTTACGGGGGAACACCTGAAATAAGTTCATGAGATAAGCTCACTCCAGGAATTTGCCAGTTTCCCTTCCTCATTCATTTTTCCAGAACATCGTGTTCCTAAAGCGATTGCATGAATTAATGAATCAGTCTTGAATTCTTCAAGGTCAGTTGCACTCCTGTGCACCACATCATGATATAATACTGAGGAATTAGATTGACTTCTTGAAAATAGATCCGTCATTGGCCCTCAATTACAGATGAAGGGCTTCTGTTAACAGCTGTTGTATAATGTCCAGAAGCTATCAGGTAATCACTGGGGGAAAGCATTCCTCAGTCAAAATGATATTTATTTCTTTGTTTATTAGATTTATATCCTGCTTTTTTCTCTGGGAGCTGATGTGGCATCTGCCTTCATTTTAGTTCCCAAACAGTAATCAAGAAAGATTAAACCCCAAATCACGTCTTTTTCAGTGAGAGAAAGCTTCTGTTGAAAGATAACTAATGTTGCAAGCACAAGAGTCACTCAGATTCTAGTTTACCCTCAAGCACCTCAGCTCACAGGGTGATTTTACTCCATTCACTCTCTCTCAGCCCATTGAAATGCTGGATGGAAAAAATAGGAGGAAGTGAGTTATAAGCTGCCTGGGGTTCCTGAATGAAGGGAGAGATATTAGTCTAACACATGAGTAAATAGGTTTTCCTCCCTCACCGACAACATGTTCAAGAACGGGATACTCTGTTGCTAAGCAAGACATTTGTTAAGTGAGTTTTGCCCTGTTTTTATGACCTTTCTGGCCACATTTGTGAAGGGAATTACTGCAGATGTTAAGATAGCAACGCCGTTGATAAGTGAATCTGGCTTCCCCATTGATTCTGCTTGTCAGGAGATCCCAAAAGGTGACCCTGAGACCCTGAGACACTGCAACTGTCATAAATTTAAGTCAGTTGCCAAGAGTCTGAATTTTCATCACTTGATCATGGAGATGCTGCAATGGTCGTAAATGGGAAAAATGATCATGAGTCACTTTTTTCCAGTGCCATTGTAACTCTGAATGGTCACTGAATGAACTGTTGTAAGTTGAGGACTACCTATATATGTAAGTGTCTAATCAGGGCAAATGTGTATACAGTATGTTGCTCTGCACAGTGGTGGGTTCCTCCGGTTCGGCCCGGTTCGGCCAAGCTGGTAGCGGTGACAATATGACGTCACCGAACCGGTTCTCTTTGTCTGGGAGCTGGGCCCTCCCACCTGCCCCCGCATTATTCCTACCTTTTATTTCTTCTTTTTTAGCCCAGCTGATTGGTGTGGCAGAGTGGATTGCCGCACCTCAGCTGGGCAGATTCCTAACATGCTTACACAGAGTGCAGGTTTGGTGCACATGCAAGCAAAGCAAGCATGCGTGTGGCGATCATGCACGAAGCACGTGCATGAAGAGAACCGGTAGTAAAGCCGGTTAGAACCCACCACTGGCTCTGCATCTGTATGTATGTATTGAATATCACCTGATCTTGCCTATAATTTTGCTCCTTGTTTTATATGCATGTGTGGAAGTACAGGGCAGGTTACATTCTGAGTAATGTTACCAGAGGCAGAACAAAGCGCTGGTAGCATTTGGAGCTGCTACACAACTCCTGATTCCATAAGGATGCACTGGGGGATTTTTTTTTCGGCAGATTTTTTTTTCCCCCGGTCACATCAAGCCCGTTGCAAAGCAACATATAGGGAGTCCTCGCGGTACGATCACAACTGAGCCCAAAATTTCCATTGCTAAGCAAGACAGTTGTTAAGTGAGTTTTGCCACATTTTACAATCTTTCTTGCCGCAGTTGTAAAGCGAATCACTGCAATTGTGAAGTTACTAACATGGTTGTTAAGCTTCCCCATTGACTCTGCTGATCAGAAGTTCGCAAAAAAATGGATTGCATGACCCTGCCACCTTCATAAATACGAATCAGTTGCCTAGCATCCAAATTTTGATCATGTGACCACTTGCAATGATTGCAAGTGTGAAGAACAATCACCAATCACTCAGTGACGTTGTAACTTCGGTCACTAAATGAATGGTTGTAAGGTGAGGACTACCTGTGTTTCTTTTTGTGGCTTCTCTCCCAACAACAAATTGGTCCCATTCTGTTCCATTTTCAGTGTGGTATTCTGCTGGCAAACAGGCAGACCCCGAGACACTTTATATAATTTTTCTCACATTCTTCTGGGTTGGAAGGAATAGAAAGAAAGAAGATCTAGAAAATTACCCGCAAAAAACCTCTTGTCTGATTTTGGGCTGGGTGCTATTGATGCCACCCAGATGCTTTTTTACATTACTTGCTGCTACTTGCCTAATATTCCACTCCCTTTGCACGGGGTGGGGATGCAATACAGTCTTCAAGCAAAACTCATCCATCTTATGAAGCCCAAACAAGCGTGGGAAACTGAATTCACCTAGTTGAAATAGAATTAAAATCATGAGAAGCCAAATATTATTATGACCGTAGTGGTTAACACACAGGAGTTGCATTTAATGATTTTGGAGAGGGAAGAGTCACAGCATGCAGGATGATGATGATGATGATGATGCAGTATGTCATATATTTGAAAAGGACCAGTATTTTCTCTTTGCCATTTAGTTTCTTGGTTATTGGGTGGGCATCATTGCTTTCTGAATTACTTTAGACATATATTAGCATGTTGGCATGTTTCATCTCTAGAGGAAGATAATTAAATGTTGGCAGCACAATCAGAAGGCATTCTAGATAGAAGGGTGGGGTTCAGATGCCTGCTAAAGATTGACCACCCATGCATAAAATAATATATTTTGAGTTCATAGATGCCTTTTCTTGAATAATAAAGCACTGAATCTGCCTATTGTTAATCTTCCTAGGGTGTACATGTGCTGTATATATAGAATTAGCAATAGCACTTAGACTTATATACTGCTTCATAATGCTTTACATCCCTCTCTAAGTGGTTTACAGAGTCAGCATATTGCCCCCAACAATCTGGATCCTCATTGTACTGGCCTTGGAAGGATGGAAGGTTGAGTCAACCTTGAACCCCTTCAGGATCGAACTCCTAGCTGTGAGCAGAATCAGCCCACAATTCCGCATTCTAACCACTGCACCACACAATTATATATAGGACTCCTATATATATATAATTGCGTCCCCCTCCTAAAGAGGGGGTTAAGACAACAGTGGAAACAGATGGAAAAGAGTGCAAGATATTCACTAAAAAGCTATGTGATCATTTTTTGCTGCTTTTATTGGTGTCAGGTGGGACTTAAATATTTACAGCCATTTCAGTCTCTCTTTTTATACATTGCAGATTTGCCCTAAATACTACATCTTGGAAAATAGAATTATGATTAATCTTTCTCCTTAGCTGTGGGAGTGAAGGGAGTTATTTTCCTATTATGAGAGTCTGAGTAGCCTGAATATACTACTACTTTTTACTAGGGGCAAGCAAGACTAGGAGTCATTTTGAAACACAATTCCCCGTCCTGTCAAATTTCCTGTATCTCGGTTTGTTCTTTGTTCTCTGATTTGCAGATAAACACTGGAATTAAGATTCCTATGAATCTAAAGATCCAAGACAAAGCTAGGTTTTATTAATTCATCCAAACTCAGTGCTTCCATTATAGAGTTCTAACTTCCCATGTCTTGTTTCTGAAGTGGAGAAAGTACAGAACCTATATAGTTTCAAACAGCATTACAGTGCCATTTCCTCATTTTTAACATGGGAGTTGCAGAAACATATGGCTAGCAGAAATCTGGCTGGTTGCATAAATGGAGAACACTTAATCCAAGTGAGATAACATGCATGAGCTTATACCGTAGATATGCCATTTAACATTAGATAATACATATTTGGATCCAAATATTTGAAAAGTGAAAGGTCACTTGGAAAAAGTACTAGAATGTATAATATAATCTCTTAGCAGCTCCACATAATGCATTCCCTAGGATCTCAAATGAAGTTCAGATGGTGAAGTGCCAAAAAGATAATTTAGAAGGATACATTTTATAAGACAGTGGCACATTTAGCACTGTAGCTTTGGGGAATGGATATTTTATTTGCTTTTGCAGGTTGACACATGGTTTGTTAGAATTTATACCCATTAGATGTATGATTACCTAAAACCTAGCTCCTCTTGCCCCACCCATGGTTTTATGATGAAAATTGTAAAAATCAAATTCTTCTAGAGTGGAAAATATTATTTCCCAAAGGATCATTTATCTGTTTGGATGTAGTTCCCAGGTTTAATTCCATTCTTAATGATTTGAGAAAACTGTATAACTTTGAAAGAATGGTGAGCGTTTTAAATTCCTTTGCAGATGAGGGAACTTTATGGGGCCTTCGTTTTCATCCTTGCTATTTTTAATGCCATGATTCAACTTTCACAATCTGGATAAACCAGTTCCTACCCACAGTTTATAAAAGGACTGTAACACTGTGCCTTTTGTAATTTGTTTTTCCCCATTAATACTGCTTGATATCAGAGCATCTTACTGGTAACAATATTGAGGTAGGGCAAAAAAAACCCTAAATTCAATGTCTACGTCCACCACAATGTTCACTTTGGATTAGTTTAACCTACCATCAATCTCAGAAAGTTGTTTTTTAGGAAGAAAATGGAGAGAAACTATAATGTAGGCTGCCTTGAGGTCCAGAAAAGGAAGGCTATAAATTAATAATCAAGTCAATCAATAAATGTTTATCCTGCAATCTGAGCTATACAGAATGCATCACTGCAAATAACAAAACATTCTGTAGGTAAGAGTGACAGAAGTAATGTGCACCAACAATTTATCTGGAAGGAAAGAGCACTCCATACCCATTTTGAAACACAAAATGCTACACACTTTCTTGGGAAATGTTCTCATTTCCCGCCCCCCTGATATTACTATTCTTGGATCCTATTCCAAACATCTGTTGTATGTTGTTTGATGGGTAATCACTGCAAATAAGAAGGTTATTGTCAAAACCATTCTGTGACATGCACTGTAGTTTCAACTGCCATGTAAGAAAAATGCTTAGCTTCTAATGTCTAAGTTATTGTATTTATCCAAAAGGAAGACAACCTTCAATTTCAGACAGCCCTTTCCAAAGGGAAAAAAATATTTATTTATATATAAATATTTATTTATATACATGGATGCTACGTACTTGTAAATAAAAATGAATAAAATAGACAGTTATTTATTTAGTATATTGTGATAAATAAATAAGTAATAAACAAATAAAATAGGCACTTATTTATTTAGTTTATTGTGATGTTACATTAGCCAGGGGAGTACAGTATTAGCACAAAGTAGTCATTTGGCTGCCAACGAATATAATAGGCAGATTAGAGAGAAAAGAGGTTATTAAATGTATTACCTTAATACTATACATTGTTAATGCTTTCTTTGTTGCACTCATACAGTATACTAATGGAGATGCATGTATTCTCCCCAAAATGGCAGTGCTAGGGTGAAATATTAAGTTGATATTAATTGTTTTACTGGTTTTTGATGAATATGACTTTCTGTAAAATTATATAACTTTCAATTGAATTGAATCTAAAGGAAGCATAGAGGCAACCCATTGCTCAGTGTAGGAATTGAAATTAAAAGAGCCTAAAGAAATGCTGAGGCTACTCCTTTTCTGGATAATTGGTCAGTGTTTTCCTAACATGCATTTGGAATCTGCTTTCTCCAATATTCTGTATCCTGCCTTCTGGAATGGGTGAGAACTGGTGTTGCCTTTCTATATGTGCTCCATTCCTCTGAACTCATTGATGGATTGATTATTAAAACAGCCATCAAACTGTTTTGGATTCCTTGCAACCATCTACAGATAGATTTTCTTCATGTCCATCTCTCCTTACCCTGTTTTTTCTAGTCTCCCAACTCATCACCGCTGTAACAAAGTCAATCCACCTTGTTGCTGATCATCCTCGTCTGTTTCTCAGCACTAGAGAAGTAGGTCTTCTCATTACATGTCTGAAGTAAGATAATTGGAACCTGGTCATCTGTCCCTCAAGTGAGAACTCTGGATTGATTTATTCAATGATACATCAGCTTTCTTAGCTGCCCAAAGTATTCTCAGGAGTCTTCTCCAACATCAGAATTCAAAGGCATCGATACTATTTCTACAATACTGTTCCTATCCTGTCCCAAAGGTGTTTTTTTCAAGAGGCAACTGGACTTTCTGGTTTTTCTTTGAAGATGTTTCACTTCTCATCCAAGAAGCTTTTTCAGACAACCCTCAGGAGTTGGGAGATGTCAACCTGCTGCTAGAAGCTTCTTCAGAAGCTTCTTGGATGAGAAGTGAAACGTCTTCAAAGAAAAACCAGAAAGTCCAGTTGCCTCTTGAAAAAACACTTTTGGGACAACCATGACCTGGATGATTGAGAATCTCCATAGACATCTTCCTATCCTGCTTCTTTAAAGTCCATCTTTGGCTTCCATTGAATATAATGGGGAATATTATGGTTTGCATTATTCTTTTTTTTATATATATATATAATTTTTATTAATATATTCTATACACTAATATACAAATAAAATATACAATCCTGCCACCATGGTATAATATGATTACATTGTCCATAAGTATAAAATCATTCCTTTATACATACTTATTTGCCATCATATATATATACATCATCATATATCTATTCTATCCCACCTTTTCTGGACCCAATCGTACCATACTTTCCAACTGTTATAAAATTCTGAATCTTTTTTACCATTGATCAATCTAGTTAATCTATCTGATTCCGCACACTCATTAATTTTATATATTATTTTCAAATCTATCGGTAAGTATTGATTTTTCCACTCCTGCGCATATGCTAAGCTTGCTGCAGTGATCATGTGAATCAACAAGAACCATATATCTGATTTAACATTCAAAGGTTATTCTGATTTTGGTAGGTATAGACACATCACAGCATCTTTTCCAACACCTCGTGGCTGCTCTATCAAGTGCTAATCTGCAGCAGATTTCTTGACTGCTCTCTTAATGTTGATAGTTGATCCTAAAAGGCAGAAGCCATTCACCACTTTGATATCTTCATTGTCAAGTATGAAACCATAGGATACCTATGTATCCAACATATAATTTTATATAGCAACTTTAATTTAAATATTTTTTATATTTCCCTGGTTTATTTAAACAAACAAGCAATGCTCCACATTATATATTTAAGACCATTGCTACTATATGCGGGATTTTGTAAACCATCTGCGTTATGAATACATGGCAGAAATGCATGTTTATTGAATTAACAAATACAGTTTGGAAGCATGCTATAGTCCTAGTTGTTCAGTAGCATCACCCCCTCCCCAAATTCTTATTTTAAGAGTGTTAAATAGGGAGCATAAGCAGAAAAAACAAAAGCTGGAAAACCTTCACTGTTTTAAATGTACTCTTTATACAAGGAAATAACTTTTTCATAACCGAGAAGCCTAATGTGACATACTGATTTGTGTGATGAAAAGAGATTTTGTTGTTTTCAGCAGATTTTTATTCTTTGGAAGAAAAATTTGCTGATGAAACCAGTATTCAGATATTTATCAAATGACCTGTGACATATGTTTTCTTGAATTCAAAGTATAACACATCACTTTCCTTTATATTTAAAAGTGTGTGTGTGTCTGTGTGTGTGTGAGAGAGAGGGGGGAGGGAGGGAGAGGGAGAGACAGAGAGAGAGGAGGGAAAGAGAGAGGGAGTGAGGGAGGGTGAGGGAGGGCCTTCCAGATCACATACAAACACACAAACATAAAATGTATATATGCAGACATTTAAATGTAATTTTAACATAACTATTATAGTTAATATTATTTCTTTATGTATTTCTAACACAATTAGAAAAGGGGTCTGCGGACTACATCCAAGGCTTTTGGGGACCACAAAGAGCCTTGGGCTTGTGGCTGTAAGCTATTGGGGTATTGTTGTATGTGATCATAGTTTCTTCTCTTTGCTAACTCTAATTGGTTTGGGGCTGTTGTCAACTGCAATTAGGATGCTATGTCTTACTCTATTCTTATTAGTTAGTAACATTGACTATATTGTGATGTCTGGCAGTTGAGTATGGTGTTGGATTAAGTTAATATTGCTGTGGGTTGGCTGAGGATCAGAAAAAGCCAGCTGTAGCTAGATGGGCACTAAGACGTGGACCAGGCCACCTGAATTCTGATAGAACAAAGCACTAATCAGGACCTTGGAGAGTTCAGTGCAGGATCAGCTAGGCTACTTCTAGCAAGGTTGCTGCTATACCAACTTTTGTTTACACTTGACTGTGGTCTTAAAAACCGAACCAGCAGGGGATTCATTAACTTTATCCCTGCTTGTCTCTGACTTTTAGATTTGAAAGGCACCTGGCTTGCTGGATTCTGAACTTCTTGTGTGGCTATAAATTGCAGATGATATCTGAGTGTCTGAATCTGAGATTTCAGGCTGCATGCTTAGGCACGAAAAAGTGTGCCAAAGGTTTCTCTTGAATTAAGGTATCCTAAACTAGGGAATCATCATATATTATGCTCCTGACCCTGAGGACATAACAAATATAATTGTGGTTTTGTTTCGAGAACAGAGACAGATCCTTCAAAGGCACGCCTTTTCTTGGGCTCTAGACAGATTGAAATACATGCTTGGCATCAAAAGAAAGAAATTCAATAGTTATATTTTAGACCCTAACTACTGGTTAGTTCATGTTCTTTCAACTTTGCAGCCTTCAGCATAGTAATTCTGCTGTTTCTTCACCTAAATTTCTGTTTTATTAAGTTGTAGTTTCAATATTTATACATATAATTGCTTTCTAAATATTCAACCATTATATTATTGTGCATTTCTGAATGAGGGAAATAATATATTTCTTTTTTGTTAAATGCATCTTGACTTTTCAGTTTCTTTTAAAGCAGCTCATGGGGGCCTATGAAGGAACTCAGTTTCCAGAGAGCACGTTTACTGTTTGAAATGATACTAGATGTCACTTTTGTTGGATGGATTCACAGTTGACTGGATGACCACATTCAAAGAATGGTCTTAAATGGCTACATTATAGCTTGGAGAAAAGCATCAAGTGGAGTGGAATGAAGGTCTCTGCTGGATTGATGCTATTCAAATTGTTCAACATGACAGAAAGTTCTGTAACTGGGCACAAAATACAAAAGGCAGGTGTATAAGATGAGACCTGTCTTGGCCATAGTACATGTGAAAGGGATCCAGATGTCCTGGTCAAATACAAATGCGTTGATAGGATAGCTAATGTGAAACAATTTCTTTATTATGTCAGACTCCATCTGGGATACCATGTCCAATTCTGTGCACCATACTTTAAAGGGAGCAATTTAAAGTTCAGAGGAAGACTACTAAGATGGTGAATGGCCTGGAAATCGGCCCTGTGAGGAATGGTTAATGATTTAGATTTTTTTAAAAAAAGATAACCAAGGAGAGATAGGATAGTGATCTTCTAATATCACAAAGGTTATCACAGAAGAAGGAGTAGACCTATTCCTTATTGGCCAGGGAGTCAGGATCAGAATCAATGGGTTAAAACTGGAAAGAAGCAGGCTCAAGTTAGATATACCAGAAAGAACTTCATTACTGCATGAATTTCCAGGCGGTGGAACAAATTGGCCATAATAGGGTGAATTCTCCTTCAGCAGAGGTCTTCAAACAAAGGCTGGATGGTCATCTGTCAGAGATGTTCTAGTGGAAGCTGCCTTGAGCAGGAGATACCCCTCAGGTGCCTTTAACAATGACTTTATGATTCAGTGCTTGTTTCTGGTACTTCATTTATCTCATGTCTTAATTCAGTTTCAGCCCTCAAACGAGTTGTGACATCTGTTCCCATTTCCACCGCAGTTCTGGTCAACCCAGATTTGCACATCTACTTGTGCTCAGCAATGACCATATTTTGGATCTTAAGCCAAACTGTATGCGCTGTCTCTTTTGTAAAGGGGCCCAGCCAGGGAACGTCATTACAGAAAACGTATGGTCAATTATAATGGGCATTTATAAGACATAATTTGTTTGTTTAAGAAGCATATGGCAGAGCAGGCCGTGGAGTCAGCAGAGTATTTTTATTCATTAATTTATTTATTTGAAACCTGCCTTTTAGTTTCACGAGGGATCCCCAAGGCAGCTCGCAGCCATCAAAATGAAAACAAATGAAAGTAAATTGATTAAACCAAGCGATGAAACACAGCCATGTGTAAAACACTATGGCTGCATGCAGGGGTGGGGGGTGGGATAAGGGGGTGGGTGCTGCTGGGAATACTGCTGCCATGGGAAGATTTGGCCCCTTTTTTTCACCTGACTTGGTTCCCTCAATTTGAGTTCATTTCTCATTTGGCATCTGCCCTTTTGCCTGAGTCTCATCTACTTTCTCCATTGGCGGGGTCTGCCACCTACTGTTGTATGCCTGGCATTCATTCTCATATCAATTAATAACAGCCACCTTCCTTAGCACAAAAGATCTGTCCAGATTATTACTCCTTTCCTCTGTTTCTAAACCAAGACATGCAGTTCTGCTTCCCAGTATCTAAGAGTTCATTCACCTCCTTTCAAAGTTGCTTGATGTACCTAGTTGAGGAAAGGCATCAAAGCCATTGGCAAGTCAGAAAGCCAGGATATAAATCAGATGATGGAGGAGGAGCAGTGGTGGGTTTCTACCGGTTCGTCCCAGTTCGGGTGAACTAGTAGCAGCGGTGGCAGGAGGCTCCGCCCACCCGCCCAGACGTCTCTGCGCGTGCGCAGAAGCATCGCACCTGTGCATTAGTGTGCCCGCACCCACGAGCAAACCGGTAGTGACTGAAATTGAAACCCACTACTGAGGAGGAGGTGTCAGAATCTGGAGAATAAAGGTCGACCACCTTAAGCATTGTTACTGTCAGCGCCTCAGCGCTGGCATAGAGAGGAGAGATAAGCTCTAAACTTTTGCTTGCTAAATCCCTTTGAAGCCCGGTTGTCGTGGAAATGAGGAGGGGGGAGACATTCCTGTGAAATGACAAGACAAGAAGTCTGGAGAGCGACTTGGAAGATAGCCAATGAGAAGCAGAGAATTGGGGATCGGAAAGGGAGGGATTGGGGGGCAAAAGGTCAGTCTTGTCCGCATCGAGTCATGATCCGGTTGCTGTGCTCGAATAAAGAAAAGATTTCCTTAAAGATTGGCAGTTTGGAAATTCATTTATTTTGAGATAGCATCGAAGTCTGACAGTTACCTTATGTACAGAATTGTCTTGTTCTACAGGTAGTCTAATCTAGTGACCACAATTGAGCTGGCCATTCAGTCATTAAAACAAAGTGGTTGCTGTGTGAAGCCGCCACTGTGCTTCCCAAAGGTGCATTTTCCAAAAGGCAGCTGGACTTTCTTGGGGTTTTTTTTTCCCCTGTGAAAACATTTTGCTTCTCATCCAGAAAGCTTATTCGGTTCCAACTGACTGGTAGGGATTTCCATTCCATTTCCCACCAATCACTTAGAACTGAAGAAGCTTCTTGGATGAGAAGAGAAATGTTTTCAAAGGGGAAAAAAACCCCAAAGAAGTCCAGTTGCCTTTTGGGAAGAAGCACCTTTGGGACAACCATGTCCTGGATGATTGAGAATCTCCATAGACATTCACTACTGTCCTAATCTTACTTCAGCTTTCATTTGCTTTGCAGACCTATAACGATTATAAATGCAAGATGCTAAAGTTACTTTTTTCATCAGTCTTGTAGTTATGAGCAGTCATCATATGAGAAGTTGCTAAGCAAGAACTACCTGTAGTCCAGTCAAAGATAGGACAAGTATCATCCTGTCTCCACATCCTGAACCATCAAAGGCAGTGGGATGCTTAACTCTACCTGCTTTTCTTGTAATAGTCAAGAACCACTTAGATTTCTGGAAAGATTTTTCTGCTGGTAGAGCAATGTAGGAGAATCTTGAAAACCTGCCAAGACTGTTCTCCCACTCAGCTTATACCTAACATAAATAAGGTGGAGTTGCTTTTTCTCACCCTTCCCCCTCCTTTGGGTTGTAGTGGCTCTTTTGCATTAAACCAGATTGCTCAGATATAATGCTCTTTTATCCATATTTAGTCTGCAGTCCTTAGGCCCAATAATGCATACAAGCTTCTTTCAAAACCAGCATTTTTGCATATAGACACAATTGCCATTGTTTTATTCCTTCACAGCGTTTTGCTTACTAAAAGCTAATTTGCCATCCTATTGAGCTATTTGGATTCAATTGGCTGCATTAAGTCCAAAAATTGCCTTCCATTTTGGAATGCAAAGTAGAATGCACACATTTTCCAGAAAAAGATAAGCTCAATGCCAGCTCAGTATGAGCAAGCAGGGTTTGTCATATGTTCTCAAACCATAATAATACATTTCAGCAAGAGTTGTAATAAGTAACATGATGATAATTGTTATAGGAACACTTGTGCTTCTACCCTGCCTTTTATGGTATAATATGAAGTTGAAGCCTTAACAATGTTGTATACACTGTTATATCCACAGTTGTATTCATTACATAAAATAGGATATATAGCTAATGAGAGAAATGGATGACAAATGAGGCAGAAGGAGATATAAGGGTGGCTTTAGTATACAGATAGTCTTAGCTTGCTGACCACTTGTTGAGCAACTGTTGAAATTTGTGATGGTGCTGAATGAGTGGTACTTACAACTGGACCCCAAAGTTTTGGCTGTTCCAGCATATCTGTGGTCATGTGATCACCATTTGGGTGCTTGACAACCAACACTTATTATCATTCCAGCATCCTATGGTCACATGATGGCCATTTGAGACCTTATCTACCTACTTCCCTAAAGCAAAGTCAATGGGGAAGAGGACAGGGAAGGTCACAAGTTTGTCTGGTGAGTCCTGTTTGGCCTCCCTGTAGCCACACCTTCTTTCCCTTCACTTCCCTTCATTTGTAGGTAACAGTGCCCTTCTTCTGTCAGCCTCTCTGCACTCACACACAGCCCCTCTTCAACTCTTATGTAGCCTGTGTTGGATGTCCACCACCCTCCTATGGGACCCCCTGCTCCCACTGCTTCCTGTTTAACAACTTGCATGTTTTGGAGTTACAAAAGCAACCCAGGACTGCCGTTGCTAAGCGATGCTGTCATGTGATGTTGCACTTTATGAGTGCATTGCCTAGCAACTGCAATCTCCAGTTTCAATTGCTGTCAGAACCTGAGGACTACCTATAGATGATATTTTATAGATTATTTATAGATGGAATTTAGAGAGAGAATTTTGAGGTTTTGGGAATCATGGAAATAGCAGCAGGACTGGCAGGACTACTTGGAGTTCCTGGCATCTGTCTCATGAGGTCAAATTTGGACCGAAGGCATAAATGCTTTCCGTAAGTAGAATGACACAATGCAATATGTTTATAGCTGTATTGTGAACCAGCAGTCTTCTTTACAATCTTTTCCCCTTCTCCAAAAAATGATTTGTAGAATTTGAAGCTTCCAAGCAATTTTCTACTGCAGCACTAGCTATGAAGCTCTACTGGGAGGGAATTCCAGAGAATGGGAGATGCTGTTGGAAAAAAGACTCCTTCCAAATCAGAACCCAATCCCACAGGGACAGGAAGAGAAGCAGATTTTGTCACTAGGTATTGCTGTCAGTTAAGGGTCTCTATGATCTATCTATCTATCTATCTATCTATCTATCTATCTATCTATCTATCTATCCTGTTTCCCCAAAAATAAGACCCTGTCTTATATTTTTCTGAACCCTGAAATAAGGCCTTGGCCTTATTATCGGGGTGGGGGGGTCTTATTATTTTGGGGGTACAGGAGATAGTGAGTGTGGCCACCTCATGGCTTCTGCTGTGTTGCACTGCTGTGTTGTGCTGCTATTAATAGGGAATATCTATCCACAGGATGTAGGCAATAAAAAGGTAAAGGTAAAGGTTCCCCTCGCACATATGGGCTAGTCATTCTCGACTCTAGGGGGTGGTGCTCATCTTTGTTTCAAAGCCGAAGACCCAGCGCTGTCCGAAGACGTCTCTGTGGCCGGCATGACTCAATGCCAAAAGCGCACGGAACACTGTTACCTTCCCACCAAAGGTGGTCCCTATTTTTCTAGTTGCATTTTTTACGTGCTTTCAAACTGCTAGGTTGGCAGACAAGTAACGGGATCTCCCCGTTACGCGGCATTAGGAATTCAAACCGCTGAACTGCCGACCTTTTGATTGACAAGCTCAGCGTCTTAGCGACTGAGCCACCACGTCCCTATGTAGGCAATACATACAGTATATTGAAATAATAATAACAGTTGTTGTTTTCCTATAATACAGCACTAAATCTCTCTCATGAATTCCTTTTACTTCATGAGTTTTTTGAGAGGCCACTTTGTACTCAAACTTCTTCTCTTCCCTTATGCACCCTGCAGTACATAGCAAGAAGTAGGGTACGTAACTAAGAAAATGATTTGTGGGTCAAACAAATTACCCTAGGAATATTAAAGCCTTTGTTATCACTGGCTTTAATTAAAGTATTTCAATTCTGGTATGACTTTTATCCCTTGGCCAATGTATTCCAGAGTGATTCTATTAGAACCCCAGTAGCATAAATAGTTTGAGGATCTGAGTTCATATTTTACGGAGTTAATAGATTTTTAAAAAGTGACTAAACTGCTACCACTAAAGCCCATTCTAGAACTTGAAAGAATGAGGGGACATGCGAAGATTAATTCCCCACCAAAGCCAATTAGTCTATTAATGTGATCTGAAGAATCAATGTGGCAGCCAGATAACTTACGTAACTTTGATAATGACTGCTGTACCTTTGCCAGCAGAATTGGCATTTTAATTACTTTGGCAGTAGTTTAAGAGTGCATTCTGATTAAAGCTGACAAACCTTGATTAATGAAAAACCTGAAAGGTTAAAAAGTTGTATTACGGAATTTAAAGGAAATTTAATCATCTCGTGAGCTTTTCTGCCAGTGTTTTAAAAATGGAGAATCTATGTCAGAAATTAAAGGGTTTCTCACCCCCCAATTTCCATTTCATTATTTTTGGAT
The DNA here is from genome assembly GCF_059756535.1 of Pantherophis guttatus. Taxonomy (NCBI): domain Eukaryota; kingdom Metazoa; phylum Chordata; class Lepidosauria; order Squamata; family Colubridae; genus Pantherophis; species Pantherophis guttatus. The sequence goes on along the minus strand of NC_142063.1, from coordinate 132,860,357 downwards.
ATTTATTAAAATAATCACAAAAATTTCAAGAGGTCACACCTCTGTTTCATATTGCTTCAGGTAGACAGTTGCTCTGTGGCAAATGCATTTTTTAAAATCTTAAACTTATTAGATTCTTTTTTTTTTAATTTTTTTTTAATTTTTTTAAAACACAAACATAAAACACATCTTTTCCAAAATGAAGCATTGATCCAGTCACAAATTAATACAAATTCTTAACTTCCAATTAACACAATTTAATATTTTACTCAGTTTCTTCTCTAAATTCTATCAATTTAACTATGCCATTATCCCCAAAACCCGTTACTTAAATCTTAAATCCCAACCAAATATTATTCCATTTTTCTCTTTCTTTTTGCTTGGATGGATATATTTTAACAATATAAATCATTACAGTTACTGTAAACATTTAAAAAATATTTTAACTATTACTCCCATAGTAATTATCTTCATTGCTTTACTATTAATCCCAACACAATCATTTCATTTTTTACTGTTCCAACATAATCTTTATTTTTTGGCTGTTAATGCCAACATAATCATTTTATTTTAGTATTGAACTCATCATTATCGTCTTTATTTCTGTTGTTAAATCCAATTTATACATTTCATTTTTACTGTTAATCTCAAAATACTCCTCCCTATTTTTGCTGTCCTACCCAGCATAATAATTTTTATTTTTGGCTGGTTTTTGATTTTTTTTTTTTGGATTTATATGCCACCCTTCTCCGGAGACTCAGGGTGGCTTACAATGCGTTAAGCAATAGCCTTCATACTTTTGTATATTTTATACAAAGTCAGTTTATTGCCCCCACAATCTGGGTCCTCATTTTACCTACCTTAGAAAGGATGCAACCTTGAGCCTGGTGAGATTTGAACTTGCAGTAATTGAAGGCAGCTGATGTTAATAACTGTTAATAACAGTGCTTTAGTCTGCCGCGCCACCAGCATAGTCATTTTATTTTTACTATTAAACCTAACATCTTTATCTTTGTCTTTGTTGTTAAACCCAACATAATCATTTCACTTTTGCTGTTACTCCCAGCAAAATCCTCTTTGTTTTGTTGTCCTACCCAACATAATCATTTTTGTTTTTTGGCTGTTAAATACAGCATAATCATTTTTGTTTTTTGCCTGTTAAACACAGCATATTCTTTTTTGTTTTTTGGCTATTAATCACAGCATAATCATAGTTATCTTTGCTATTAATCCCAGCATCCTCCTCTTTTTTGTTGTTTCCATCCATCTATACATTGCTTATTTCAGTTAATCATATTTATCATTATCCTTTTTTATGACAATTTAACATTGAGACATGGTTCTTGCTTAAAACATTACTTTGTATATATTTAAAAATCTCTTTTAACATGCTTAATTTCTCTTATAGTCTAATTTCCACCAATATTTCAATTTTATATATCTATGTCATATTCTTCTCATATTCTTATCTGTCCATAATTATCTTATAAGAACCTCCTTTTTATTATTACTACCACCTATACATTATTTCATTTTTAATCACATTGTTTTAGTTCTTTTTTCTTTTTCCAGCCGCGTCTACCTCATTTCTTCACTTTCTCGCCTGCTTCCATTTTCAAAGTCTTCCAGTTTTGTCTTCCATGTGTCATATTAAGTCTTTTTCTTATTTTTAATCCGGATAAAATGCATCAAGTTCCCTTCTCTTGAGTCTGTGCTAAATCCTTCTTTTGTTCCTGCACCAGTTTTTTAAATTGTTATTATTCCAATTATAGGAGTTCCATTGTAGTTTCCTCTTCTTTTCATCAAAGTCAAGCTGCCTGCAGACGAGAAAAAAAACCTCCTACACAAAATCCCATGACTGTTATCTGTAAAGTTCAAAATTTTCCATAACAAAAATGAGTTACAATGTTCCTTTTTAGACCAGAAGGTGTCCCTCTACAATCCACATTTTCCATTAGTCATACAAGTATCCATTTTGTTGCAATTATATAACAGTCCAGTTTAATTACACTTCTTCTTTTAATTTTGAAAGTATCAAATCATCTTCTTTCTTTTTAAAAAAAATCCAATTCCAGTTTTAAAATATCCAGTCTTTTCACCATATCTCAATATTTAATTCCATTAGTTCTGTTCTAGAGTTAGTTGTTTGTTGGGTCTTTGTCTCCTTAAGATTACATTTTAAACTTTCCATAGCCCCTTTGTTGTTCAGCTGCTGTTTTAAAGCTAGGGGTCTTATAGTTAATAGTATTGCTCTAAGCGTTGTTGCAAGCCTCGGTTGGTTGTCACTCAAAATGCTCTGTTTCAATCCACTCTCCTCCTGCACATCTCTTAACCTGGTTGTCCCAGCTTCATGGCAGCTGCCATGGCTGCCGCCCCCTGCTGCCGACTCACAGAGGGTTCCCTCTGACCTCCAAGGAACTTGCCTGTTCCTCTTGGTCATCCGAGGTACCCCTCCTTTTCCCCCATCCCTGCAGGATGGTTCTGGTCTGAAGACCCATCAGCGGCAGTTTGGCAGCCAGGGTTTTCACGGCGCTCATCAGAGCCTGCTATTTCCCTGACTGTCTCGCCGTGACGCCAAACCGGAAGTCAATTTATTAGATTCTTAAAGCAGTAGGAAGGTAAGCCATAGTACAGGATTCTGTACTATGAGTTGTAATTCCAACAATAAATAGCATGAAATATAGAGCTTCTATTATCCCTTTTGCTTTGTAAATGACAATTTATTGTGATTTTCCACTTCAGAAAATAAGCTCTATAAATTTTAATATCATTCATAGGAGTAGATTACTCACATAAGCAATCAATTTGTTCAAGTTGGCCATCGAAATATAACTGGAATTAACTCTGAAGAAAGATATTAGATACAGATAAATAGCCATGTAGGTGACAAGTAACTAGCTGGAGTCAAGCAATTATTTTAATAAGCAGTTCTTATAAATCTTAACATGTTTGTTGAGAATTCTTGCTTCTTTCTTGCAATAAATCAGCTTTCTCAGGCAGGCTCTCTCTTTAGATAACCTGAATTTCAAATTTTATAATTCTTATACTGCTAGTTTCATGTGGTGTTCATAAAACACCATGTTAGAGAAACTTACAAGTTATATTACTAATCAAATAGTAAAATAAACTTCAGTATTAATGATTAAAAAGACAAGTAATTAATTCATTATATAATGCTAAACGTAATGGGCTATGAGAGTAACCTTGGGACATGGAAGGAAGGGCCGCAGCCAAGACAATAGTCTGGTACATCCAAAGAAAGGATGGGGATGGAGAAAGTGACTCAGAAGGGACCTTCCCTAGTTTTCTGGAAGATAAAGGCAGGGGAGGAGGAAAGCCGTTTCAGACTTGCAAAACTATGTTACTATAACCTTACAATAAAGATAGTATTAGTTCTCATGGTTTTGATTTCCTGTCTGGACTCCTTCAATGAGCTGACATTAAAAGACTGAATAAACGGATGAACAGAAGCACACAATGTATGTGTATGTGTTTGTGGGGAGAGAGACAGAGACAGAGACGGAGAGGGAGAGGGGGAGAGAGAGAGAGAGAGAGAGGAAGAGAGGGAGAGAGAGAAAGCACAACTGGTAGTTACAATATTGCTTTGTTTTATTTATTTTATTTTTATTCATTTATTTTATTTATTACATTTTTATGCCACCCACCTTTCCTATAAGGTGACTCTAGATCAGTGGTTGGTTGCCCCCAGTTCGGACTGGTTCTATAGAACTGGTAGTAAAACTGGAGGGAGGCTCCGCCCACTGACCCTGACATCATCAAAATGCTTCTGTGCATGCACAGAAGAGCACGTGAGTGAAGTGAGTGAGCGCACGTGCGCAGCCCCATTGCAAACCAATAATAAAGATAAGTAGAACCCACCCCTGCTCTAGATGGTTTTACAGTAATGGTAAAGTAAACCACCATCTCTGGGCTAGATGGCAGCAAGCTTTTAGAAACATCTGAATCTCTTCACTGCCATCTAGGGATCATCCAGAGTTCTGCAGCCCAGATATGGTAGCCTAATAGAAGTGCAACTAAATTTATTGTGATCTGAAAAGAAGGTGGTAAATAAATGGATTACATAAACAAGTTGGAGAGACAATCAGTTTAGATCATTAAATGTTCTAGCACTCTCAAAGTGTGTCTGGAATTTACCCATCAACTATTACCGCTTTACCACACCTTCAATAGGTGTTGTATTGTTGCATTGTATGTAGCATATATTGAATATAGTATTCAGAAGGTATGGGAACCAATTTGGTCTAGTGATTAAGACACCAGTCAGAAACCAAGAAACTGTGAGTTCTAGTCCTGCCTTAGACATGAAAGCTGACTGGGTGACTTTGAGCTAGTCACTCTCTCTCAGCCTACCTACCTTACAGAGTTGTTGCTATTCTGGGGAAAATAGGAAGAAGAAGATACATTAAATATGTTCACTGACTTGAGTTATTTATTAAAAAAAATGGGATAAATAAACTCAAATATATACAGTTTGGATTATACTTTTTCTTGGTTAAGTTGTATTCCCAGTAACCTTGCTGATACTGATTCTAGGATGAAACTAGAATCAGGAACTTCATGCCTTCTTGTAGGAACATTCGAGAAGGAAGTGATACCCATTGCCCTTAATTTCCTGTGGGGTCCTATGTACCTCAGATCATTTTAAGAGGTGACGCTGAAATTGCAAGGAGAAAAGGACACTGGCATAAGTCATCTCCTACGCTTTGTGGAGGAATAGATCCACTAGATTTTCAGTACTTTTGCTTCAGAAGGCAAAGTAGAGTTCCAATCCATAACTGGAATGTGAACTTGATAAGCCAGCGTGATTAATGGTATTAACCTTGGTGGGAGCCATCTCTTCATCAACCAAGCACAGTGGTCCAGATGACTTACTTCCAAGCTACTTAAAAATCTATCTGTATCTTTCTCTTATATACATAGGAGGACTTATCTCTGAATGTTATCCATGTTAATTAGTTAAACAGACTTTAATGAATGCAAGATTCCCCTTAAAGTATAAGAAAATGTTTGCTCTGTCTCATTCTAATAATTCATTCTGCCTGTCTCTTTTCCTCCCAACTTATTATAAGATTACCCAAGATAATATACATTGCTCATTAGTTAAAGACACAAAGTACATAGCAAAGTTATAATCACTGTCAGCTATATATTTGCAGAAGGTTATAATAATGCTCTAATCCTATGATCTGGTAAGGGTTTTTTACAGAGCCAGAATTAATATTGTACCCATCACAGTATCTAGGACAGTTGACTTCTAAAGCAAACCTTCTCAAGTTTTTCCCCTCAGAGAACTGTGCAACAGTTTTAATGAAGGAAGAACATCCTGACCATCACTTAGGAGTTCAATTTTGCAACCCAAATATTGTACAAAGAAGACATTTGTCTAGCTAACTTTGAGGCAGAGCAAGACCCCCCTCAATACAAGTACACCAGAAATGGAAAGTCACAGAATGCATGCTGGAATTCATAATTTTTAAATGGAAAATCGGAAGGACGATATGGCAATATGTCGTGCATAACATCCATTCTGTCAGTGGAAATACGGAGGCTGTAGGCAACCTTGAAAACCTGCAAGGAACAAGAGGTTGGAAAAGTACATTTTCCTGGTTCAACTGTCTCAATCGTTGTAATAGCAATGTTGACTTCTAGTATAACATTTAAAAAAAAAATGTTTTTTAAAAAATCTGACTATAAAGGAGAAGAGGGTATGGCCTAAATCAGAAGCATAACCCATTTCATTCTGCAAAGGCGAAGTCTCCAAACCTATCCCTTGGTTCAGTGCAATCTCAATTAAAGCTCTTCTCTGTAGGAGCCTAGAGGTTCAATGCATTCACAGTCAGCAATCGTCCTTCGCCCCCCAAGAAATCACTGAAGGCAAAATAGAACTGCCAGGATTTAGAGGGGGTGGGGCGTGAGCGGGTGTACGGTTGTATGGAAACAGAGGGAATAAATAACAAAAGTACAAAAGTATAGTCCAGCAGGGCATTCTGCTTTAGGTGCGAGGATCCCACAGTGGAACATGCTGGGGAATCAGAATGCTCTTCGGAGTTTGGTATGCAAGTCAGGGAAAGAGCCTTACCAAGAGTCTGCAGACAGAAGGTCCCAGGGAAGTGCATGGAAAACTTGATTACTTTAAATAATGTCTGCCGTTTGAGAGGCCAGATGGACCACTGGATTGGCTTCTTCAAAACAAAATCTTTCCTGAGTTTGGGGCATTCCCAAAGGAAGAACAAAACGGCTTGTTCTCAGATGTTTAAAGAAGTCAATGGATTGCACAGATGGCTGAGAAACTGGCACCCGAAAGAAAAATTAGCCAAGGAAAGAGAACAGGCCTCCTTTGGCCAGAAAGTTATAGAGAAAAGGGATTTTCTCTCAAATGCAATCCCTGTTAAATTAGGGTTTCTAGAACTGGCAGAATCTAAGCACAAAGCTGGAACAAGGTATCAGCACCCTGAGGAGCAGCTGTATAATAGATCCATACCACAGATTCAAGATGTGGTCATCTCTGCGAGGACAGATATTCAACAGCGTAAATGTATCATATATCTGATATGGTGGCATGGTGGCGCAGTGGTTAGAATGCAATATTGCAGGCTGACTCTGCCCACTGCCAGGAGTTTGATTCTGATCGGCTCAAGGTTGACTCAGCCTTCCATCTTTCTGAGGTAGGTAAAATGAAGACGCAGATTGGTGGGGGCAATATGCTGACTCTGTAAACCACCCAGAGAGTGCTGTAAAGCACTATGAAGTCTAAATGCTATTGCTATTGCTATCTGGCTAGATTTTATTTTCAAATAGCCTTTCAAGTTGGTTGGGTGTTCAAATCTCTTTTGGCCATTGCTTTCAGAAATAACTGTCCTCTTAAACACATCTTAATGAAGATGTTTAAGATATGCTGCCTAGGCATAGCAGCTTCTATAATCAGCCACATAAAATAGACTCATGGATGTGTATATGTATATATAAGTGCACAAAGATGAGGATGCAGTGGAGTCTATTTAAGTGCTTAAGGAAACAGCTGCAAGGACAATAGATTTCAAGACATATTGCCAATATGTATATATTGGTGCAAGCTCATTTACTGAATGATAACAAAGCTAGCTGTAAGAAAATAAAGGTTTCAAAGAAAGATCCGAAAAGATGCACTCTGATTAGAAAAGTTAAAAAATGCACCCTCCCGCCCCATGGAAACACTTGCTCAGTTTTGTCCAAATGTAATGCAAAACGGCTGCAGATAATGCCTAATCCAAATGAAATACTTAATTTGGCTTTCCTGAGCTGGGCAACTATTAATAATATTGTGCTTCTAAAGCAAAGGCATTAAGCGAAGCAGGGGAGCCATTAATGATCTTAGGCTGAGCAGCACTGTTGATATTAGTGGCTAATAGCTCCAGAGTTCACATAAAATGCAGACCGAAGTACAATGATGTTTAGTGGAGTCAGCAGTGGCAATGGACTGTTTACAGGTGAAACCAATAACCAGAGGGCAAGGCCAGCGTGAGGGAGCTCTGGGCAAGCCTTCAGTGGGCGAATTCTGCAGAAGCTGCAGCAAGAACACGTGTGTCCCAAATGGGGGAAGACTTAGATGATTCCAGATTTATTCTTGGGAGGAGAAGAAGGAAGGGCACCAGGTTACAAGGGATGGATTATAACTTATAAACTCCATTTATAAATGTCACACAGTGTTCAAGCCAGCGTGTTTATAAAACATCTGTATTGATGTAGGGAGATTTCTGCAAGGCTACTGACATTTGACTTAATAGACCACCACAAGGGCCTGGGGATGAGACACGGAGCTCAGGGTTAATGAACCATATTTAAATTCATTCGCTGTGACTTACAGAAGTCTGAAGTGCTTAACAGCAGGCAATGGGGCATTCACATATGCAGAGTGTTTTCAGAAGATGGACTATTTTTGTCAGAGAGGGCTGCAACAACAACAAAAACAGTGCAATATCATGAACATTACCTCAGAGGTAAACTCCATTTCACGGAGACTGTCTTGCAAAACCATGTTTAGAATTGCAGCTGCAAGATATGGTCCATATTTTATTCCAGTTTGTTGCCTCTTTCAATGTGTTCGTTAATAACAATAGCATTTAGATTTATATACCGCTTCACAGTGCTTTATCTCCCTCTCTAAGCAGTTTACGGAGTCAGCATATTGCCCCCAACAATCTAATTTACATGTGTACAGTCAAGCTCAAATTCTTTCGGGCACATGAAATATTCTCAGAATTCCCTCAGGGGAAAAATGACGACTATATTTATGGTCCCTTGTTATTACGGCTATTCATTAAGCAAACACACTCATCTCCCTATGACATCCATTGGACTACATTTATATTTTAATGCTTATTGTTCCATTATGAGAATTGGTGACAGAAATAATTGTCCATTGAAATACTAGGCATGTTATGGAATATAGATAATTTTTGTTATTATCATAATTTTATAAGAAAGTAGTAATAAAAAAAGGTTGCTCACATGGCAGTAAAAGAATGCTTAGGATCATACTATACAGACTAAAGGCCTACATGGAAAGGAAGATACCTGATATTCAAGCTGGTTTTTATTAAGGAAAGAAGAGACATTATTAATGATGCACACTCAGTAATGGAGAATGCCAAAGAATACAAAAAAAGAAAAAGAAAAAAGAAAAAGAAATCGTTACCTTTTTTTTCATTGATTATAGAAAGAACTTCGATTGTGTCAACTACGTCAAACTATGGAATGTGCTTAGAAAACTGAGAATCCCACAACATCTCATTGTTCTAAGCCTATACACGTATCAGAAAGCCACAATATAGATATTAATGCTGAAAAAGACTGGCTCCAGGTTGGCAAAGGAGTGAAGTAAGACTGTATATGTTCCCTTATTTATCCAGCCTACATGTAGAATATACATTGAGGAAAAGTTGGAAAGAAAGAAGACACGCTGGAAGATGAAAGAAGATGCACCAGATTATAAAATGGGAACAAGGAACATTAATAACCTATGCTGTCCTGATGACACTACTTTGATAGCTGAACAAGCACATGAGCAGCAAGTTCTAATAATAAGAATGGTACATCACGAAAAATAATGTGACAAAGATTAAATATAAGAAAGGCTGAACTAATGATAACAGGTGCATCAACCAGCCTTAGAACTGACAATGAAGATATTAAAGTAGTGGATAGTTTAGAAATATATTAGTCTAGCAGATTAGCTATGAAGGACTTCAAAAAAGATAGAAAGATCAAATTTATGTAGGCAATAGTTTCCCTAGAACATTCAATGAATGTGAAAGTCACACTTTGAAGAAGCAGGATAAAAAGAGCATTGATGTTTTTGAACTTTAATGTTGGCGAAGACTCCCGAGAATATCATGGATAATCAAGAAAACAAACAAATGCATTATTGAACAATTCAATCCAACTTCTGGCACAAATAACCAGGCTCATATTATCCTACTTTGGACACATTATGATAAGACCTAGCTTTCTGGAAAAGGTTCTAATGCAAGGAAAGGTAGAAGGAAAGAGAAGAAGAAGGTGACTGATAGCAAGGTACAAAGAGTTAGTTAGAGCAACAGTTAGAACAACTGCTAGAAGACTTGAAGGACCAGGTTAGGACAGTTCCTCCTAGAGAAAATCTATCTATGGGATTGCTAAAAGTTGACACTGATGTGAAGGCACATAATCAATATAAATCGAACAAATTTTTATGGATTATCCTTTGAAATAATTTGCAACGATAGATTATGAATTTCAAAGAAAACAGAGTTGTATTCCCAGTGCAACTAGATCTTATGAATCAGTATATGGGCACACAGAATAGTATTAAGAGAAAATATGTGTCATTGCGCAGCTTATGAGTTTACATATTTTCCTAATATGCATGGGGACACCTTTGCTGTCCAGAATAAGATTGTTATAATGCAATAAATGCTTTTTTAGTTACGCATAGGGATGTATAATATTTATGCAATTTTATTTCACACAAAATAAACTGAACCTTAATTTTTTTTTCTTCACACAACACGGAAGACCTCTTGCAGATATTTAGAATGTTGGAACTTTCGTCACATATGGATGCAGCATTTTAAGCGAATCTATTGGAAATGTAAGATGAAATAACTCTCAATTGTAAATGAAAGCAAGCCTGTTCCTACTGAACAGTGTCAACTTGTTAAAGCATGGTAGAAATGGATCCATGACAGCAGTCTTCTGTTCCTGAACTCTGTGTCACTTTAAAATGTCTGCTTGTATTTCAGTTTCTGAAACTTCTTCTCAGTCAGGTCCTTTAATGCACCTCCAGCTGAAGTTTATCCTTACAGAACAGATAGCCCTGCCTCAAAAAATAAAGGGAAAAAAGGCATATACACCTTTGAAAGGGATATGTGGCTAAAAAGGAATAAAATAAAAAATAATAAATAAAATAAAGAGTAATACAAATAGAATGATTTTGCCTCTACCTTGTGCATTGTTTAAGATTCACTTCACATTTGTTCTTGATCATTGCTTGCAAGATTTCTAGGTCCATTATTGGTGAGGTAAACCTGATCTTATACCAATTGGGGGTAATGGTGGTGTAAAAATGAAGCTACCTTGGATACACATATTGGAATGTATGGAGTAAAAGCAGGAGACAAATCTGTTAAATGAATGAATGAATGAATGATTTGATTCAGTTTTTTTTTCTAAAGTTAATTTAAGAAGAAATATTACCCTGTTTCCCTGAAAATAAGACATTCCCTGATAATAAGCCCAATTGGGCTTTTGAGCGCATGTGCTAAAATAAGCCTGCCCCCCAAAATAAGCCCTCCCCGAAAATATTTAAACGCAGAGCTGGAAATCGGGTAAGATGGCAAGAGGAGCCCCATCTTGCTCCACACACCCTAAAATAATAAGACCTCCCGGAAAATAAGGCCGAGTGCTTATTTCGGAGTTCAAAAAATATAAGACAGGGTCTTACTTTCTGGAAAACATGGTAGTTATTGTAATCTGACCAACATAATCAGGAAAAAAGATATAATTTCCAAAGCTGATGCTTCTTGTAATAATGTCAGTTGTGTAGATGAAACAATGTATAATAAATAAAGCGATGAACGCATAATTGCATTCACAGTGACAACTGCTTTATTAGCAAACGCCTAGATACCAGTTTATTTATCTCTACTGCTCAGCCCAACAGGAAGTGAAGTAATTTTGTTACCTATCTATCCAAAGTAGCAACAATTATGTTAATACAATTAGTAATTTAATGATAAGAGATGATGAAACAGTGGAACTATAGTTGCATTTGTATCTGCTGCTGACAGGCAAAGTACTACTAAAACAGGTATCAAATTGGTGAGGTGTGGCAAAGAAATTGTTACCAAACACACACACCATGTTTCTTTCTTATACGCTGTTCTGAAGCTACATTTTAAAATGATAAATCATCTGACTTAATGAATTTTTGGTTTTTGACTGCTTTATCCAAGTTATTTGTGTCATTGTTTGTCCCTTTGATTGTTACTGAGCAATCTGAGATGGCACTGAATCTCCATACTGGAACAGAAACTTTTAAAGTTAAAGTTGAAAAGTTCTTTCTTTGTTACCTGAATGGCAACATGAGATGTGCCTCAATTGGTTCTATACTATTGAACTGTATATGTTGTTGACATAATCCACACATTTTTCATAAATGGGGGACATCCTGAGCTAATCAAAAAGCCACACAAAATGCAAAAAATATGGTGCTTCTTGCCCCCCAAAACTGCTACCATTAGCTTGTTCTGTGATACATGAAATCTGACCTGTTTGCCACAGAAAAGTAGAGTTTGGTTTTATTGACTTTTTGTTGTGCTCCTGTAAGGTAATTCTGAAGGGTCACAATCTCCTTGGAATGGATAAGATGTGAAGCGGGGAACAAGAGTTGAAGCAAGGAATGGGTACAAATAATGGGTCCTTCTTATGCAAAGGAACTTTGTGCAATACTGACAATATTTCTTTTTCATTTTTTTCCAACACAAAGGAATATGAGAAAGAAATTATATAAAGGGATCAGAACCCTGTTTTTCTGTTAGCAGGATCATTCCCAGACAATAAAAGAGAATGGGATTAAATTTGGTGTGTCAGGAGAATCCATTCTAAAATACAGATGCTGGGACGAAGTAAGACTCATTGAAGAAAGTTGGATTCATTTCTGAGTAAGAAAGCTTTATTAAAGGGTTAGCTGAGTGAAAGCATTCATATTGGCTTTGGGATGCTAAATCTATGGCATCCTTAGTGAGGACTTTGCTGCCCAATACAACCTTGGTAATTTAAGATTAACAATTCTCACTAGTTGGGGAATTAGGATATATTATTCATGTAATACATTCAAAATAAGCAAAAGGCCAGTGAATGAAAATTCAATAGTCTCCCATCTCCTGAGATTTTTTTCAAGACTGTTAAAGCTTATTCTTGAATGTACTTAACTTCAGCGGAGTGAAAAGATTTTTTTTCTGTCAAATAAATGTGTGTGCATGTGTGAGTGAGTGTGTAAAATTATAGACATTGCCATGGAAATAAAATTATTTTTGGAGGAACTAGCATTATTCTGAATACATAAAAAAGAAGGAAGGAAAAACTCTGGCTTGCTTCAAAATAATTTCATGAATGCATTAAGCGAACTACAATTTTTGCATCTTTTTTACCATTTGCATTTTTTTCCTGTTTGTACCCAAATACTTTAATTCTCTCTATAGACATAGAATAAAATTTATTTATGGAACCAAATTTCATCACTATGTCAGTCCGGAGAGAATATCCATTTATGTAAATCCTTGGAAGAGCCTCATGCCCACTGATGATTTAATGAAGGGCAGAAGCGGGTTTCCCTTCTACATGTTCCCTTAGAACTAGCATAATATGGTATTACCAAGAGAAATTGTCAGGAGAGTACTGGTAACTTTCAATATAGCTTTATGATATTCTGAAGTTCATGGAACTGGTGTCCGAAGGTCAAAAATTTTGTTTCTAACCTGTTCAGATGGAAATGAAAAGATTTGGGAAATGGGGAAATAAGTCCATGAAAATACTCTTCTCAACATGGTGGGAAATTTCGGGAAAGGAACTACAGTACAGTACAGTCTTTTTCAAAGAATCCTTTCATTCTTCAACTGACTTTTATTTTTTAAAATTCAGTATAAATTGTGTTTGTGTGTTAGAGAGGGTAAGAAAGAGAGGTGAGGGGGATTGTAGTGGGTCCTAATAAGAGAACTATTCTTTTATCTTGTGATTTGAAACATTTGAAACTCAAATGTAGTACTTTCAAATCAAGATGTTTTTAACTTGACCTTGACTCTGGTTGAATATATGGGCTGAACTATGCAATTTTTTTGGACATAGTGTGGAAAAGGTTTGCATGTTCTTTGTCTGTTAGTTACATTTTAATCAACTTCTTAATAGTTGGTTTTTTTGTGCCTTCGAGTCATTGTTGGCTCCGGATGACTGCCTAGACGAGTTCCTGCAGTTTTCTTGGCAAAGTTTTGCCAAGTGGTTTGCCACTGTCTGCTTCCTAGGGCTGAGAGAGAATGATTGACCCAAGAATAGTAACCTGGCTTTGTGCCTAAGCCAGTACTATCTACCCACTCTCCTGATTTCTAACCTAATGCCTTAACCGCTATACCAAACCAGCTCTCAGACTGTTTGTGCAGCATTATTAGACTCCTATGCTTGATTTTCTTTTGGTTGGGAAGACCTGAATCAAAATCACATTTCTTGAAACCCCTCCTAATGTCAGCAGAATCATGACTCCTACAACTTCTAAAAGTAGCTGTTCAAGGCTAAGCTAGATAGTTTATTTACTGTGCAGTCACATGTAATGGTACGGTACTGACTGTAATAATCACATACAGAATAGTGGAAGTCTAATCCTTATATGAAAACAATATCTCTGTCCATTCTACATATGATGGTCCAGATTAGGCCATTGTATACTGAGAGTAAAGAACATGAAACTAAGAAATGAATTAGCAAGTTTATTAGGGATGAAACTGGCAGGGAAGAAGCCAGAAGTTTCATGTTATAGAAAACATATGTTAACATAGATCAAGTACCTTCTAAAGCCATCAAGGCAATGGCAGATTTTCATATATTTGGAATACATATTCCAAAGGAGGAGGCAGCTTAGAATTTAAATTCAGAAGCTAAAATCTATAAATACGGCTTTGATTTCTGTATCCTATGCCAGGCAGATTTCTGTTATGATGACTTCATTCCTTCATTTTCATACAAAATTAAAGTAATCCTGCCAAGTCATGAGCCTTTTGCTGAATAGCTCTATTCCTGTGGAAAACGATAGAAAGAGAAAGCTTTACAGCCAGGCCTGTGTGAAGCCTGACAAAGATGTAAAATTTACACATAGTGCTGGGTGACATTGGGCCAGTCATTCTCTCTCAGCCCAACATACTTCACAAAATCATTGTTACAGGGAAAATAGGAAGAGGAAGGAGCATTAGACTTGTTCACTGTCTTGAGTTGTTTACATAAAGAATGATAAAGGAGGGACATAAATAAAATGAAATAAATAGTCTTCTTTAGCACGAAAAAATATACTAGGGATGGGGTACATGAAGTAGGCCTTTTCTGCCTCCATGATTGAAATTTGTGAGATGCAATTGGCTGGGCCTATCGTAGTTCAATATGGAACAGAGTAGTCAGTAATCATAGTAATTAGTATGTTTACTTTTCATATGACTGTAACTAGATGCCATACAAATGGATAAAGTACAATATCACCAATTTGATGTAATAACTCACTACATTCTAATCACAGCTTAAAATGTAGAACCACCCTTGAACTGAATGTCCCAAGTAGGCCTCCTAAATAAACATTTCAACCTTAGAAAGTTTGCAATATGATTTGTGCATCTTCTGGAAGAAATCCTTCAAAACACAAACAATAAGAAGAGAAAAGGCATGGCTGGATATGTAGCATACATACAAGGACTGAATGCATCAATTTGAATGAAAACAAATTCCAGTAATGAGCAAGCCTCTTTCTTAGGACTGCAACGTTATCATTTATTCAATTTAATAAAATAAATGTAATGAATTATACACACACACACACACTGGATTGGCAGAAAGAAGAGGCCTTTCTGCATCTTTCAAGAGAAAGTCTTCATCTTCCTTGTCAGTCAATAGAATTGCAAAATACAATTGCATAGTATTTACAACATTTCTCTGTTCCTAATCTGGCCATCTTCTATTCCTATTAAAATGAAAGTAATATAAATATATGGGATGCTTAAAACACTTAGAAAGGGTAAACTGGTAAAATAGCGAAGGAAGGGGATCGACTACTGTTGGGCAAGGGGGCAATTTGAAAAAGCAATAAAATAAAATAAAAACATTAAAGTCTTTTGGAGAATTCTTCACATGGCTGGCTGGGTTTTGAAAGGCGAGGTAGGCAACTCCACACACTCCTGTGCTTTTGGTAAGAAAAGTGGAACAAAGCATCTGGGTACACAAGAATCACTTGTGTCAAGCCAGCCAGCTTAAGAAAACAAAACAGAGCAGCAAGAACAAAAGGAGCGAGATGAAAAGACTTCCTCGCCCCTGTTCTGAACCCTGAGGATTTGCAATCCCCAGTTTGTATGCGTGGATACAGATGCATTTATAGCCACAGAATTTTTCAGTAGGGGATAACTGGAAGACATGTTGGGCCTCCCTGAAGTTGCAGTTGTATTCACACCAAGTGGGTCATTTTTACAGACCTTGAGGGCAGAGTAGTTTGTATTTCTCCTCACAATACAATTCCCTACTGTAAAAGCCTTGGCCATCAGTACATCTGGCATGGAATTACAGTCTGGAGAACGAGATGAAGCAGCCAAGGCTGTCCGCAGTGCATTAAGGCTGCTTTTGTGAAACCGAGCATCTCCAATGCAAAAGCATTTTAAACATTACTTGAGAACTAATCAAACTGGCATCTGAGAAGGACACACAATTGCAGGGATCCTGTAACTCACAGTGGCAATGCAATGGCTGACCTTTAGCCATCTCATTCAATATTCCTTTTGCAGCCCAAATGCTCCCACTTCAGGCAATGTGAAAAGAATTCTTGATGGGGTACTGACAGAGCTTGTAAAGGCAGGAACCCAAATTCATGCCTACCACTGATTTGAAACAATAGACAGCAGAATCTGAATCACAGGGAGATTTTAAAACACGATGGAGACTCCTTCGATTATACCCTTTGATCACAAGTGGAAACTTGATGGTTTTCAAGTACAGAACAGGCATATACAGTGTATTATATTATACACAGTGTCTTAAGAATTCAAGAACTTTGGAAAGAATAGGTATCTGTCATTTTAAGGACTGTGGAGATGGGGCTATTTGACAACTCAAGTACAAACTCTCTCTCTCTCTCTCTCTCTCTCTGCTTTTCAGGAATAAAAAGTAAACCTCTTAACTGACAAAATAATGTTTTTAAGGAAAACATAAGTCAGCTTGAAACTCAGGCTCTTAACATAATAAATTTCAGTGACTTAAGAATTCCTTACTGTATTTTGTCTGTCTCTGTCTCGAAATGAGTTGTCTCTAAAATTCTCCCTCATGTGTATATAACATTACAGTTATTTCCTGCAATATTAAATGATATTGCTACACTCCAGTTCAGGGCTCCATGGCCTTTGCATTGAATTAAGATCCTACTTTCTCTACAATGCTAAACCAAGGTCTCTGAACTCTGCCAAGGAAGCAATGGAGTGAGCCCTGTACATTTTGGTTCAGAGGGTATTAAAGATGCAAGACTGCATTCAGAAGACAGAAGGCACCATTCAAGGGCTGGTTGCTAATTTTTAAATGGTGGAACAAATGACTTTGGTGGACTTGTGCCAACTTATACCATCTGAAACTTTGCTGTGAATATTAATTAGACTGTCAAAACTAACAAACTCAGGGGCCTCTTAGCTCCTTTAACAACTTCTCATGGAGTCAGTTTTTTGGGATGTGAGGCAAAGCTGATTTTTGTAGGCAGGCTACTTAATATCAAACATCAATTCTTGCCTGTGATTTTCCTAGGAATCACTTTGGGGTAGGGGATAGTATTTATAAACTTAAAGGCTACAATTATAGGTTACAAACAACCTGAGGAATGATTTCTTGGGATCAAAGGAACATAGTCATTTCTGAAATGTGGTGTTCCTTGTTTCTAATAAAGTAACTATGTTTGAAAGAGTCCTGAGAATATTAGTGGTATTCCTTGGTATAAAGATACCAATTATTACAAACAGCACAGTCTGCCTGTTCAGACAGCGTCACCTTATAAAAGTAATAATGACACTCGTATTCCTGGTTGCCTCAATCTGGCACAGGAATCACGGTCTGAAATTCTGCTTAATTTGCCCTTGGTAAAATCAACACAGATTTGGGTGCCTAGATGGAACCATAAGATTTTCAGATTTGCTATGCAGTCTGAAAAAAAAGATATTCTGAAGAAAGGAGAAATAGTAATTCATAGAGCTGTGTGAATAATTTGGAGAGAAGCTTTGGAAAAGTGAGCAGACTGTCTCTCCAAGCCAGCTGCTTGAAGCACTGAAATGCTGTGTGCTCTTGAAGGTTTCACACAGCAACATAAAGGGCCCCCTTTCTTCATCTGAGTCTTCGCTACATTTTGGCAAATGCCGGCCAAAAGATCTTCTGCCAAGGCAGCAGGAGATTTGATAAGCAAGAAACTGTAAACAGGCCAAGAAAAAAAAAGGGGGGGGAATACTATTTTTAGAATGGAGTAGATTTAGAAACCCCATAATCAATGTTTATAAACAATGCTTATGATGAAGTTCTAATTCAGGGTCAGTAATGCATTCTGGAGCCTTGTGTGTATGTGGATTATCTGGCTAAATGTAAACAGAAGTCTTGGTTATTTGATTAATTTAGGAACGATGCAATTTGTTTGCTTTTGAATCATAATATACTAACATACATTGAAATTTGTACTTGATATGAGACCCGAGTGCCACGGAACGAGGTGAGCTCCCATTACTTGGCCCAGCTCCGGCCCACCTAGCAGTTCAAAAGCATGTAAATGCGAGTAGATAAATAGGTACCACGGCGGTGGCAAGGTAACAGTGTTTACTGCGTCTCAGCATATAGTCATGCTGGCCATGTGACCACAGAAAAATGTCTTCAGACAACGCTGGCTCCCTTGGCTAAGAAACAAGATGAGCATCTCCCTTAGAATTGAACATGAGTGGACAGCATAAACCTTTATCTTTACAGTGTTTAAAAAGTGCTTTAGGACTTAGAACAGTTATGGTTAACCTTTTTGCCGTCATGTGCCAAAAGTGGGGGGAATGCAGGGGGGTCACGCATGTGTGTGCCCACACCCATAATTCAATGCCCCCCATGCCGCGCACCCCCTGTGCATGTGCGTGCGACCCCTCCCTTCGTGCTTCCCCCGCTTTTGGCACACGACGGCAAAAAGGTTACCCGTGGGCCTGGTAGGCCCATTTTTTGCCCTCCCCAGACTCCAGAGGCTTTTTTGGAGCCTGGGGAGGGCAAAAACAGCCTTCCCACCCCTCTGGAGGCCGGAAACAGCCAATTTCCCGACTTCTGGTGGGCCCGGAAAGCCCAAAACTTAGCTGGCCGGTGCACACAGGCACGCTGGAGCTGACCTAGGGCAAAGCTAACATGCCCACAGATATGGGTCCGCGTGCCACACAGGTTCGCCATCATGGTCTTAGAGTCTAGTAAGCTGCAGTAAAACTGAAAGTTAAAAATCTAGAAATGAAAATAAAGTGGGATCATATGGCATGCATTAAGCCCAGTGTGAAATTGTGTCCTAAACCCTATGTACTTTCCTTAAAGTCTGGTCATTATCAGGGAAATAGCTAGCAGACAGCACAGTTAGTGAAATGAATGGACTTACATACCAGCATTAATACCAAATTATCTATTATATGTCTATTTCATTGGGAAAATGCTTAAATTTTCCACTGTTCAGAACTTTCTTGTTTGGGAAGAACGGTGGTGAGAACTGTTTACTTTTTAACCATACAGTAATTTAGCAATGTAAAGAGCAAACCTTCACATTGTTATGGATCTACTGCTGAAAACAGATTGGTTATGCAAAGTTTTGAAAGGGTGCCTTGCTCTGATGAAACTTTAATGAAGTCATTCTATCGAAACAAATTTGCAGATCAAAATGGTGACACAGTTCAATGCAACAAAATTAAATTAAATTAAAATTTCAGTTCCATATTTGGAGAATGCAGAATGCAATGGGGGTTAAACACCATGATGTGATGTTGCTGATACTGACATGAGACACCAGCCAGTTAGCTTAATGCCTCATTTAACTCTCTGCCTCTCCCAGCATTTTGGAGATAGCAAGGCACACATCACTTTGGATTCTGTTCATTTTCTTTCTTCATGTCTTGAAATGGCCGTTCCAAGTTTTAACTTTAGCCTCTTTTGACACTGATATGTTCATCTTGCTATCAAAGATGGGAGTTTAACTCGGTTCTCAGTTCTGACCAACTCAGAACTGACTATTGTGTCAAAACTTACTTTTAACTTCTGCATGGCTGGAAAAAATGAAGGTTAGCTGAAAGACTTAAATTTTAAGTGTTATTCCCAGAAGATTTAAAGTCTTCCAGCTAACCTTTATTGGCACCAAACCAAACACTTATTTTAATGGAAGGTTTTATTTATTTATTTATTTATTTTTGAATTTGTATACTGCCCTTCTCCCTGAGGACTCAGGGCGGTGAACAGCCAGATAAAAACATCAGATACAAATATTAAAACACATTTAAAAATATATATAGATTTGGCCCCATTAATTAAAAACGATAAGCAAAACAGAACAATTAATAAAACCCTTAAAAAGAAATTAAGCCAGCCCGGCTTGTTGAAAAAAGAAAGTTTTAAGGGCACGGCGGAAGGCACTGAGGTCATGGATTCTCCTTATCTCAGGGGGCAACTGATTCCAGAGGGTAGGTGCCCCCACAGAGAAGGCCCTCCCCCTGGGGGTCACCAGCCTGCATTGTTTGGCTGATGGCACCCCGAGGAGGCCCTCTCTGTGGGAGCGCACGGGTCGGTGGGAGGTCGTCGGTGGCAGTAGGCGGTCTCGAAGATAGCTAGGCCCTATGCCATGGAGCGCTTTAAAGGTGATAACCAACACCTTGAAGTGCACCCGGAAGATCACCGGGAGCCAGTGCAGTTCACGCAGGAGCGGTGTTACATGGGAGCGCCACGCTGCTCCCGTCACTACCCGCGCTGCTGCGTTCTGGACCAGTTGGAGCCTCCGGGTGCTCCTCAAGGGGAGCCCCATGTAGAGAGCATTGCAGTAATCAAGGCGAGAGGTCACGAGGGCATGAGTGACTGTGCACAAGAAAGGGCCGCAACTGGCGGATCAGGCGAACCTGATAAAAGGTCCCCCTGGTTACAGCCGTCAGATGTTCCTCCAAGGACAGCTGCGTATCCAGGAAGACTCCCAGATTGCAAGCCCTCTCTGTGGGGGCCAAAGACTCGCCCCCAATAGTCAGTGATGGAGTCAACTGACTATATCGGGATGCCGGGAACCACAGCCACTCAGTCTTGGAAGGGTTGAGCTTGAGCCTGTTCCTCCCCATCCAGATCCGTACAGCCTCCAGGCACTGGGACATCACTTCAAGGGCATCGTTGGGGTGGCCTGGGGTGGAGATGTACAGCTGAGTATCATCAGCGTACTGATGGTATCTCACCCCAAAGCCACGGATGATCTCGCCCAGCGGCTTCACATAAATGTTGAACAGGAGGGGCGAGAGGACCGACCCCTGAGGCACTCCACATATAAGAGGCCTCGAGGTCGACCTCTGCCCCCCTGCCAACATGAACTGCGACCGGTCGGAGAGAAAGGAGGAGAACCACCGTAACACGGTGCCCCCCATCCCCAACTCTTCCAACCGGTGCAGCATGATACCATGGTCGATGGTATCAAAAGCCGCTGAGAGGTCTAACAGGACCAGAACAGAGGAGCAACCCCTGTCCCGAGCCCTCCAGAGATCATCAACCAACGCGACCAATGCCGTTTCCGTGCTGTGCCCAGGCCTGAAACCAGACTGGAACGGATCCAGATAGGATGTTTCCTCCAGGAATTGCGGGAACTGTCGCGCGACCACACTCTCAACAACCTTCGCCAGGAAGCGAAGGTTGGAGACAGGACGGTAGTTGGCCAATATTGCTGGATCCAGGGACGGCTTCTTGAGGAGAGGCCTCACCACCGCCTCCTTCAAGGCCGCGGGGAAGTAACCCTCACTCAACAAAGCGTTGATAACACCCTAGAGCCAGCCTCGTGTAACCTCCCGGGAGGCCAGTACCAACCAGGAGGGACACAGGTCCAGTAAACATGTGGCCGCACTAAGTCTCCCCAAGATCCTGTCCACATCATCGGGAGTCACAGCATCAAACTCCTCCCAGATAACATTCTCAAGACTATTCCTCATCACCCTGCCCTGATCTACCCAGTCAGAGTCCAAGTCCCCCCGGATCTGAGCGATTTTGTCATGCAGGTATTGTCCGAAATCCTCCGCCCTGCCTTCCAAGGGATCCTCCCGCGCTCCCAGATGGAGCAGGGAGCGGGTTACCCTGAACAGGGCGGCCGGACGATTCCCTGATGACGCAATAGAGGCGGAAAAGTAATTAAACTTTGCCGTCTTTATCGCCACTAGGTAGGTCTTAATATGCGACCTTACCAGTGTTCGGTCAGATTCAGCGTGACTGGCCCTCCAACCGCTCTCTAGGCGTCTTTTCCGGCGTTTCATCTCCCTCAGTTCCTCGGTGAACCAAGGAGCCGCGAGGGATCGACACCGGGTCAGAGGCCGCAAAGGCACGACTCGATCCAAGGCCCCACCAGCCGCCCGGTCCCAGGCAGCTACTAGGTCCTCGGCCGAGTCGTGTGCCAGATCATCAGGAATTGGCCCAAGCTCCGTCTGGAACCTATCAGGATCCATCAGGCGCCTGGGGCGGACCCATCTAATTGGGTCCGCCTCCCTGCGGCGGGGTGTAGCGGTACGAAGGTCCAGACGAAGGAGTGAGTGATCTGATCATGACAAGGGTTCCATATCTATATCCCCTATAACAAGATCACTCAACCACTGGCCAGAGACAAAAATCAAGTCTAGAGTGTGTCCCCCCCTGTGAGTGGGGCCATGAACTAACTGGGTCAGGTCCATGGCCGTCATGGAAGCCATGAACTCCCGAGCCATCCCAGACGTTTCACCAACGGATGGCAAGTTGAAATCACCCATGACCATAAGCCTGGGTGTATCAACTGCCACCGCGGCTATCACGTCGAGTAGCTCAGGCAGGGCTGCTGCCACGCGGCAGGGAGCCAGGTACGCAAGCAGCAAGCCCATCTGAACCCCATGACCCTATCTCACGAAGAGGGACTCACATCCGACAATCTGAGGCACAGTGGTCTCCCTCGAACCAAGACCTTCTTTAATAATAACCGCCACCCCCCCGCCCCTCCCCTGGGCTCTCGGTTGATGGTATGCTCTGAAACCTGGTGGGCACATCTCGACCAGAGGGACACCTCCCTCCGGTCCCAACCAGGTCTCCGTAATACCTGCCAGGTCCGCTCCCCCCTCCTGGATAAGATCGTGAATGAGGGGGGCCTTATTTACCACAGACCTAGCGTTGCACAGCATCAATCGCAGGCCCAGGTCCTGAGTATCTAAGCCACCTAGTATCCGAGGGGAGCCTTGGGGGCCGGGGCGCGCAATTGCTCTCAGACAGCGAGTGCGCGTCCCCAACACATGATGTGGCCCCCTGCTCCCGCCATATCTGCCCCTCCCAGCCACCGTGCAGATGGTATTTCCCTCCGCCCCCTCCCCATTCCCTCGTGCAATGTCCTCCAAACCAGTGCCGGGCTCGGTTCTGACCTTGGTGGATTACCCCCCCCCCCATCCCCTTTGGTCGTCCTCCCGGTTGAAGCCATGAAGCCAATGCCTTTTTGCTTTCTCTCATAGTTTTACTACTTTGGTGGTAGTATGATAACCTTCTACTGTGCCTGCTAAATGACAGCAGTAGCAAGCCACAAAGTTAACATAAACCACTCTGAATCAGAATAGAACTGGAAGGGACCTTGGAGGTCTTCTAGTCCAGCCTCCTGCTCAAGCAGGAGATCGTATACCATTTCAGACAAGTGACTGTCCAGTCTCTTCTTAAAAACCTCCAGTGATGAAACACCCACAATGTCTGAAAGCAACTTCTGTTCCACTGGTTAATTCTTCTCACTGTTAGGAAGTTTCTTCTTAATTCCAAGTGGCTTCTTTCCTTGAGTACCGTATCTTTTGGACTATAAGATACTCCAACTATAAGATGCACCCAGAGGTGAAATGCTCCCGGTTCGGACCGGATCGCCCAATCCGGTAGTGATGGCGGAGGGTGGTTCGGAGAACTGGCAGCAAAAATCCCTGCATGCCCCCGCCCCCCATGCCCAGCAGAGCCGCATGATCATCAGAGGCTTTTTTTTTTAACTTTTAAAAGCATTTTTTCTACAACCTCTTCCGATGAAAAAATGCTTTAAAAGTAAAAAGAAAAGCCTCTGATGATCGCGCGGCTCAGCTGGGATCGTCAGAGGCATTTCAAAGCATTTTTTTTCTGCAACCTCTTGGCCGAAGACGTGGTAAAAAAAATGCCTTGAAAAGTCTCTGACGATCCCAGCTGAGTTGCCTGATCGTCAGAGGGGCTTTTCAAAGCATTAGAAAAAATGCTTTGAAAAGTTTTTTTTAAAAAAAAAGTTGGCCACGCCCACCCAGTCACATTACCCCCCCCCACCAAGCCATGCCCACAGAACCAGTAGTAACAAATTTTACATTTCACCCCTGGATGCACCTAGCTTTTGGGTAAAACAAGAAAAAAAATCTGTCTCTCTCTCTGCCTCCCAGCAATTTGCCTCCTTGCAGCAAACAGCAAACAGCCTGGTCAGCTTCAGCACAGCCTGATTTAGCACGAGGAGCTGATTGGCGGTTGGATCAGCCTCCTGGAATACCACCTATCAGCTGTTCTAGGTTGCGGGGATTGCCACTGCCCATCGCCACCTCTGCATGCCCCATGGCTCAGGACCTGGGTACCTACGAGACCGCCTTCTGCCACCGATAGCCTCCCACCGACCAGTTCGCTCCCACAGAGAGGGACTCCTCAGGGTGCCGTCGGCCAAATTATGTCGGCTGGTGACACCCAGGGGGAGAGCTTTCTCTGTGGGAGCCCCTGCCCTTTGGAATGAACTGCCCCCGGACATACGCAAGATCTCTGACCTCCGAGTTTTCTGCTGTGCTCTTAAGACCCTGCTCTTCTGACAGGCTCTTCATAATTGAGTTTTAAATTTTAAAACTCAATTATGTTTTAAATTCAGAATTTTAAATTCGGAGTTTTAAATTCGGAATTCTTAAATTTTTGGGTTTTTAGCTAATTGGCCTTAAATGTAATACTTTTAATAATTTTTTAAATTTAAATTGTGATATTTGTATTGTATTTTTACCCTGAGTCCTTCAGGAGAGGGGCGGTATAGAAATAAAATTATCCTATCCTATCCTATCCTATTTTTGGCCTCCACACATCCCATTTTTGGCCTCCCTGAACCCCATTTTTGCCCCCTTCCAGGTGGCCGGGAGCCTATCCCTGCTGCCTGGAATGGGCCAAAAATGAGGCAAGCGGAGGCCAAAAATGGGGCACACGGAGGTGGCAATAGGTGGAGGTGGCAATGGGCGGCAACGGTGGTATTGGCAGTGGTGAGCCCCGCAGTCTGGAACAGCTGATAATCAGTAATCCGGGAGGCAGATCCAACCGCCAATCAGCTGCTCACGCTAAATCAGGCTGTGCTGAAGCTGACCAGGCTGTTTGCTGTTTGCTGCAAAGAGGCAAATTGGTGGGAGGCAGAGGCTGAACGGTGGGGGCCAGAGGGTGGGTGGGACTTCGGCAACATTCGCTCTATAAGATGCACAGACATTTCCACCCACTTTGGGGGGGGGAGTGCATCTTATACACCGAAAAATATGGTAGTTTCCATCCATTATTTCTTGTTCTGCCCTCTGGTGCTTTGGAGAATAAATTAATCTCCTCCTCTTTGTGCAGCCTCTCAAATAGTGCTATGATGTCTCCCCTAATCCTTCTTTTTAGACTAGCCAAACCCAAATAGTATAACCGTTCTTCATATGTTTTAGTCTCCAGGCCTTTAATCATCTTAGTTGCTCTTCTCTGTACTTTTTCCAAAGTCTCAACATCTTTTTTGTAAAGTGGTGACCAAAACTGGATGCAGTATTTCAGATGTGGCCTTACTAAAGCTTTATAAAGTGGTACTAATACTTCACATGATTTTGATTCTATGCCTCTGATTATACAACCAAGCATTGTGTTAGCTTTTTTGACTGCTACCACACACTGCTTGCTCATATTTAAGTGATCAGCCACTAGGACTCCAAGGTCCCTATCACAGTTACTGTTTTTGAGCCAGGTTTCGTCTAACCTGTACTTGTACCTTTGGTTTTTCTTGCTTAGGTGTAAAACCACACCTGGGCAGCACCAAATCTCCTTCCCTTTGAGATCTCAGAAGGATCGTGGACATCTAAGAAGGATCATAGACGCATTTAAATCAGGGAGCGGAACAGCTTTAAGGGAAGATAATCCAATTCATTGCTAAAGTCCTTGCTTGGCCACCATCATTAAACTGTGGAAGTTGTTCTTGCTGGAAAACATGGGCTCATTTTCTTGGGATTTAATCTTCTCTTTGCTTGAGGGAGTTTCAACATGAAATGACCCCTCCCATTCCCCCACGCTGCTCTGCCCTGTTGGGAATGAAAAGATTCTGGGCAAAATCCCTCCAAGTAGTAGTAGTAGTACTAGTACTAGTACTAGTACTAGTACTAGTACTACTACTACTACTACTACTACTAAAGTAATAATAATAATAAAATAGTAGTAGTAGTAGTAGCAGCAGTAGTAGTAGTAGTAGCAGCTCCTGCAAATTATTTCCAAGGCCATTTCCCCCTCTTTAGGTTTTTAGAATTTTTCATGTCTTTTCAGGTGCTACTATTTTATTATTACTATTACTATTACTATTACTGAGTTTAATGAATAAAGTAAATAATAATAGTAATAGTAGTAATAATAATAATAGTAATAATAAAAATAAAAAATAGTAGCATCTGAAAAGACATGAAAAATTCTAAAAACCTAAAGAGGGGGAAATGGCCTTGGAAATAATTTGCAGGAGCTACTAAGGTTTTCCAAAGTTCCTTCCCTTTGATTAGCAGACAATTCTCCTTTTATTTGTAGCATTTTCAAGGCAGTGTTTCTCCCTTCACCCTGAAGCATTATTTGCAGAAACAAAATCTCCATTCAGTGCCTCCGCAATACTGTATCCCGGGGTAAGCATTATCAAGAAGACAGCATGTCGTATGATGGTAATGCATTGGCTTTGCGTGCAGGAAGTCAAAGGTTCACCTTCCCATATTTTTAAAAGAGGATGTTAACGAATTCTGTCTAAACGCTTAGAAAGCTGTAGCTGATCGATAGCACCAGCCTAGGACTAGATTCATTATAGAACAACTTCCTGCATTTTAATGATAAAGAGGAAAGCGAGTCTGCAATACTTTTTGGGTTTTGTTTCTTAAGGACAAAATGAAAAACAGATTTGCCACTGCAAACCAATATACTCATTTTTGTTTCAGATTTCTCTCTCCACTTTGCCCTTTTGCCTTCCGCCCCATCACCCTATTTTGTAGGGGAAAAGATGTCTTCGCGGAACAGTTTGTCTTGATTGCAGAAAAAGGCAGGGGACTGTTTTCAGGAGCACGGCCCCTAGTTTTAATGACAAGCCCTCTTGTTCTGAGAGAAGTCAGAAGCATGGAAGGAACTGAGTTATGGCTTGAAAATCCCTTTTAAACAGATGCATATAGGGTGCCTTCGTCCTATAGAATTTCCAGTAATGAATAATGTAAATTACATCATTATAGGTATTTTTGTTCCAACAACTTATGCTTAAACCGGTTCCCTTTTTAAATTCTTCTTCTGCTTCACTTTAACTGTTTTCACCAAGGTTCTGCACAACTGCTCTGAAAAACAGAAATAAAAACATCTCGTAGATTTGTGGCTTTCTCACCCTTTCCCAGTAGGAATTGGCAATGAATGTGATCTTCTGAGGAGTTTGTAAGAACTATAAATTATGCCTCACTATTCCTATCCTCAGGGAAAATGTTTGGGAGTATTTGTAACATTCAATACAGGTAGTCCTTGATTTACAACTGTAACTGAGCCCAAAAATGTTGCTAAGCCAGATATTTGTGAAGTGAGTTTTTTCCCATCTTACAACCTTTCTTACCACGGTTGTTAACCAAATCACTGCAATTGTTAAGTTAGTAACATGGTTGTTAAGTGAATCTGGCTTCTGCATTGACTATGCTTGTCAGAAGGTAGCAAAAGGTGATCACATGACCCCGGGACACTGCAACCAGGGGTGAAATCCAGCAGGTTCTGACAGGTTCTGGAGAACCGGTAGCAGAAATTTTGAGTAGTTCGGAGAACCAGCAAATATCACCTCTGGCTGGCCCCAGAGTGGGGTGGGAATGGAGATTTTGCAATATCCTTCCCCCAGGAGTGGGGTGGGAATGGAGATTTTGCAGTATCCTTCCCCCAGGACTGGGGAGGGAATGGAGATTTTGCAGTATCCTTTCCCCAGAACTGGGGAGGGAATGGAGATTTTGCAGTATCCTTCCCCCAGGAGTGGGGAGGGAATGGAGATTTTGTAGTATCCTTCCCCTGCCATGCCCACCAAGCACGCCCATAGAACCAGTAGTAAAAAAATTTGGATTTCACCACTGACTGCAGCCCTCATAAGTGAGTTGTCAAGCGTCTGAATTTTGATCACGTGACCACGAGGATGCTATAATGGTCACAAGCCTGAAAAATTGTCATAAGTCACTTTTTTCAGTGAATGGTCACTTAAATTAATTGTTATAAATCAAGGACTATCTGTAATCCAATGTTCACTTGTGCATGGCATTTCCTCCATGCTCTTCACTCCTGTAGATGGACTCCAAATCTGCTTTCAAGTGCTGTTCAAATTCAAGGTAGGGGGGAATATGCAGTTAGTCGCAAGGTAGAAAAGGAATCCAATTTACCTCAGAGGTCCATTTCCCTGTGGGGCATCATACAAAGTATTAGTTTTTGTTATTTGGTTTCATCAAATTCATGGATGAATGAGAATAATTGGTCACAATATGGTATATCTGTTTTACTTCTATCTCCACAAGTAAGAGTTAAATATTATGCATTAAAAAAATTAAGTCTGAACATTCAGAAAAAGGACTGCAATATCTAATAAAGGGCAGAGCCTCATTCTTGTGATCTCCCTTGTTTCATGGCTACAGCTGGAAGACCACATCATCATATCAAAGGATGTTTTTAATCTGTTTGTACCTGTCTCTCTTGATGAGATTTGAAAGGCTAATTCAACCTTAGAAATCTTTCTAAAACATGATTTTAACCTCAATTAACTTCCCTCCCCTCTAATTTGTACATGCTGTGTCATCTCTGGAACAAGATTTCAAATATCCTTGTAGAACCACACATCTGGAATATAGCTTAACCTTACTAATGGTGCCCACACTATTTGTGCAGCTAGTCAGATGTCATCAAACCAGTGGTGGGTTCCTCCCGGTTCGTCCCGGTTCCACCAAGCTGGTAGTGGTGATGATATGATGTCACTGAACCGGTTCTGCCCCCCCACTCCCCGCCCCCCCCCGCATTATTCTTACCTTTTATTTGGCCCCACCCACAATCTATTGCTGCCTCCTGAGTCCCAGCTGATCGGCTAGAGGGAAAAAAACTGTTTAAACTCTTGCCGCGGGGCTTCAAATGGCCGCCCTACAGCTGATCAGTGTTAAAAGAAAACAAATGAGTAGACCGGTGCCTGCCAAAATAAATGGGTAGACCAGTGCCTGCAAAAATAAATGAGTAGACCGGTGCCTGCAAAAATAAATGGGTAGATCAGTGCCTCCAAAAACAAATGAGTAGACAGGTACAGCTCTGCAAGCAGTTAAAAGCCTGGTAGACTCTACCTCTGCTAAATCCTACAGAATTGTCACATGACCATCAAGCCACGCCCACAGAACCGGTAGTAAAAAAATTTAGAACCCACCCCTGCATCAAACCGTAGTCAACTGTTGGTAGATGGATAGGGAAATCATTGCCATCCTAAACCCAACACCTTTAAAAAATGATCACATCTCATGATGGACCTCAATGAATCATAAAGCATAATATTTTGGAAAGATATAGAGGCAAGGAATCCATTAGGAAAAGTGCATGCTCTCCATATAGATATGCATATTTATAACAGAAGTCAAGACAAGGAGAAAGAAGCAATCAATAAGAAGTCTAGTCTTCTCAGGATAATACTCTTTCTTATCTCAAATATTGCATCAGTGAGGAATGGAGAAACCATTCACGGAAGAACAGCAGGTTAGCACTCTATTAATTTGCAATCAATAAACCACTCTAGTATCATGCACTTCCATTTAGATTTCCGTCTCCTGTTTCTATTTCTGGTTACCTGTCAGATTATTTAGAAGAAGATACAATTAATTTAGAGCTTTCCTAGATGTGATGGGGTAGGAACCTCTCCTTTCCCTTTCCTTTGTTCATTGTAGCCTTATGTTAATATTATATGTTGTCTTTAAGCCCTGAATAAAGTGATCCAGATACTAATGAATGAAGCACATTATTTACTCAGCCTATGATGGTAGGGAATAGTAATTAGTCTGAATAGTAGATGATTGGCAAAATGTAATGTATTCTGCCTACCTCTTTGTTTTGCCAAGGAATCATATGAAAGCAGGAATTATAGTGCATATACTGTATTGGCTATGTATATGATTTAGGTCCTTGTTAAATTAACATCGCAATGTCTACAGGTAGTCCTCGACTGATCACAGATTGAGCCCAGAATTCATGTTGTTAAGCGAAACATTTGTTAAGTGAGTTTTGTCCCATTTTATGACCTTTTTGCCACCCTTGTTAAGTGAATCACTGCAACTGTTAAGTTAGTAAAATAGTTGTTAAGTGAATCTGACTTCCCCATTGATTTTATTTGTCAGAAGGTCACAAGAGGTGATCACTTGACCCTGGGACGCTGCAACCTTCATAAATACGAAGTCAATTGCCAACCATCCGAATTTTGATCACGTGACCATGGGGATACTTCAGTGATCGCAAGTGTGAAAAACGGTCATAAGTCACTTTTTCAGTGCTGTTGTAACTTGGAATGGTCACTAAATGAACTGTTGTAAGTCAAGGATTACTTGTATTTGTAAAGGGGGAACAACAGTAATATATGACTTATTATTATAATAGTTATTAAAAGTGTTAGAAAAGGATTCTAAAAACCAGATTCAAGTCCACCCTCAGTATGGAAATTCATTGGTTGATTTTAGGTCAGTCACCTTCTTCCTAGTATTATTGATAAAGGGAAACTTCATAACAAGAATATTATAGCTGCCTAAAAGAAATCATATAAATGAATAAATATGGAATCGAATATGATATTTGTGTAATAATAAAATGGGGCGAGTAACCTGAGACCCTACAGCCAATAAATCCCACTTTTTGTGTTGCTTAGCTGCAAAACATACACAAATTGTACTATAAATCCTAAAACATGGATCTTAAAACAGAGAAACCTCAGGTGTTCTGGTCTCTCTCTGTTACTCACACTACACATACACATACACACAAATCCAGAATCTCTCTGAAAACCCTGATGCTGCCTATGTTCATGATGTCAGCACCCTATCTATGATAGCCCTCAACTCCACCCCGCATAGGAAAGATGGACCCAAACACCATAAGAGTGTGCATCCTTGTTGGGAAGCACTGAACATTTGAAATGAAAATGTATGTGCTAATAAATCAATCTGCCAGAAAACTCTGACATGCCTCTTTATATGTAAAATGTGGATTGAGACACGTTGTACTTTTATACAAAGAAGAAAACCACACGATAGACTTGGGCCTAGAGAGTTTCTGGCTAGGGAATTCTGGGAGTTGGAGTCCACACATCTTAAAATTGCTGCATTTAAGAAACACTGCCATAGATCATTCAATTTTGAAGATAGTAGAGTCTGTTATTCTGGAGATAGCAAGACAAACACTTTATTCCTTCACAGTAGACAATGTGTGACAGAGTTAACTGTAAACTCTGTTCAGCCCACTTCTATTCATGGCTCTGGGTAAGTAATCCCCATATTTATCACCAAGGCTTCTTCTATAGAAATATTTTTTCCTGTGATTAAAAGAGCTCTATCTTATGGTTCTGTTGAAATATCCTTCCTTGGCAGAGCCAGCAGAATGCAATATTTGCATTAAGAGTATTTGCCCATGGCCTTTCATTTTTTAGTAAATATATTCAGGGACCTTTTTTCCTATATATAAAAAAAACCTTTACAACACACAGAACTGTGCTCATAAGTGAATATGTATATTATTTTCTTTCAGTGTCTAGATGCTGCTTTAACCTTAATTATAAGCTGGATGCCTGTTGTACTGAGCTTTATAGATACATAGGATTTTCATAACATAGAAATGTCAAATGCATGAACAACTGAATAATTTGATATGATTTTGATTTTAAAAAAACAAAAACAAAACGTAAATGGAGCATTTAGCACCCAGTCCTGCAAAGTGGATACTTTATTTTCAAAATAATAACAATACCAAATCTATTTAAGCGTTCCTTTTCCTTTGATGACTAAGTATCCATTTCTATCTCTCATTAATAACTTTTAATTTCAACTGCTATCTTTCCTCCTGTATCTTGTACCCATCAATCTGCTTCAGAAGATTTGCCAACTTCTTCCCATTCAGTCCTATTCAGTTCAGTCCCCCCATCTGTGACTCTGGAACAGAGATTCTCAACCTTTTTTTTTTGCTCATGACCCCTTTCTGAGCCTCATTGACCTCTGTGACACCCCTCTCCCCTTATAGTCCCTAATAATGTTAGCTGAGGGGGAAAAGGCTACTTTACCATCTGCACTGTTTATTAATCTAAACTGTATCATATAAAGATTGTGGCCTCCTATAAATGGCCCCCTGGGGAAGCCCATATGGCTCAACCACTGCTCTAGAATATTTTTGGCAGACAACTGAACAGTAATGTAGAATAGAAAAGTTAGAGGGTTTCCTACATATATTTCACTGGCTAAGTTTTCTGTATAGCTTCTTTGATAAAAATCACACCCCCAAATAGATTCTTAACATTTTTCCCATCCGAGACATGGCTAAGCAATCTCCACTGGGTAAGGAGAATATATGAACCAAGTCGCCTTCAAGAATCTACACCGTCAGCATAACGTGATTACAACTGATTAGAACACTCAAACGGAATTAGTTTACTGCCAGAATGATGAGGTGAATCATCAGTTGGCCATTAAAACCTCTGTTAAAAATATTTTTTAATCTCACCATATAATTCTTGCTCATGCAATTATCCAGGCATTTTACACACACATGCCCTACTTGTCTGTATGTGAGAGAGAAACAATCTGCACTGCTCAACTGTAAGGTCAGTTCCATATATTGTTGAGATGTACAAATTATGAGAACGCCCCCAAAGGTTAAGGATGTGTTCATCATTACGTTAAACATCATAGGCCGATATGCAGAGGGTTTCTCTCTTTTTGCTTGATGGAGAACTCAAATAAAGAAAAGCTTAAGTGCATTGTGTTCTAACCAATTTCTTTAGCAGCTCTGAGCTTCAGAGGAGGACCCTGGGGATTGATACATCTGATGTACCCAAGGACCCTCATTAATTTATGACCAGATTGGTGGTACCAGATGGGAAGTCATTGTGATTCAGAATTTCAAGAAGAAAGGAAAGGTGTATAGTTCTGTCCCTGTGTATATTTTTGAACAGATTCTTTTGGATGCATTCATACACCCCACATGAGGTTGCCCCTTTGCTCCAGTTCTCATTGTCAAAACACTATATAGATGCTAATCTGTTGATGTCAAGAAAAGCTGGAGAGATTGCTGGAATATCTGGATGCAATCACTTTACCATATTATAATTATGTAAGATATAATTATGTATATATAAGAGCCGCGGTGGCGCAGTGGATAGAATGCAGTACTGCAGGCTACTTCTGCTGATCACTGGTTGCCAGCAGTTTGGCAGTTCGGGACTCACTGGCTCAAGGTTGACTCAGCCTTCCATCCTTCCAAGGTGGGTAAAACGAGGACCCTGATTGTTGGGGGCAATATGCTGACTCTGTAAACTGCTTAGAGAGTACTGTAAAGCGCTGTGAAGTGGTATATAAGTCTAAGTTCTATTGCTATGTGCTTTTAGAATAGCTTTTATATATATTCCATGTGGAGCAAAGGATCTTTTTTTCCCCCAGATGACTCCATGAGACTGAACACGATGTTTCTAACTACAGCATAATATGACTTTTCTTTGTATTCTATGCCTGGAGGAAGGGTATTATTTACAGTAATTGGGGAGTGGAGGTGGGGAGGGGAAAGCAGGCAATAATTTCCATTTCACCTGAGACATTGCCCCTTCTCAATGAAGTCTAAAACAGCTGAAGGATACCAGTTAATGTCTACTTCCAATGAATTCTTGCTAAATATTCAGCATTATAGATTCTGAGAAGATCTCTCCAATTCATGAAATAGCAACCATTCTTGGGTTAAGCTATTGAAAAATTCAATTGATTGAGGAATGTTAATAGATCTTTTTCTCTGGTACGTTGTGGCATGTTATGAGTCTTCCAAATTCTTGCAGATCTTCCAGTCTTGATATTAGTGGTCTTGTAATTGCAAACAATTTTGATATACACTGTCTCATTGTATCAGTGGATCAGAATTGCTTCTTCTATGAAGCAAAATTTATATAGGCAAGATTATTAGATTCCTAAGAGTCAAGAGTGAAGAAAATTTAAGGCATAAACAATCTTTAGAAACAAAATGGATGTTGTTAGTTAGTCACTTCATCCCTAGGAACTCAGTGAAAGTACTCAAATATTTACCATTGATATGAGTCTTAGCAATTGCAGGGGTTTTTTTCTCCATATTACTTTTTTCTTGCAGTATTCCTTACAAGAAATTTTCTCCAAATTTATTATTCTGCTCAGCCAGATATATTAAGTACGTTTTCCTGTAAGAAATAATACTTCTTCATACAATCAGGAAAAAAACCCTCTTTCATTAATATCAAAGTTAAAACTATTTAAATTGCAGATGTTCATTTT
This sequence comes from Pantherophis guttatus, assembly GCF_059756535.1. NCBI lineage: Eukaryota > Metazoa > Chordata > Lepidosauria > Squamata > Colubridae > Pantherophis > Pantherophis guttatus. The sequence goes on along the minus strand of NC_142063.1, from coordinate 132,826,104 downwards.
GTTTGCTAAGAGAAATTAAAATACGGCAAAGTCAAAAGAGATTTTAAAAATGAGCTAACAAGTTATGTTTTGAAACATGGATTTAATTATATCAGCCTTCATCTCCCAAGGAATTAACATCTTTCATTTTTGCAAATAGTTGGTTCTTCTATAGTTCCAAGTTATCTGACATGTTTCCTTGTTTCAGTATATTAGAGATAAACTAAGTAAAATATTGTTCATTTTACAAAACGCTTCTTTTGCTGTCGTTTCAAAGAGTGTATTGTGATTTTGGTCTTATCTCTATTTTAGACAGTGATGTTTTTACATGATTAAGATTGTATAAGCTGTTTATAGGGTTTGTTTTGCAGTAACCTTGGTAAAGGAACTTTCTGAAATATATCGGGGCTTCTATATAATAACTTCTTTTGGCTAGCATTGAGGTATTCTCCCACCTTCTTTTTTAATTTATTTTTTTGCCTGTTTTTCTTCTTCCCCTTGGATGGAAATGGGAGCAATTACATACAATTCCAGGGAGAATGGGAGAATCTCCCTATTGTTCGTAGAGATAGGCTTTTAGCAGAGGTGATGGGCCCTGCTTCTCATTTCATTGGTGAGTTCATTGGTGCACTTAGGTGTGAAAATGAGTGGGTTTGACAGTGAATGCATATGGAGGACAATCCATTGTTCTCAATGCAGACTGGTGCATAGATTATCTGCGCATATAGAATCTGCTGAAAATCTACCTGGATGCCAAATAAGATTGCAAAGTTCACTGCAACTATGTAGTGAATGTTGTGTACTTTATTTCTGCATACCTGCCAGAAATTAGAATACACATTTGAATTCTCTAATTGGAACCTGTAGCATCGGCATGGGGAAGATTGAGTAAAACACAGCAGTAATTGCAATTAAAAACAGTAATGGCTCAGTAAGGCTGCCTGAGGTGGCAAAACTAGTTAAAATGCATAACTAATTGGAAGCAAGAAGAGACAACATTTTGTGGTAGAGAATGCAAGCAGATACTGTTTCTTTCCAAATGATACGTGGTTAAGATTGGGTTCAAATGATATTTTCTTCCTTCCATTATTCATGAGCAAATTTGCCAGTTCTGGAACAAAATGACTTTAGAGTTCCCTATATACAGTAAGCAGTGAATTGGCACATAATTTTGTTTAAATTCATCTCCAGTATAGGAAATAAAGCAGGTAAGTTGAGAGATGGCTAACACAACTCTATCGAGAATAACAGAATAACAGAATTATAAGGAACCTTAGAATGAGTCCTGCTCAAGCAAGAAACCCTATACCATTTCAGACAAAGGTTGTCCAATCTCTTCTTGAAAACTTCCAGTGTTGAAGAACCAGGGATGGGCTGCTGGGGGTTTGCAGGGGTATGAGAGAACCTCTAGCTAAGATTCTGTGCAGTTCGGGAACCCCCAAATAATAAATAAATAAATAAATAAATAAATAAATAAATAAATAAATAAATAAATAAATAAATAATTTTATTTCTATACCGCCCTTCTCCCGAAGGACTCAGGGCGGTGTACAGCCAATTTAAAAACACAAGACACAACAATAATTAAAAATTAAAATAATTAAATAAATTTGGCCGATTTAAAACCCTAAAAATTAAAATACCCCAATTTAAAATTATTATATTGACAGCCCTGCCTGGCGGAACAACAGGGTCTTCAGTGCGCAGCGGAATACCCGGAGGTCGGAGATCTTACGTATTTCCGGGGGCAGTTCATTCCACAGGGCTGGGGCTCCCACAGAGAAGGCCCTCCCCCGGGTGTCGCCAGCCAACATAACTTGGCTGATGGCACCCTGGGGAGACCCTCTCTGTGGGAACGGACTGGTCGGTGGGAGGCTATTGGTGGCAGAAGACGGTCTCGAAGGTACCCGGGTCCTATGCCATGGAGCGCTTTAAAGGTGGTAACCAACACCTTGAATTGCACCCGGAAGACCACTGGGAGCCAGTGCAGCTCGCGCAGGAGGGGCGTCACGCGGGCACAATGAGTTGCACCCATAACCACCCGCGGGGCCGCATTCTGGACCAGCTGGAGCCTCCGAGTGCTCTTCAAGGGGAGCCCCATGTAGAGAGCATTACAATAGTCCAGCCGGGAGGTGACAAGGGCATGAGTGACCGTGCGCAAGGCGTCCCGGTCCAGAAAGGGCTGCAACTGGCGAATCAGGCGAACCTGATAAAAGGCCCCCCTGGCCACGGCTGTCATATGCTCTTCTAAAGACAGCCGTGCATCCAGGAGGACATCCAGATTGCGAGCCCTCTCTGTGGGGGGCAAAGATTCACCCCCAATAGTCAGCAATGGCACCTGCTGACTATATCGGGACGCCGGCAGCCACAGCCACTCGGTCTTGGAAGGGTAGAGTCTGAGCCTGTTCCTCCCCATCCAGACCCACACGGCCTCCAGGCAGCGAGACATCACATCAAGGGCATCGTTGGGGTGGTCTGGGGTGGAGATGTACAGCTGAGTATCATCAGCATACAGGTGACACTTCACCCCAAAACCACGGATGATCTCACCCAGCGGCTTCACATAAATGTTGAACAGAAGAGGCGAGAGGACCGACCCTTGTGGCACTCCCCATGAGAGATGCCTCGAGGTCGACCTCTGCCCCCCTGCCAACACGAACTGTGAGCGGCCGGAGAGGAAGGAAGAGAACCACCGCAAAACGGTGCCCCCTACTCCTAACCCCTTCAACCGCTGCAGCATGATACCATGGTCGATGGTATCAAAAGCCGCTGAGAGATCTAATAGGACTAGGACAGAGGAGCAACTCCTGTCCCGGGCCCTCCAGAGATCATCCACCAACGCGACCAATGCCGTTTCTGTGCTGTGCCCCTGCCTGAAGCCCGACTGGTATGGGTCTAGATAGATAGCTTCATCCAGGTGCCTGGGCAGTTGTCGTGCCACCACACTCTCAACAACCTTCGCCACAAAATGAAGGTTGGAGACCGGACGGTAGTTAACTAATTCAGCCGGGTCCAGGGAAGGCTTCTTGAGGAGGGGCCTCACCACCGCCTCTTTCAAGGCGGCGGGAAAGGCACCCTCACTCAGAGAAGCAGTTATAATCCCCTGGAGCCAGCCTCGTGTAACCTCCCGGGAGGCCAGTACCAACCAGGAGGGACACGGGTCCAATAAACATGTGGCGGCACTAATCCTACCCAGAACCCTGTCCACATCCTCGGGAGCCACAGGATCAAACTCCTCCCAGATAATATTCTCAAGACCTACCCTCGTCTCCTCTCCCGGACTCACCCAGTCGGAGTCCAAGCCTTCCCGAATCCGAGTGACTTTATCGTGCAGGAATTGCACAAAATCCTCAGCTCGACCCTGCAAGGGATCCTCCCTCACTCCCCCCCGAAGAAGGGAGTGGGTCACCCTAAACAGGGCGGCTGGGCGGTTCTCTGCAGATGCGATAAGAGCGGAAAAATGGTTAGATTTCGCCGCTTTTATCGCCACTAGGTAGGTCTTGATATAAGACCTCACCTGTGTCCGGTCGGAATCAGAATGACTAGTCCTCCAAATGCTCTCTAGGCATCTTTTCCGACGCTTCATCTCTCTCAGCTCCTCAGAGAACCAAGGAGCCAATTGAGATCGGCATCAGGTCAGAGGCCGCAAAGGCACGACACGATCCAAAGCTCCGGCGGCCGCACTCTCCCAGGTGGCCACCAGCTCTTCAGTCAAGTTGTGTGTCAGAGTCTCAGGAAATGGCCCAAGCTCCGTCAGGAACCTTTCTGGATCCATCAGGCGCCTGGGACGGAACCATTTAGTCAGTTCCGTCTCCCTGCGGCAGGGGGAAGCGGTAGGAAAGTCCAAGTGAAGTAGCGAATGATCTGTCCATGACAAGGGTTTAATGTCTAAGTCCCCTCTACCAAGATCATTCAACCACTGACCAGAGATGAAAATCAAGTCCAGCGTGTGTCCTCCTATGTGAGTGGGGCCTTGAACTAACTGGGTCAGGTCCATGGCCGTCATGGAAGCCATGAACTCCTGAGCCACCTCTGACGTCTCACCCGCGGATGGGAGGTTGAAATCCCCCATAACAATAAGTCTGGGGGTATCCACCGCCACCCCGGCGATGATGTCGAGTAGCTCGGGTAGGATCGCTGCCACGTGGCAGGGAGCCAGGTATGCAGTCAGCAAACCCATCTGCACCCCACGGCCCCACTTCACAAAGAGGGACTCACATCCGGGTATCTGAGGAACAGTGGTCTCCCTCAGACAAAGACTCTCCCTAATAATCACCGCCACTCCCCCACCCCTCCCCTGGGCCCTTGGCTGATGAAATGCACGAAAACCTGGTGGGCACATTTCAATGAGGGGGACCCCCCCTCTTGGCCCAACCAGGTCTCCGTAATACCTGCCAGGTCCGCACCCCCCTCCAATATAAGATCACAGATGAGGGGGGCACTCCTGGCTGGCCCTGCCCACCCCACCCCTCCCAGGAGTCCCCACACAGCCTGTTTTGGATGCAGGTAAGTGCAGGGCACGCACAGAGGCTTGGGAAGGCCAAAAACGGGCCTATTGGAAGTTTGGGAAGACTGGGGGAGGCCGTTTTTGCCCTCCCGGAGGCTTGAGGAAAGCCTCCAGAGCCCGGGAAGGGCAAAAACGCCCCCCCCCAGGTGCAGGAGGCCGATTAGGCCATGCCCACTATGGCCACTCCCACCCAGCAACTGGGCAGAAAACCTCTTGCTAAAATTTTTGAAGCTTACCCCTGTGGGGAACCCACAACTTCTGGAGACAAGTTTTTCAAATCATTGAATGAAAATCTTTGAGTTACAGTAAATCATAATCTTTTATTTTATGTTATTTGAGACGATGTATTTTTCTTCATGATACAGCATGTTCTGGTTCTCAGAATGCTGTAAAGAAGTCAAATTCCAAATTTTTTTGCCCCAGAACATTTTGTCTTCTCCAATACACACCTCAGCCTTCTGGTCATTTTAACATCAGGGGAGTTCACAAAATTTTCAGGGATGGCAGTAGTAGTGATTTTTCTTCAGATTTTTCTATATTTTTCAGAAATGGCCTCTATATCATTTTCATCCCATCCTCTATGGCAAAGCTGGCTGGGAATTCTGGGAGCTGAAGTCCACCAGGCTTAAAGTTGCCAAGGTTGGAGATCCCTGCCCTATGGTCTTCATGCATTCAGTTGTTCATTCAATTGGATGAATAACTACAGGTAGTTAGTAAAGATTATTATATTTTGAGTAGGATTTCATGCCTATAATTATACAAAAAAAAAAAGAAAGAAACAAAAGAAATATTAGAAAAGTACATAAAGGAAAAAAAGCTCTATCTCTCTCTGTATAATTTATAAGATTATAAATATACATTTATTCGTATATAAAGTTTTAAAGTTTCAAGATAGGATGTCCAATTTTCATTTCTAATACCTAACTAATGTATGTGGCCAACTGATTCATAAGATACGAGCATCATCATGTCTTCAATTCACTGAATAATTGGGGACATAAATCTGTCTTTCCTATGCTGCAGGACTAACCTCTAGCAATAAGAATGGCACAGAAAATGCATCTGTTTATTTCCATGAAACAGGCCTGCAGTTCAAAAGAATATGGACAGCCCAAATTATTAAACCTCTTCCCAAGTCAATGTGATTTGTTAATTACTTCTTCCCAGAACATAACAATGTAGTTTAATGAAGCATTTATTCTCATTCTGTCTTCTATAATACAGTGGTTTACTCTTTCTTTTTCTGTGCGAATGCAATGAAATTCAGTGAATCTAAAATGTTAGGTTCGGTTCAGTAAGCCATAGTCTAAGACCTATTGATTTATTTTTCCAGATACAGATGTTAAAATGGTTTCACACTGTTTAAACAAACTAGGACTTTCAGTTCCCTGCTCCATTCGGTCTTTAAAATCTGCATATGAAATTGATTTTGCCAACAAGCATTTACAAAGTGTAATTGTGGGCTATTTGGTCTCATAAGATTTAATTACTGGTTCTAATTACGTATGGGTCTCTGAAAGTGAATATGCTACTGGTACAAATCAAAAAGTCAATAAATGTAGCTGTCATATTTTGGCAATAAAGGAAGGATATTTATTCTTTAGCACAGGAAATAATAAAATGCCTCATTATACGTACTTTCTAACAAATATGACTTACCATCTAGACTTAGTACAACTCTATTATATTATTCCTGTGATCTTTTTTCTCATGCCATCAACTAAATACACTATGTATGAATTTTCCAAATGGGCATAGGAAGGAGAATTTATATTAAGTGAAGCCATCCAAAATTCAATGCTAGTCAAACAATAAACATAATAGGATAATTCATAATTCATTTGGGCACATCTTGTCCAATTGGACTCCAAAATTAGAGCTGGTGTTAGGTGTTCTGATTAGAAAATACAAAAATTAAATATAAGATCTTGAGCGTGCCTCAGAACAAGAACTCTTATTTTAGAAGTCATAGCTGGATGGATGAATTATTTTAATTGCTATTACCCAATTTGGAACATATGGGAATGGGCAAACTACAATGTGACGTATAAATAAAGTATAATCATTCACATTTGATTAATCTGGATTCCTCTATATTAACAGATAGAAGGCAGCCATATTGCATCATGTTGGCAGCTAATTATTTCAACAGATCTTAATCTAAACTATTAAAGACTTTTGGACATTGCTGTGATCAGTGTTTAAATTAGAGTCTATTCTTGCATTTTAAATCTCTGGGCTATAATTCTTAAAGTGACAGCAAAGAAGCTACCCAATTCAGTTTCTGGGCAGGAACAGAAATTTTAAGGAAAGAGCCTTGATAATAGATCCTATGTTTGAATCATATGCCTATTTTGTTAGCTATTTTGCATGGACTAGAAAGATGTAAAAAAACCAAACAAATTTCGCCGTCCTATTGTATTAACTCCAGAGTAAGAGTCATTGACCTTAGTGTGGCAACTGTCCATTCTCTGTGGTCTTCCACAATAGATCCTGCCATTTCTGAGACTTCCACTTTTCATCTCAAAGCTACATGTCTAGGTCAGTCTTCCTTACCCTGATTCCATCCAGATGTGTTGTGACTATAGTTGCTAGAATTCTCTTTTCTGGCCACACAACCTTAGATGTTGATTCTTGGAAAGGAGGCATCATATTGGAGAAGCTGATCTAATTTCTTTTCATGGATTCACCTCGGGACCCCCCTCCGGATGTGAGTTTGGAGGATGAGGAGTTTGAGTTGGTAGAGGAAAGCACGGGGCTGAACAATGGCCTGGATCAGAGCTTGGAGAGTGCTAGCCTGATGGAGCAGCATCAGCTGAGTTGATCAGATGAGCAACAGGCTAAGGCTGAGCAAGGTGAGCCGCAGCTGCAGGGAGCTGGCCAGGAGACTCCAGGCAAGGACCAGGAGCAGCTGCCACCCTTAGCAATCAGACAGAGGTGGAATCCACACTTCCTCCTGATACATAGGGCAGAGAGGAGACTGGTATAACTGGTCAGCTAGATTTTTCATGAAGAGGCAACCATCCCCCTCATGAAGGGCTGCGTTGGCATCACCTACTTAATCCCGCCCAGAGAACTTGAGTGTTGCTGGAGCAATGTGCCCAGTTCCCTGCTGTTGTGGTCCGCTGGCAGCCTGTGGAGCTGGCAGCAGAGTGAGACAGTGAGGAGGCTGGGAAGGAACATGGGCCAGTCCTGTAGTCTGGGGAAGGCTCAGATGAGGGCTCTGCATTTGAGGCAGAGATTGGGCCAGGGCCATCTGGGAGTTATGTGCTGACTCCGGAGCCTCCAGAGTCTGATGTCAGCGAGGCAGAGGAACAGGGGGAGCCTGTTCCCAGTGCGTGCATGCACAGAGCTGCCAGAAGGCAAGAACAGTTAAAACAAAAGGGGCGACTCGGGAATAAGGCTTGGAAATGTTATGTCTCCCTTAAGACATAAAGGAGCAAAGTCATGTGAGCCTTTGCAGGAAGCAACTTTGTTTGTGTTGGTCGGTTTAAATTCTGAAGCTCCGTTTTGACTCTGTGCTCCATGTGGCTTGCAAAACTAATTGCCAATTAGGTCTTTGGCAGCTCAAGAGAGATAAAGGTGGGTGCTCATCAGTCTTATCCCGAAGAACTGTGGCAAACTTCTGTCGGACTTTTTACAAACTATTTATGACTCATCATGGGCTAGGAATGAACAGAATTCACAGCTGTTGAAATAAAAAGAGGGTTTTTGGGACTAATTGTGTGCTTTTTACTGTAAAGGAAGCCTAGGTCAGAACATCTGCCTTGTGTACTCATGTCCTGTATCCTGGTCTGTTTGACTCGTGGACTGCTGTCCTGGAATTTGTGTGTGCCCATTGGACTTGGTTAATTAGTGACTCCTGCCGTGCTGAGCTCAGAATTCGAACCTGCATAATGGGGGTGCTTTCTGAGGACCTGTTTGGGGGATTTGAATAAACACCTGTAGAACTCTTGCTTTATGTGCATGTGTGTGAGGGGAGCAGGGCAGCACATTTCTATCCAGAGTTTGCTCATTCTAGACTAAGAGATCCTGGGGAAGATATTTCTGATATGTTCACACAAATAACACCATTTGGAAGTTGATATCAAGGCCAGTGGGCCATAGCTCTGATCCTAGCTGAAGACTGAATATGGGGGAGACTTTTGCTATGCTTGCACTCCCTTTATTGAATTCCCTCCTAGAGAGGTTGGACAGGCACTCCATTTTGTTCCAGGCAGTAGTTTTACCACAGTTTTTATTTGGCTCTTAATTGTATTTTAATTCATATTGTTTTAGTCTTTGAATGTTTTGCCTTGCAGCTGCCTAGTTTATATGGTGTTTTTATTTTGTATTTTATAGTATATTTTTATTGAAATTATATTTGTAATATGTTTTATTGTAAATGGCTCAAAGGTTTCAGTTACAGGGGAGTTTAAAAGTGTTAATATAATAGCTATTTAGGTGCGGTATAGTATAGTATAGTATAGTATAGTATAGTATAGTATAGTATAGTATAGTATAGTATAGTATAGTATAGTATAGTATAGTATATGTTATTATATTATATATTATATATAATATAATACATCACATCTTCAGGCACCAAGGATAGGAGAAAGAATATCATATTTTTCAGAAAATAGTTAACTATTCTAAACCAAAAATGTTGCCATTCCCACATTGGCATTAATGAGTATTGAACACAGTAAAATGCTACAATGTGTGTCTTGATATGTCAATCAACCATAGGTTTTTCTATTTATTTAGGTATAATTATTTAGTTATTGTTAGTCCCTTCCAGATTCTTATCAAAACAATCCTAGCTGGTAGAGTTTTAACGCAACCTTCCCTTCCCTCCCCTAACATCCCCTCTCCTCTCCTCTCCTCATTCCTTTTCCTTTTCCTTTTCCTTTTCCTTTTCCTTTTCCTTTTCCTTTTCCCTTTCCCTTTCCCTTTCCCTTTCCCTTTCCCTTCCTCTCCTCTCCTCTCCTCTTCTCTCCTCTCCTCTCCTCTCCCCTCCCTTCCCCTCCTCTCCTCTCCCCTCCCCTCCCCTCTCCTTTCCTTTCCTTTCCTTCATGAAAATCCTTTTTATCAGAACTACAGTGTCCAGGGAGATCAGGATTAACTGTTAACTTCCCAGCTAAAAACTACCCCAATCCTCCTTATATGGTTCCTGATGCTGGTAGCCTACAAGAGCAGATTAAAATAATAGTTTCTAATTGTGTTCTTCAGTTGCTTCACTGTATGAATAGTAAATTCCTATGAACTGTTTATAGGATTTATAGGATTGGCTCATAAGTGATAGCATATTTACAAATGGCTCCTTACAGTGTGCTATTTGCCGTCTTGCTACTACCAAAACAGATATACAGAATAACAGAGTGGGAAGGGACCTTGTAGGTCATCTAGTCCAACCCCCAGCTCAAGCATTATACCATTTCTGGCAAGTGGCTGTCCAGTCTCTTCTTGAAAGCTTCCAGTGATGAAGCACCCACAACCCTGCCTCATAAAAGCACACCCTTTTGGAGTGCACCTGAGTTTCAGTTAGCCCAGTTGTTTTCTGTTTTCTGACTGCACCCCTTAACATGAAAGACCAATGCAAGGCACTTAGTTCCTAAACTGAAGCTACATTCTAAGGTGTTAACTAGTAAGAGTACATTGTTCGATTCTGTGGTGCTGTCATTTTTAGACCAGAATAATGGGCTGCAGCGATGGTAAATGTAAATTCAGCCGCAATTTTCTTTGTTCCTTCTCCTTTCCCACTTGGTGTCCCCTAAGTCTTCTCCAATAATTTCACCAAATCTGTGGATCTGAAGACTTGTGCAGAGAAGCTGATTTCTCCACAATTTTGTTGTAACTGGTAGACAGGTCCAGCATTCTGTGCAGAATTCACCGCAGAATTCACCATCAGGTTCCCATTCCTTTCTCTCTCTTTTTATTGCCTATGCTTCAGAAATATTTATTTTTTCTATTTAGAATATTTTATAAATGTTCCTTCTGAAAGCTAAGATGGTGCATGATACATTTTTTTAAAAAAACTAATAGTTAGGTGCAATGAAATTCCAAACCACCGAATGGCAATAGAATAAGAAAGGACCATGCCATAAAGCAGCAAAACTAAACTAGCTTCCAGATGGAAATAGACTAAAACATTCCTAAAAAGTTAAATCAAAGAGCAAAAGATGGACCTTGATTAAATTTCTGATACATAAAACTAATCCAACTTCAGTTTGAGGGTGAAAAAAGAGAGATACCTTTCTAGAAGCCTCAATAAAGAAGCTTCCACAGATGAGAAAGTTATCCAGAGATTATTAATTTATTTTATGTCACAAGTAAATGCCTTATTATCCATTATGTAAATAGTACATGAACAGGGTATCAGGGGTTAACTTATTCTTCACCTCTTAATGTATTCATATTTCACCACTCCCATATCTAGCTCCACCCATTGTATATATAAGGAGCTGCATACGTCCATTCTGTGCTTCTATCTGTGAATATTCAGTGAATATAGAATGCCTTATGTAAATAAACAGTGATTGATTTGAATTTATAATTCTCAACTTATTTATTGAGTCTGATCCTGAAAATATCGTAACATTTTATTTATTAAATTTATGTTTCTCCTCTCACCGAAAAAGTGAGTGGGTGGTTTACAGACAGTAAAAAGATAAATGTAAAACAATTAAACTTTTAAACTTAGAACAGTGATGGCGAACCTTTTCGGTACTGAGTACCGAAAAGGGAGCCCGCATGCATCTGGGCCAAAACCCGGAAGAGGAGCTGCCCAGGGTGCATGCGTGTGCCCAAAAATGAACTTCCGGTTTCAGCTACTGAACTTCCGGTTTCAACCAGCTACTCTTCCGAGTTTCTGGCATGCATGTGCGCACAACAATCAGCTGGCCGGTGTGCATGCTTACACAGGAAAATGGAAGACCAGCTCTTCCAGTTTCCGGCACTGTCACATGCAAAAAGGCCAGCTGATCATTGCACGCACATGCGTGCCAGAAACCCGGAAGAGGAACGGGCGATGCTGCGCGTGCCGGGCAACATGGCTCCGTGTGCCACTTCAGGCACGTGTGCCATAGGTTCGCCACCACAGACCTAGAACCAATGAGACTGAGGACTCATGGATGAGATCTTCTCAAGTCAACCACTTCCAGCAGTGAGCATCCACCCACCGCAAGCCAACTGGCAAAACCAGGTTTTGATACTGTTCCAGAAGGATGGGAGCAGTTCTCACTTCTGGTGGTTGAATAGTCCACAGGGCTGGGGGCAACAGTGGAAATGGCTCTTCTTGACCCCACCAGCCGGAATTCCTTGGCCAACAGGATCTGCACAGGTTGTTTATGCTGGAGCAAGTAAGGCAGGCTAGTTGCATTGGGGTGAAATACCCTGAACCCATGCCATATAGGGCTTTAAAGGCAATACTTTGAATTGGACCTAGAAGCAAACTAGTAACCAATGCAGCTTGTACAATAGTGGTATTATATGTGCCACCTTAGAGTCCCCAGGTTGTATCTTACACATCTCAGTAACTGGAGAAATTCATTCCTGACTAGACAAGACTTCATTTGACCCCATTCATTTATAATCTGATGACCATAGCTCAGTCAGAGATTGATGATGCACTGACTTGAGCTCGACAAAGCAGTATTTTCCTGGTACAACTGGTATCTGAGTAAAGAACTACAATGTTGTGGCCCAGTTAGTCTTCCTGCCACATATCCTTCATGGCTAAGGTAGTCACAAAGCAATGAATGATGTTATTGCCTTGGAGACAGCTTCTTACTGTTAATCATGTAGTTGTGCATGAATTTATGTTGTTCAAATATTAATGAGTGAAATCAAGCCAAGTCTTCTAGAAGAACAACACAACCCTTTTTATTGCACATTTTACATTCTGCAAGCTGACCTCTGGGAGTCATGATTATCCATTTGTATTCATTTCAAAAGATTTATTTAGTTGACGGAATTACTGTGCTGTTTAAATAGACTCCTTGCTAATGCAAAAGCCTGCAACATCAAGGGCATTATCTGATTATAGCTCCATACAGGGACAGCCAAAGGTTACAATTACATATTTCCTTCTCCTTCTTGTCCTTCATATGCCAGGATATCTTCAGAAGACATTCTGGCATATGAAGAAAGTAATAATCCGTTCCTGGTTGTTCTTAAGGAAAGAACTTCCTTATATTAGTAACTGGGAATATAAAATTTGGCCGGGGGCAGCTTTTTCCAGCTCCATGACAAGTTATACAGTTATAAATACCCTCTTATAGAAAGTTGATATTGTATTTTAAATGTTTGTGTGCTGGAAGGTAATTTTGCAGAGTCCACATTGGTTTTCTAGGCTCTACTTTCCAACACTACCGTGTTTTCCCCAAAATAAGACCCTGTCTTATATTTATTTGAACCCCGAAATAAGTGCTTGGCCTTATTTTCGGGGAGGTCTTATTATTTTGGGGTGCGTGGAGGAAACCATAGGAAATGGCGGAGACCAGCTGCACATGCGTTTCAATATTTTTGGGGAGGGCTTATTTTCAGAGGAGGCTTATTTTAGTGCATGTGCTCAAAAATCTGATTGGGTTTATTATCAGGGGATGTCTTATTTTAGGGGAAACAGAGTGCTTATTTCAAAAACAGCTGTTTTTGAAAGGTGATTTAAACCTGTTGAAATTTGTTTGAAAAAGTTCAGCTGTGCACATTGTTTCTTAAACATAAATTTCACAGTCTTAAAATAATCTTGAAATGTCTGGAAATAGTGTCATTCAAATAAATCGAATGGTCAGGACAGTTACAGCTGAATGAAGAAGAAGAAGAAGAAGAAAGGGGAAAGCAGAGCAGAGATGGCTGGAGAAGACAGTAGAAGAATGATGATTAAGTGATTCAGATAAAAGACTGGAAGGAATGGATGGACTATGAAGTTGAGAATCGGACAGAAAAAGGAGAGGAGAGGCAGTCAGAGACAAGGAAGGGGAGAGTGAATGCTGCTGAGCAATCCAGGAAGATGATCAGTGAAGAGCAGAATCTAAAACTTTTGGCTGAAAGATATATGGGAAGTGATGGTGGATAACCTCCCTTAACTAGCCTTATCTATCAGGGCTAAGGGAGGCAAGGAGAAGGGATGCATTAGGGAGTATAAAGAAGTGAGAGTATCAGAGGGTAGTGAAAATAGCTCAATCAGATTTTTCCCTACAGCAGGGAGTGTGTGTAGCGATCGAAGAATGGTAGGTATTAAAAGCTGAGAGGACAGTGATGGATGTGGTGGTAACCTAGATGGGAGAACAGGGTAGAGGAACATAAGGAGAAAGAAAATGAGTGATGATGGGCCAAGTCCTCCCTTGGATCAACTGCAAAATTACCAGATAAATAAAGAAGGTGCCTCAATTATGAAACTAATGAAGGAAACTTGGATCTAGAGCTTCCTGTAACCTCTTTTAAGGCCTCTGTGGAAAATATATTCAATATTTTGGATTATTGCATTAGAGTTGAATCTTTGCATCTTACTTTTGAAGAGTTCATTCAATCCTAGATCCAAGCAGTAGACTTCTTTAAAGTCCAGATATTATTTAACTCATTTCCTTTGGGAATAAACATTACAGAATAAGTCACATTTTATGCTAATTTAGAATATAATGCATTTGAGCATGCAAACTTAACCATTCCACTGTGATTTATTCCATAAACCATGGCTTAATGTGATGCATATGTTAGTCCATAGTAGCGGATAAGTCAATCATCTACTTTGATTTTAAATGTACTAATACTAAAAAAAGAGTGATTTCTATCGAGAAAGAAGGAAACAGTCTGAACACATTTCTGAGGAAATGCCTTACTGCAATTGCCATTAATCCTAATTGTCATTAGTTGGGAACGTGGCGGCTTTTAAACCACAGGAGATGAGAATAACAATTTTGTGTTATCAACCTGCATAGTTGCCTGCATCTATAAAACAGCACATTTTAACAACATGCCAGACAAATAAAGCCAAGATAGAACATTTCCATGTCATATCGATTGTGTTTAAAAGCTATCACTGCATTTTGATCACGAGCAATTTTGCTTTTTCAAAGGACAAAATATTATGTGATATTTCCATGAATTATGCATTATAGGATAAAATATAAAGTAGGGTTGTTTATTTGTATGCCAAATACTAGATGATGCAGGAAAGAATTTGGGAAATAATAGATGAGTGAATGACTGAACAACTCAAGGTTAGAGTTAGAAATGATAGTTTACCACCTCATTTGCCAAAGAAACTATTATGGAAATGAAATGAAAATTGATGTTTCCTCAATAAAAGGTTGGAGTTTATTCATCCCCTCTTAAAATATGTTGGTGTCATAATTATGTGACAAATGTGTAACACTAAGAAAATAAATTTAGAATCTTCAGCCATGCAAAGCAATAAAAAATGGATCAATTTGCTCCAAAAACTAACCAGACTTAGTTTATGGAGTTCCTTCTTTGTCAAAGGATGTTTTTGGGTCTTGTCTTCTAGTCATTTATTTCACCATACCAACTCCAGAGGAACTAAAGCAATTTTGAGGTGGACTTGAGGCAGAGACATCATACACTACTGCTTCTAAAAATGGACTGTTAACTGATATTACAGTGGGAATAAGACAGACATCTTAACTTGAGTATGGCAAGTACTATGATCCTGTATGGCATGACTTTCTGGTTCCATGAATGAAAAGAGGGGTTTTCCTGCATGCAATGAAGTAAATCTAGAAGCTCATTTTTTTATTTTATTTTTTTTATTTTATTTTGAATTTGTATACCGCCCTTCTCCCTGAGGACTCAGGGCGGTGAACAGCCAAATAAAAACATCAAATACAAATATTATTACAAAAAATACAAATACAAATACAAAGAGCCTTGGTAGTACTAGGGTTTAAGGCACCCTGTTATTAAGCTGCTTAAGACCAGCTGCCTGCAATTACTGCAGGGTTCGAATCTCGCCAAGGCTCAAGGTTGACTCAGCCTTCCATCCTTTCTAAGGTAGGTGAAATGAGGACCCAGTTTGTGGGGGCAATAAGCTGACTTTGTATAAATATACAAAAGGATGAAGGCTATTGTTGAGCACATTGTAAGCCGCCCTGAGTCTTCGGAGAAGGGCGGCATATAAATCAAATTAAAAAAAAAATATTAAAATACAGTTAAAAATATATATATAAATCTGGCCCCATTAATTAAAACAATAAACAAAACAATTAAAAACACTTAAAAAGAGTTAGGCCAGCCCGGCTTGTTGGAAAAGGAAGGTTTTAAGGGCACGGCGGAAGGCACTGATGCCATAAAAGATACTCATGCCATAAAAGATACATAAGACTTTGTTGATATTGATGATCAAGTGAAAATAAATAATAGTAGACCCCAAACCCTTTGACTGAATTACTAGATGTATATTCCACCTTTATTTTCTATATGTCAAGCAATATTACTTAATGTTCTTTCCTCCAATTTTTCCTCATAACAATGGCCCTGTGAAGTGGGTAGGGCTAAGAGTGACTGGCATCAAGAAGCCTTTCCTGCCTATGGCAGATGTAGAATTCATCAGCTCTTGGTTTCTAGGACAGCATCTGAACCACTATCCCAAACTGGCTCTCTAACAATGCATTGTTATTGCTACAGCATCTATAGCTGTTTGAGATTAGATTGCAACGCCTTGCAAATAGGAATAAGTCCTTTTCAACTTCTGAATAAATCCTACAAAAGGTTGGCTCTGTATATTATTGCCATTTTGTTTAATGTAATCAATGCACATTGTGTAATAAGTTACCTATACTGGGTCTTACTTTGTCATCCTGTTTATTGTGACAATTAAGGCATGCTGTCTTGAATTGCTTTGTGGTATTTCTAGAGATCTTAGTAAATAAGAACAGTTGTCAGAGCTTGCCATGGGCTCCTGTGATCTGGAGGTTTAATATGAAAGAGAGAGAGAGGGGGAAACAATTTGATGACTGCCCACCTCACTCATCATCCAAGAATTTGTCTTTGCTTTGTGACTTGTTCCAGCTTCTGACAGGGGAAGGAGAATTATAAGCCTTTGGTAGCAGACTGGGGGGGGGGAGGCCTCTGTCACTGAAAAGTATATTCAGTGACTCTGTTTCATTTTTTAAAAATGCAGCTCTTGGTTTCTGATGGAGCTATCATTTAGCCTGAACAATGAATTTCAACACAAGGCTTCTTTTCAAAAAAGAAAAAAAATACAAAAACTCCATTGTGTGTTAAACATGGGGGAACCCAATGGGAAAATGAGGAAGAATGCAAATCTTTGTTAAATTTTTAGTTCTGTGTGCAGCTTTGACAATACTCTAATTTATTATGAACGTGAAACAAGATATCTGTTCAATTCTTGTTTGTTAACTTTCATTTTTTTTAGTACATTTGGGATGTGGAGGGGGGGAATAAAAATATCTGAAGATATATGCTAAGGGATGGGATGTTTATGAAGCCAGTATTAATTTAAGATTAACAAGAAAACATTGATGTATACAACTAACATATATTTCATAAAAAGGTATTTCTAAAATTTATTTTGGATTAAGGCATTCATTTGGCACGTGCCTTCATCTATATAATTATTCTATACAGTGTCACATGTTGCATTATACCATGTTGTGTTTAATCATCATCTGTGGTATAAGCTACAATTATCCACTTTACATATAAAATAAACCATAATATACAAATGATAATTGCAGGTTTCTCCCATCAAATTCTAGATCTGATTTAAATAGAAGGCAGAAAATAAGGTGAACTGATTTTGGAGTGAATGGCAGCAGAGACTAAAAGGCAAATCTAGCACGAGTCTCAGACTACATAACTGCTACATGGATTTCAAATAGTTAAATTTGTTATATAAAATAGCACAGCTACTATTAATGTTTGAGAGTGGGCCCTCCCCAAAGTACTGTAGGTTAAGCAAAAAGCTGTCTTATTTTAACCCTGAAAGGTTAGAATATAGGACAGATTTCACTGCAGCAGCATGAAAGTCCAAAAGGTGCTTTAAACATGACAAATGCTATAATAATATGGAACATATACCTAGAAAAGGGCATAGCGACAATATCAATTCCTGCCCAGCAAAGCCACCATCTGGGATAACACTGTTAACCTTCCTGAAGATCACCATGCTAAAGGCACCTTTTTTCCCCTGATATGGACCTGATATTCGTCTGGGGCATTGCTCATATGAGGAAAGGCTCTGAATCTTAACTCCTGTGGGTCAAGGGAGAGCTGAGGATGGTGTCATGGTAATTGAATGGCAAATGTCCAGTGCTAGATCACATCTGCTACATTGACAGTGTTCACAGTAATAAGGGCCATATGCTCCTCAATATAAATCAGGGATAGCAAGGGGGGAAACCAAATCTGCATTTTAGAAAACTGATCAGCACAAGTCTCGATGAGGAACTTTCTTTCCGGTCTTTCTCTCTTCATCAACAGTTTCATACAGAATAGCTTGTAAAAATACATATTACAGGGCAGAATCTGGAACAAATTAGGTTGGATTTGTGGCATTATATCACCTTATTCACTGATATTATTTTGAATTTGAGCACATAAAAATATAATGATGAATGCAGCACCAATGTATGTTTTAGACATGGCCAGGAGAGTCACAGATACTCTTTGTCTGAGTGTTCAGTATGGAGTCATGTGGAGTCATGTGTAGTCATGTGGAGAGAGGGGGGGAGGGAGGGAGAGGGAGAAGGAGGAGGGAGGGAGAGAGAGGGAGATGGAGGGAGGGAGGGAGGAGATTTCCTAAGCTTTAGAGGTTATGGAGTTGTATTCCTATATGTATGTAAAGCACCCTTGCTGACTATATGGATTTTTTCATTTTGTTTCTTGACAGTATGAAATCAATTTGCTTTTGCTGTCATCTTCCCAAGATTCCTTGGGATTTCCTTGTAGTCTCTCTCATCCAAGAACTAGTTTCAACCATATCCCAAAGGTGCTTTTTCCAAAAGGCAACTGGACTTTCCTGGGGTTTTTTTTCCTTTGAAAATATTTTACTTCTCATCTAAGAAACTGCTTTAGTTCTGATCGAGAATCTCCATAGACATATAATCCCAACCCTGTTTTGGTTTCTGAAGATCAAGCGGAGTTGTCTAGTGCTGCCATCTCACATATTCTATTAATATTTATTTTAAAATAAATTTCATAGAGATTCTTGACTTTTAGATCCCTAAAGAATTGAAAGCAACTTAGAGGAGAAACTTTTGGGTAAATCTGCCTAAGTGAGCAGTATAGCCTGGCATAAGTTTGGGAAAAGGCTTTGACTAGAACTGTAGGTCTGTCTGTTGGAGACCAACCATCCCAGCTGGAAAGAAGAATCAAACAGGGAATTAGTCTGAATTCCTTACATAGACACAAGAGACATAGAACAATAAAGTAGCTATTTTGAACTGTACACATGTGGCTCTGGTTCTTTGCAAGTGACGTTGTCAGAACTCAGATCAGCATTGAGATTGCAGGGGTCTGCTTGCCAGCTGATGGGTTTTAGCCAGTGATGGGTTTCAAATTTTTTTACTACTGGTTCTGTGGGTGTGGCTTGGCGGGCATGGCATGGCATGGCTTAGTGGGCATGGCTTGGTGGGAGTGGCAGGGGAAGGATACTGCAAGATCTCCATTCCCTCCTCACTCCAGGGGAAGGTTACTGCAAAATCCCCATTTCCTCCCAATCAGCTGGGACTTGGGAGGCAGAGAATAGATGGGGGCGGGGCCAGTCAGAAGTGGTATTTACCAGTTCTCCGAACTACTCAAAATTTCTGCTACCGGTTCTCCAGCACTGGTCAGAACCTGCTGAATACCACTTCTGGTTTTAGCACATGGTATAATAGTAGATCCTACTATTGTGACTTATAAGAAGTATACATAATAAAGACATAAACAAACTCACATTGTCAATATGATGAAGACGACTTCGATATTAATGGCCGCATTATGCGACTCAATTACGTTCAGTATACATGAGGTTGAACAGAAAATATTTGGTTTTCTTCTAAGAAAAAAAATGTCATTTCACACTGAGCAAGAATTTTTAGACCAACCATGATGAGTTTAGATTATCTTATTTAAATTCTCAGTTCCATCTAATTGGATCAGACTAATTCACAGTAGACTTCTTTAGACTCGGCTTATATTCACACTTTTGGGAAATGGGTTTGACAATGCAAATTAAAAGAAGCACAGGTTAAGGGGAAATTAGCATTTGCTTTTCCCAAATCATCTGGAACTAAAGGAAAATCTTTTATGTCCTCTGTGACCTTGGTCTGGCTACTGTGCAAGAGAGTCGGATCATGTTTTATTGAATTTGGCTCCTGAAGCAAAACATACCAGGTTTAATTTGCTCCATTCTGGGCACAGCAAATATTTAGTTGTACAACTACATTAAATAATTTAAGTAAACGAAGGGTAATGTTTGATACTGATCTGCAAACAAGTATATTTTAGTGACTCAAGGGGGAACATATTTTTGAAAGGAAAGTCTTAAATGATTTGCTTTTCAGACACTTGTCTTGCTTGTCATCAGATATCACATCCCCCTTCTTACTATATTCACTGTCTGTTAGTTATTGTATGTAACTAATATAAACCAAACACTGGCAGAAGAAAAGCCTTTTCACAATTAAAAGATAATGCTGTCAAAGTTTGGCTTTGTTTAAATTTGGCAGCCAAACTCCAGTGCTGAAATGCATTCTCTTCGTGTCCTAGACAGATTTCCAAAAGGAAAAAAAATAAACTTCTATAAAATCCAGCCAGAACTGGTGAACAGTGTTTGTGGGCGAATAAGAGCTCTACCTTTTGCACACTTAGGGATCACAGTTAATTTAAATCTTTTGTCTTCTTTAGTATGAAATAATTTCTAAACAGAAAAAGACCATCAAATGATATTTATCATGTCTCTGGAAAGATTGCAATCTAACTAAGTATGCATTTTGGTAGGTAAAATTCCTTTTCTTATTTTTGTAGCCATTAAGTGGTATGCCAGTTGCTAAAGTTTAACCATTATCCCATGCAAATATTTATAATTAATTAACTTGAAACTATATATGCTTGTTTTGCAACACAATTCCACAATTCTAGGGTAGGAAATTGGTAGGAAAACATCTGATTTCTAATCCTCCATATTTCCTTATACCAAATTATTGTTAGGTGCAATTATTTAATATCTGAAATGAAGCTGTGTGATGAGCCCAAATCCTAGACTGAGTTTCAACTGGGCAGAGCAAAAACCAGACACTATTTTGCATATAGATATCATGGTGTTAGCAATAGCACTTTAACTTATATGCCGCTCCACAGTGCTTTACAGTACTCTCTTGGCAGTTTACAATGTCAACATCTTGCCTCCAATAATCTGGGTCCTCGTTTTAATGACCTTGGAAGGATGGAAGGCTGAGTCAATCTTGAGCCCAGTCAGAATCAAACTCCTGTCTGTGGGCACAGTCAGCCTACTATACTACATGCCATCAGGCCTCTGGTGTTAAGTGAAGGTAAGAATCTTTAGCTGAAGTGAAAAACTCTTAAGTTTCAGGACCCTGGTCAGTTGATAGAGCTTGGGAAGAAAAGTTCCAATTACAGTCATCTAATTTGGACTGACAAAGAACTGTTCTCTAATGCCAATTCTATATTGTTGTGTTTCTAAGTATTGTCCTATGTGTGAGTATTTATTTCTTGTCATGATATAAATTTAAAGTTAGACTGTTTATCAAAAGCAGGTTGTGGGAATATTGTAATGCAGTATTCTGTTTTCTTTCCTTAAAAATATTCTCAGAAAATACTTAAAATTAATGAGAAATGTAAAAAATAGTAAGAAATAATAATAACAACAAATTGACCCCTAGTCAAATGAATAAACACCTTTGTTTCCTAATTTTGTTTCTATCAACATGGCTAAATGTTTTGATATTACAATAAAAACCAACCTCTCACACATAAGATAATCTTGCTACAGTCAACATTTGTAACAAGATTTTTCTGCAAATGTTCTATACCCATCCATGCCTACAAATCCAATTTGACCACTTGAATATTTTAAAAGTTTATGAAGTAAGAGAGAAAATAGGAAAGGGGAAAGTGCTACTATGAAATCTCTTAATAAAAATTGTTATTTGGGATATTATATCAGGGATCGCACTGAAAATTTACCTCTGGACAATAAAACTTAAACAGATGATTATGGCAGTAAATAAATCTTTCCAGATTCTACTGTTGATGTTTCACAAAAAAAAGTAGACAATAGCTTTGTAAATTATTTGCATGTTTTATGGCCAACTTGCAATAGGCCCCCTGTAGCTGAAGTCTTCCTGTTATTAATGGCAACCGAAGCCCTTTTGACCTTTTCAATGTATCATCCAAGGTAGTAATGGTCATCTGGCTATCATCATTTGCTGGGACTCCATCTGGACAACCAGCTGGCTGCCAGACATATGGAAGAAACTGACATGGGCTCAGCTTCACAATGGCAGCCTAGCTAGAATCACCAGATGCATTGACAGTCGTGCCCAGTTAGATCTACGAAGTCTGAAAGCTAGTTCAGTGGTCTTTGTTTCGTGCTTGAATGGGATGTTTGTCACATGCTAGGTAGAACAGAATGCTATTCTTTTCCCTGAATTCAACATACGTCATATTTTCAAAACCACTATACACCTACAGTGATGTTTCAAAACACTCTTTCCAAAGATTCCCTATCTTGAATTCTTAAGCATTTTTAAACTCTTGGGCTTATAATCAAATTAAGTAAACTTGAAAAAGCATCACATTAAATATGGATTCTAATAGAGCCTCGATGTTCTAGCCCCCCCCCCAAATAAATATGAATTTTTAGAAGAAATTCTACAGATTACTTAGAACTAGAGAGGGGCATCAGAAGCAAAAGCAGTAAATTGTGAATCAAGTTTATAGAAAATCCATGCATAATAATTAATATATTTCTCCCTTTCATTAGATTTGCTCCTATGTCAGGAGGTGTGTATTTGAATGCAGCTGGAGCATGCATAAATATTGCTTCCATGTTTAATATATGGGCACATGGGTGCCAACTTTTTGTTTAATCTTTAGGACTAACAACTACAGTCACTTATTTTTTCAGACAATTGATGGTGCCTTATTCAGCTGTATGTCTACGGAGATTCTCAGTTATCCAGGTCATAGTTGTCCCAAAGGCACTTCTTTCAAAAGGCAATTGCCTTTGTTTTTCCTTGAAGACATTTCATTTCTCACCCAAGAAGCTTCTTCAGTTCTGACTGTTCAGTTCAGTTCAGTTCATTCAGCTATGCTGAATGTATAATGCCCAGTTGGGATGTGGTACTGATATTAGTCACATGCAGAACAATGTCTAGCTCATCATTTTTTCTTGAATTTTATGTTTTATCAAGTTAAAGTCACTTCTGATCAAATAAAAAAATAATATTTATAATGTAGGGAGAAGATCAAGGAATTTTTGAATACATTGAGACCTTCTGTACCTAAGGCAAATTCCTTGTGTGTCTAATCACACTTAGCTAAATAAAGCTATTCTATTCTATTCTATTCTATTCTATTCTATTCTATTCTATTCTATTCTATTCTATTCCATTCCATTCCATTCCATTCCATTCCATTCCACTCTAGAGTCAGGAATGAAGTTGCAGGAACTCTATGGGAATAACATCATGGGTAGCACACAAGAGATCAACCATAGGGTTGGAAGTGACCTTGGAGGTCTTCTAGTCCAACCACTGCCTGAGATAGTCCCAAATATTTTCAAGATCAAGTTTAGTTTGCTGCAGTCAGCTAGCTTGAGAATCTTAAAAAATAGCAAATGCATTTGATGTATTACCAATCTTTCTTGTAGTATGGCATTGTTTTATCCATCATCTTTCTTAGTTAATCAGCTGCAAAAACTGCTTCTTATAATATTTATGGTCTAGTAGTTAAGGCACCAGGCTAGAAACCAGGAGATTGAGAGTTCTAGTCCTGCCTTAGGCATGAAAGCCTGGCTGGATGACTTGGACCAAGTCACTCTCTCTCGCAGCCCACAAAATCAGACTTGGGTGACAAGCCTATCAGTCAATTCTTGTCACAACCAATGGATCATTACTCCTTGAAAAGGAGATCCTGCATTTGTGGGAAAGTCCTAGTAAGAAAAAAGTTTATTGCTTTGTATTGTTAAAGGAAGTTGTCTCAGGTTTAGCAAAAAAGGGAATAACTGCAGACTTAGATCTTGAATATAAAAGTAGGTTAAAAAAGAAAAATAGTGATGATATTTATTAAAGGGACATAGGTACAGATAATATTGCACCATCTATAAAAACCTCTTGCTTTTAAAGGTCAGCTATAACTATTTTATAAAAAGGAATTACTATGTGAAAACCAGTTCTTCTCTGCTTTGGAGAAACATTTTGTTTTTTATTGGGAAAATGAAATACTAAGGGAATGACTACACAGCTCTGAGCAACAGTTCTCAGCACAAGTTAGTATGAATCTGTTTGTGACTAGTGTTCTCTACTGTTATATGATAACTACAGACAAAAAAGGTGCTTTTTAAAAGAAAAACCAATCCATAATGTTGTTTTTATTATTTCAATGTAATTTAATGTATATTATTTCTGCCTGATCCTATTTATAAATGTATTGCATGTGCATAAAGCATGCTTAATAGTTTCTTCCATGTGTGTTTAATACCATAAAATTGCTCTCTACATTTCTGTCACTGGACATCAGCTCAAATTTGTAAAATCTGCCAACTGGAATGGAAGGACACATTTATCTAAACCGTGGCTTTGTTTTGCTTTCCTACTTTTACTAGTGCATGAATTATATGAGTAAATTCACCAGATGTGGTTATAAGCACTTGAGAGTATGAAGGGTTTTTTTTACCCCAGTGTGTACAGAAATAATTTCCGTGATAAAATAATTCTACAACAGAGTTAGATTTATATATTAAGGGATCTGTACACTAATTCTTTGGGACTTGAAACAAAGCTATTCAAAGGTAACAAAATATTTAAAAGAAGTAATTTGCAAAAGAGTTTTGTAAATGTTATATTCCAATTATACCCATTATATAGGTTCTTGGATAGTGTCTACAGTACTGAATGTTGGTTTTCCCCCCCTTTTTGCTGACCTCATTTTCTAGCTTCCATTTTTAGCAAAGTAAGAGGAATGAAACTGATATGTAAAAAGAAACACATATTATGTGTTTGTGTTTTGTATGTTGTGTTGTGTTGTGTTGTTGTTGTAAAATCAATAAAAAACTTATATAAAAAAAAGAAACACGTGGCATGGCCAAAATAAGCCTCAAATTAGTAATCTTAGTTTCCAGTGATATTTCTGGCTTGATGTGGTCTAAAATCTCCTGGATTTTTTATTTTTGCTGTCCAAGGTATATAGAATAGCCATCTTTTATTTGCTTTTCTAAGCTGTCCAATTTTCATAGGCATGGATGGTTATAGAAAAAAAAATAGCTTTTATTTTTCTACCCTTGATATTAAAATGGCATGTAACTTCATCTTCCAATGTATCTTTCTGCTTCAGATTTCTGTTAGTTAAGTGGTTGAAGAACATTCCAATCACACAATTCTTCAGTAACTCTTCCATCTAGTTTTGATTTGCTTCTGGTCATTCAGTTCTTCCCATAATTCATCTGATTGTTTTACCATGACGTCAAATCTGTTCCTTACTTTATTGCATATAACAGTTGAAATCCTATTTCCTGGATGCTGTGTTATTTTTGGTATTTCAAAATTCAGATTTGAAAAAGGTAGTAGATAATCTAAGCCAAAGTCTGAACCCGGTAAAGTTTAAAAGAACTAACTATGGGTTCCATCACTGTCTACACAAAACAATCCATTGAGTTGTGTGGGACAATCTATATGGAGATGTTAACTGGACAAGCAACATTTGAGTTACATATATCATGTATTGCTGATCCTTGGCTGATTTTCTTTCTTTAATTATTTTGCGTATGGCCATCTGTTCCAGTAGAATCTAAGTTGCTTACAAAACTCAATTCATAGTGAAAACTGTTAAAAATGTCAACCCACAAAACCAAATCTACTGATGATTTTTGCTTCTACTTTGTCTCTGTTTTTGTGTTAAATTTTTACAGAATGCATATAGCACTTTTTGAATGTCAACATAGAACTGTTGCATTTCTTCTTTGGATGCAACTGTTGTGCATACTAATGGAACATTGGGATAGGATTGTATAGATCAATAAAAATCATTGCCATTTTACTATTTATACCAAGAGGTAATTGATGCTGGAGTTCATTTTTGTTATTTAATTAAGAAAAATATAACTGATTAGGATACATGTTGGAAAAACCCATGTCTCTCTTCTCTGTACAGAGGGGCCTCCTTCTCATTATGTAGAGCAGCTTTGAGGAAAGTTCAGGAGATTAGATGATGAAAAACTCTGACTTCTCCTTATTCCAAAGAGAAATTATCTGCAATTCTATCAGGAGAGGCAGAGCAATTCATTTAGATTCTGATCAGGGATGTGGATTTAGCTAAAAAACAACAACTACCCTGGAGAATATTTGGAATAACCTTTTGTGACCTTCTGACAAGCTGTACAAGAACTCACCAGCCAAATTCAATTAACAACCATGTTACTAACTGAACAATTGCAGTGATTCACTTAACAATTGTGGCAAGAAAGGTTGTAAAATGAGGCAAAATTCACTTAACAATTGTTTCGTTTAGCAATAGAAATTTTGGGCTGAATTGTGATTGTAACTTTAGGACTACCTGTAACCTATTTCTGAGATTCTGTAACGTAATTTTTTTGCTTGAGAGTGACTGATGGGACTCTGACAATGATTAGGGTAACCATGTAGCACATAGCCAAAATGTTCAGACATGTTCTCAGTATGTGCCAAGCATCCCCTAATCTTTATCTCAGTGGGCTAAAAATGCAATACCCAATCGACATTTAAATGAAAACTACTGGACTTTATTCTTGGCTTTTTCCTTTTTATGCTGTAAAGTGTCTGATTTACTTAAAATGGGCAATTTTGTAATGGAGGAAGACAGTATTTTATCTGGATGTACCATTTACATTTATAATCATTGGCATCTGCAAGCAAACTGAGATTACACCAAAATGACAATGTAAGTGTGGTGACATCATGACACAAACTTGACCCTTATGAATTTGCATCCAAAAAAATCTATTGTAAAAATGTAAATCATGTTTTTTTTGTGCCATGATGCACATCTCAGTCCTCCTCCCCTCCCCCACCCCCGGCAGATGCCTAGGTTTTAAAAAACAAATCAAAGCAAATGTAAATGTGTAAAAATTATAGATGCAAAAAAGCCATGTTGATTTATCCCAACAGTATTGATTTCAGAACCCACAAAAATGAGCATAGTAATGATACATATATTTGTTTCATACTTAAATTCCTTTTTCCCCCCTATTATTTTACCTGACATGTAATCTTCTACACTAAGGATAAGATGCTGTTCACAAGATACCATCTTTTAATGGCTTGATTATGGACTGCATTTCTTAAAAATTCCATCCCCTAAGCTGTTTTCCGTAACAGCGTTTCTTGATTACTGAGTTTCTCATAAAGCTCATTTACTGAAATAATTAGAGACAATTTCCTCTCATCCACTTTACCAGAATAATCTGCTTTACAAATTGCCTCTCTAAACCAATTCAGATATTAAAATCCTTATCATGAAGAAGAATTGCAGGATAAGGGCTTTTTAAATGTAATACATGAGAATGTTTTGATGAGGACTGGACAGTGTGTGCATTAATAAACGTAGTGCCTAGAAGCATTCAAGACTGCTGACTAAAAAACTGAGGTTAAGTTTTTCAGTTAACATCCTGAATTATGGCACTTTACGTCTTGTATTAAGTGAGCAAATGACTTAGCCTGGATGTCACTTAAGCAACATACAAGGGAGTAAGGAACTATTTTGTTCGTGCTGAGGCATTTTATGCAGTGGTGGGATTCAAATAATTTAACAACCGGTTCTCTGCCCTAATGACCAGCTGGATAGGCGTGGATCGGTAGTCATGTGACCATGTGGGCATGGCCAACTCATGGCCATCACTTACGTCGATGGACGCTTCACCTTAGCTGTTACAATGTAATAAGGGTTAACCAGAGAGGCAGTTTTTGTAAGCAGGGCAATAAAGATTAGGCTAGAAACAACACCAGAATGTTTCCTTCCTGCCTTCCTTACAGGATTAGCCCTGTAAAGTGGAAAAAAAGAAAATAAGATTTCTTCCAACAACCAGTTCTCCGAACTGCTTAGAAAGTTAACAACCGGTTCTCCCGAATAGGTGCAAATTGGCTGAATCCCACCACTGATTTTATGCTTTTAAATGCTAGATATTATCACAGAAGAAGGGCAGTACTAGGGAATACTACAAAGAGGTCTTCCTCTGGCAGTAGATCAGCATGGATTTATTTAGTGTATGGGTATAATGTTAGGGAAATGCTAGACACAATGCAGTCCTGATATTCTAAATTGCTAGTTCATACTGTGTGCCTATCCTTGGTACACCACAGGGGGTGAACTAGCTTACACCAGCTGACTAGCAGCATTCAGATTGCTGACTCTTTTGGGCTCCTCTACCAGGTTGCCTCGCCTTGCCTTGTGTTGCATTGCCTCCAGTCTAGTCTAGCTCTGGCTTCTTCTCTCTGCACCCATGAACGCAGATAGGTTTTTTTCCACTGAAGTGGTACCCATTTATCTACTTGCAATAGTGCAGACTTTCAAACTGCTGGGTGGGTAGGAGCTGGGGAGCGAGCAGCAGGAGCTCATTCTGTCTCACGGAGTTAGGCTCGAACTGCTGGAATGCAGACCCTTTCTAGCCCACAGTTCCAATATCATTAAGCCACTGTGTCACTGCGTCGCCATCAGCATGGAAATCTTCACCAATTCTCAGGTTAAAATAGTGAACGTCCTGCTCTGACAACTGCAAATACTGCTCTTGTGCAGTAGAAGGTATAAGAAGACTATGGGGCCATACTGAGCATCTCCCCAAAGTAAGTTGTGTTCCTCATCTCAACAACAGGCAATTTGTCAACAGAGTGATGGAAAACACCTTGTGAGGTTGCTCTGACTCACTTCTTGAGGATCTGTTGTGCATTGACAAGATGAGAAAGTTAAAGAAATACCAAATAAGGAAATTTAATGAGGGGAAACAGTTATTGAACATGCATTTGCCAGTTTATGCCAAGTGATAGGATTTGGGGTAGGAAAGGATCCAGAGCTCAAAATTATTGTTGCACTTTGAAGTCCCTCAAAATTGCTGAGAAAAAAAAATGGCAGCAAACCATCAAATAATGGTGGCACTCCTTCCTTCTGATAGGAATGTTATACCTCTGCCAATCTTAATTATTTGTTTACTTTGCAAAAATATCTTTCTCAGTTCCTAACTGGAAAAAGGAATGAGATGAAGCTTTCAGGTCTGTCATTTTCAATGGAATTTTCAGTCCCTAAATTAAAATGTCCAGAAATGCTGTTCCTGGCTGCAAACTGAAAAGGGCAGGAAAATGTTCAGGAAAATCTTAGAATCAGATAGTAGAGCAGGTGTATCTTATGCAGATTTTGATTCTGGAGTACTGTGGACCTGGGCATTTTTCCAATGCCCAACTCCTGCCAGCATTTATGAAGTAGCTGAAGTAATTATGAACAAATATTATTTAGTGATTCATAACTTAGCTGCTTGTACTATTCAGTATTATTTAAAGCTTCATTTGAAATGTTCTGAATTGTGATTCATAACCGGAGGCATAAATGAAGAGGAGATAAATTTTTGAAGTGAAAGAGAAGTATTTCAGAGTGTATTCTGAATGACACTGGGGTCCTCTTTACAGCAATTTTCACTTTAAAGACCTCTCAAAATCCTTGGCATTTAGATTCAGAGAGATGATAGATGATAGCAGTTGATGTTCCCAATTACACTGTATACTGATGAAATAAACAAAGTTTTCTAGAAACTTTTAGGTGTCATGCATTTCCTGCTTATTCATCTCCTTGATAAGGAAGCAACACATTGCTCTCTTCATTCCTCACAATTGCCCCATCAGAGGAAAGCTTGTAAATTCTTCAGAGTTCAGTCTATTTTTTCTCATGTGAACAGTGTTATTTTTTTTTAACTGTCTGAAAAAAAGAAAGGCAGTACAAGTTATGGACAAGAACAACCTGAAGTACAAGTTTCGGTTCTCTTAATATTGTTTGTGTGCTTGATTTGTTTTCTTTTCAAGAATTAGTTTGATTTATTGGGGAGAAAAAAGAGAAATATGCTCTGGAAGAATCTTAAAATAGACCGTTTTCTGTATGAAAGAAATGTACCGATTTCTTTGCCTTTGGACTGATCTTTCAGGTAGAAACCCATACCATGAAGTTATCCAGGTCAGTGAGAGAGGTAATTCTTATTGTCTGGAATACTTCATAACTGAGAGATTTACTGACACGGACTCTTAAACCAAAGAGTTTCACAACAGAGTGTTTTATAAGACATTAGCACAACTCAATTTTGTTGGAATAGGTAGTCCAACCAGCCTACCTTCTTCTAGTTCTTAAGTGATGTTATTTGATTCTTATCCACCAAAGTAAAATAAACATTCTTTTTTATTTTCTATCTCTGCCTATAGATTATTTTTATTTATTATAGTGTGTTTCAACACACAAGGAATTTGTCTCCATTGCATAAGCTCTCAGTGTACGTACAAACAACAAAGTGATAGTCATAGACAACAATAGGAGAAGGTAATAGGAAAGATGAGAAGGATTATGAGAAGGTCTTATGACTATGTATATGAGGACTTATGAAGTCTTACATGTAAAATCCTTGCAATTTTGCAAAGTGGGGAAAACTAAAAGAGAATAAAGTCATGAGCATGATTAAAATCCTCAAGATTGACACTAAAGGGGCTGATGAATACGCAGCAGATTTAACTGCAAGAGTCATGAACCACAAGACCTTCCAATGACAAACTGATCTAGGACTTCCCAGAATATTAGATTTTGTGTTTAAGGAATAAGGCAAGGAACTAAATGGAAAAGCAGCCTAAGATAGCTGTTGGAATAGTTAAAGCAAAGACAGCAAAAGCTTACAACCCCTTCGCACCCTTTTTTGCCTAATCAGCATTTCTTATAATGATCATGGCCCATACATGCCTTGAAAGAAAGAAAAATACAGCCAAGTAACCACACTCATGTCTGATAAGTGGGGTTCCCCCCCCCCCACAATCATAATGTGCTTCCAGTCTACTAGCAAGTACAGAAAATAGAAGATGTAATCTGTCAGTGGAAATACTTAAGGCTGTTATTCTAGAAACATGTTTGAAAGAAGGAAAAAATCTGTCTCCTGCTAAGAAACTGTCAGATTGTTTTTCCACTGAAAATAACATTGCCACATTCAGTACATGCTATCGGATGCCTTCAGGATAAAAATGAGAAAATATAATCAAGAAAGATGCCGGAAAAGATTCTGTTCGGTTAACTTTTAGAATGTGTTTGGGCAACCTGCACATTCATTCTTTCATATCCTCAATCAGGGTGAGGGAATAATTTGACTAGAAGTGTTGTTGACCCCCTAAGGAAAAAGAACCACTTCACAAAATAAACCACCTCACAAATGCATGGCACAACATAGGAGAACAAACCCATCAGGACAAGATTCAGCAGCCCATTTGAAAGACAAAGGTCACTCCTTTGAAGACAGCGAAGTCCACATTCTGGGCAGAGAGGACTACTGGTTTGAAAGAGGGGTTAAAGAGATCATCTATGTTAAAACTGAACAGCCCTCTCAGAGGGATACGATACCACCTATCTCCTGTTTACAACACAGTCCTCTCAGCAGTTCCAAGAAGCTACCACACCCATTTGCACTATTCAGATGACTCTGAGGGCACAGATAAACCTCCAAGTGGCCTCAATAACTCTCAGAAGGAGTGCTAATGACCAGATGACTGCAAGGAATAAAAATCCTTCCATTCTCTACCATTCATTCAGAACTGAAGGAACTTCTTGGGTGAGAAGTGAAATGTGTTCAAGCAAAAACAAAGAAAATCCAGTTGCCTTTTGGGACATAAGGAAAAAGATTGATCTGAAATTGGAGCCAACTTGGACCCAAAGGGATCTTCTCCCTTTTTTCCCCCTGTTAATTTCTTTGCCTCTTGTAGTACTAATCCATACACTTGGCTATCTAGGGAAGTATGTTGTAGAAGAGGAAGTAAAATCAGTAAACCTGGCAATGGAAAAGTTCTGCATGCTACTCATGCCCATTAAGCTAAAAATGTTCCAAGAGTTGTGAGATGATTTATTCAGGTTTGATAAAAAGAAAAAAAATCAATTTAGACTTCCTAATTAAAATACACAGCAATAGTAGTTTTATAGTTGGCTTAATCAAGTCCTGTACATTAGAAGGAGGCATCTCATTATTACTGTTCATCAGTTAAATGTGTTTACATCAGCCCATAGTAGATTTGAAACACTATTCTAAAGATACACTGGTGAAATTCATTATACTTAATAGAATCTAGTACAAATTAAAATTCCTTTGAACAAAATCTTTCAGCGTTATTGAAATAAATCATGGATGGGTTTCCTATTTCCTGTGTTCTCTTGAAGCAGAGTAATAATTCAGGGCTGCTTTATATGCGATATTTTGTTCTTGGCTATAGATAGGAGAGTAGAAAAAGGCATGAAGTGCCCATTTGTATAGATGGCTTCCTCCTCTATCAAAATCAATGAAATTGCCCTCTTGGAAAAAGACATGGCACTCATCCTCTATTTGTAAAGAAGGAAGGGATATTACAGTTTATTATAGTTTTTGTAGCTGATGTTATTTATTATCTACAGTTGAGTTAAGAAAAAGGAGCACAGCCATCAGACTAACATTTCTTTTCTGCTTTCCTTCACAATTGTATCTTCTCTTTTACTGCAGTCCCAAAGGAATGCAATTAACGTAATCCTTGCAAAAGATAAATCCCTACGGTCCTATGGAAAGGACACGTTGCTGTGATCATACTTTATGACTAACACTTAAATAAAATCAAATAATGTATAGGAAATGTCTGTTTATATGCCTCCTTTCCCAGCCCTGGTTTTATCACCACAGCGCCAGACTGTGTAGCTCCAGGATTACTCAGACCCTTACTCTTGACTAAGACCCTGTGCTTGGAAGATTTTCAGCATGAGTTGCCAAATCTGAATCCCATTGTATTGTGGAATTCCTGACAATACATATGGAAAGCCTCTATTTGGGGTGGGGGGTCCTTAACATGCACCAAAGGTTCTCTTGGCTAGCCTCCCCTGTGTTCCTTGGGGAACTCCAAGGCAATTTAGGAATAATTGGTTTGTACTTGAGGATTTGCTGCAACTCATACTTGAATTCTCTAGCCACAGCCCTGCAGGAGAGAGGCCACTCAGTTTTCTGATACAATGTGAGCTCTAGGGCAAGCTCTCTATAGTGTGGTGGGAGCCCAAAGCAACTAGAGCTGACAATATTTCACTGAAACTACACTGGGTGATTGTTGGAACGTGCCAGAATGCAGAGTGCAGCAAATGTCACACTTGTTGTCTGGCA
This sequence comes from Pantherophis guttatus, assembly GCF_059756535.1. Taxonomy (NCBI): domain Eukaryota; kingdom Metazoa; phylum Chordata; class Lepidosauria; order Squamata; family Colubridae; genus Pantherophis; species Pantherophis guttatus. The sequence goes on along the minus strand of NC_142063.1, from coordinate 132,793,066 downwards.
TTTTCCTTTGTCACGCCATTCCGGAACCTGACAGCTAGCGCAAGAAATGAACACATGTTTGTGATGCCATTATAATGTCTTCTCTGAATCCAAAATGCATGATTCACCCCATGCTACCCTTGTCCTTCTGTTTCAATGTATTTTTAAAACAAATCCTTTACATTTCAGGATACTCATACGATATCTAAGAAAGCCAATAGATAACAGAGAGACAGACAGACAGACAGACAGATGATAGACAGATAGATAGATAAATAGATAGATAGATAGATAGATAGATAGATAGATGGATGGATGGATGGATGGGGGTTAGGGAGATAGAGCTGGAAATCAGGTAAGATGGCAAGAGGAGCTCCATCTTGCTCCACATGCCCCAAAATAATAAGACCTCCTCGAAAATAAGGCCAAGTGCTTATTTCGAGATTCAAAAAAATATAAGAGTCTTATTTTCGGGGCGGTATATATCTCTAGTAATATGTCAAAAGGACCAGAACTTTCTAGAGAAGCAATTCTAGAAGCAATACTGTGGGTAATTAGCATGGACACTCCCAAGGGGAGGGGCCTTTACCTACTTCAGCATTAATCCTGTTATGCATTACAGCAGCAGCAGAATAGAGACTGAAATTAGAAACTGGGTAATCTTTGCTCTGTTCTGCACAATGAAATAAACGCTTTAGTGGATGAGGATGGCATTTCCAACATCTATTACATTTAGAGCAAAAGCAACATGTGTTTTAACAGAACATCTGAACAATTTTAGAAGCATTCCCTTCCAAGATTATATACACATTTTAAAAATGTTTTGGATTGCAAAAGGAACCGAGGCAATGAAAACATGCTCTTATGTTGCTCATCTGATTCAAAAGAATAGCTTCATAGATGTCACCCTAAAAAGTTAATTGCAGACTAGGTAGTATTCAGATAAGATTAATACACATTTGTACCATTCCGACGTTGCTTAAAAGCTGTTTACTTCCCTGTCTTTCCTTCTTTTTCACTAATATAAGATATCACAAAATGATCTTTCTGGACAAAAGATACTTACTGCTTTTAGGTGAAAATTGAAACGAATTTAATAAACTTTATCAGTACCTGGAAAAATATTCTAGGAACAAATTAGAAAGGTGAATTCCCTTTGCTCTCCAAAAGTCAGCAGTGAAATTTTTTGTTGTGTCTGCACAACTTGAAGCCAAGAATTATGGCATGGGATCTACTTAGATAGGTGATTCTTATGTAAAGAGAAGATGATGAAGATGAAGATGGAGGGTTAGGGTTAGGGTTAGGTTAGGAGGAGGAGGAGGAGGAGTAAAGGAGAAGGTGGCGGAGGAGGAGGTGGAGAGGAGGAGGAGGTGGTGGGGAGGAGGAGGAGGAGGAGGAGGAGGAGAAACCTATGATTAAGAAATTATAGATAATATATCTATAATTTATCTAGAAGTAAAATTTTCTCTGAGTCAAGCTTAGTTGATGACTTCAAGTATATATCCATGTGATTTTCTGGCCACCAATAAAGAAGTTGTTTGTCAAAAAAAAAAGAAAGAAAGAAATTATAGATAAATTGTGAGAATGCTGTTTTATTTCCCACCTGTTTTATGTATTATAAATATTTGATACATGGAATATTATTCAGCCAAAGCAAAATCACTGGATGTGAACATATTCGGTATTAAAACATTTAGAACTATAAGGAGTACAGGACTGATTGTGAATATTCTTAGTGAACTATGTGATATGTTAATGTGCACAATGACAGCGTGAAAACAATTGTTGCTTTCTTTTGCAGCAGGGAAGCCTGATAATGCTTATTTCACGTTCATACTTTATTCCTAAAGAAACCAAGAGAGTGCACCACACAATAAAAACGATTAATATGAAACAAATGAAATGTTCAGTCATAGCATCGAAAAGGATAAATGCCAGGATGCATTCCACAGCTATAAGTCAACCAATTACCAACAAGAGATTGACAGTTTAAGAGCCAATCATGCTTCTTCAGAGAAGGAATGCTATAGCTGGAATGTTTTAATCATCTTGCCATGGGCCATTCCTACCTTGAACTGTTTTCTTTTTGATTTTAAAGTATAAGTTGGCAGGTATGAGGAAGATGTTCTTAATATTCCATATAATCATTTTTGCTGATGTCTTCTCTGTTCCAGGGAAAATAGGATGTCAGTTTGGGAGTTAAGAAAACAAAACAAAACCCCTAAGGTTATAACACCTGCACATTCTTCCATTATCTCAAAAAAAATGGAGAGTCAGCTCCCTGTCTATCAAGTAGTGTTAACAAGAGAATGAAGACATTTGCACCCCAGAGACCTTAGAGATAAATTAATAGCTAAAGACAACTTTTTAAAAGAAATGATCATCCTTCCACTACACATGCCACATCTCACAAGGGGACCACCTAATAGCATTTTATCATCTAGATAGTTGTTTCTGTTGTTCATTTAATTTGTCTTTCCTTACTTTTACTACTGGAGTAAGTGGAGATTGGAGATAGTAAGTTGAAACTTGAGAGCAGAATTCTTCTCTTCTACCCTAACAGGATCTCTTGGGAAGCATTTATACTGTGGATGCCTGAATAAAATCTGTGAAGGAGATATTCTGTTATGATGGGAGGAAAACACATATATTAATAGGAACCTTGTACATATTGGAACCTTAGATTCTGAAAAAAATGTATAATTTGTGTTGAGGCACAAAAGAGATGGGTCGTGCAATTGTCTTATTAGAGATTGAGAAGACACTTCTAACCATCTCACACATGTGTGAAGATGGGCCTGGTAGCTCAGCAGAGTGATAGCATTGTGATTAACACCAGCTGTCTGCAATTACTGTAAATTCGAATCTCACCAGGCTCAAGATTGACTCAGCCTTCCATCCTTTCTAAGGTAGGTAAATTGAGGACCCAGTTTGTGGGGGCAATAAGCTGACTTTGTATAAATATACAAAAGTATGAAGGCTATTACTTAACACATTGTAAGCCGCCCTGAGTCTCTGGAGAAGGGCGGCATATAAATCAAATTTTAAAAAAAAGAGAGAGTTGATGAGTTGATGAGATTCTTGTTTATAAGTCTGAATAAATCTTCCGTACTGCAATTTAATGGGTGGTCCTGGTTCTTTGCAACTATGAAATCCTCACTTTTATGACCTTCACAGGTTCTGTAAAGCAAAAAAACAAACAAACCCTGAAGTAAGATCATAAGCTCAGTCACAATTTCACTTAGCAACTGCTTCGCTTAATGACTAAATTACTGGTCTCAGTTGTGGCCTCTAAGTAAGGACTACCTGGATATATTTACAGAAAATGAAGAATGGTGGTAAAGAAATCCTGTCATTATGGCTGTATGGTATTTACGAACTAAGACATTTTCTGAAATGTATTGTGGAGAACTGTAGGGAAACTGTCACTGTTTAAATCCTTGTGTCCTTTTCTTCGCTATTTAATCCCACACAAATTGCCAAATTGCTCGTCCAGATCTAGTCAAGACAAACTGTCTTACTTTGTCATAGAAAAGCAAGCTAGACTGAGAATCAATCAGCAACTCAATTTGACACACTTTTCAATAGCACTTCGCACTCTGTTCGTTCTTTTTACAGGATTCATCTGTGATTTGGCTATCTTAGAAATGTAGCTTTAGATAAAACCTCAATTTGCTGAAACTATCTAAACCCATTTGAAGTTAATTTGTATACTTTCAGCTCACAGATAGTTAGAAGAGTAGTTTAACTTCCCCAACAGCACTTAAAAAAAAAAAAAACCTCAAATGAGAAAGCAGTAACTGGATACTATCATTTTAAAAAAAGTTGAAAATCTCATAATTATGACGATTCACTCTGATACTTTGTTTTCTCATAATAACAAGAAAGCACCTGCTTTCAGACTATTATGAGCGTTGATAGAAAATGGTTACAGAAAATGACAAGATTTAAGCTTATGATTCCAAAAAAAATACAAATTTAAGGAGATGATTTTACACCTTTGTGTTTGAAAAGTCCCTTTGGATACCAGTCCACAACAGAATACATAGCTGGAAGGAATTCCTTGATTTTGCAATTGGGAAGAATATTTTTTTCTAAGGAATCTTGAGAAACTGACTAGTTCTTGGTCAGCTCCTTAATCATGCCTGTCTTTCCAGCATATTTGAGTTCATTAGTTGTTACATGACAACATTTCTGAGGACAACATTTCTGAGGTCTCCTTTTCGAAGCAATCACTTTTTAAAAAAATAAAATCCAGAAGAGCTGACAATTTAAAGAAAATAACCAATCTTTTAAATCTATTTATCAATAACATTTGCTGGGAAAGACGTAAAACATTTGTAGAACCCCCTTTCAGTAATAGTAGAGCCAGTTTACTCCCTTTCTAAAATCTTGTGTAGTTAGTGAACCAGAAAGGTCATTGAAAGCAGTGGAAGCTGATAACTATTTGATTTGGTGGAGTTTAAACTATCTTTGTACACTAACGATTTGTATAGTTCTTGAATAAAAGTGGGGATTTCATATGAGTGAGGCAGTCTGAAGCCTCCTGTTGAACTCTATTAACATTTCATCCCACAAGATGCTCTGTCTGTTAATGCACAATATAATAAGATAATTTGTCAGTAGATGTGTGCATAACTTTTTATTTGACTCTTGGTGCTTTTTATTTGCATATAAAGTGGGACATTTACACTCAACAATAACTGGGCCTGAAGGAGTGATATTTAATAGGAGAATATAATTATTCCACTCAGGTCATAAACATTTTCTTTAGGGCAATGGGCAACTGTTTAAGGACAAGACTCATAATCATTCATGTAAATGACTTGAACATTACAATATGGAGCCACTACAGATTTAAATGTGTAAAAATAAGTGCTGTGATTCAATTTTAATGCAATATTTATCTCTTTCTTATCAACTGACCTATCAGTCACAGTCAACAAACTTTCTACTTTAAATGGATATTTAGCCTCTAAACATACATATTGTGTGTTCTGACTTTCAGGTTTGCATAGGTATATCTGAGATAGGTTTTAAGGCATATAATTTATGGACCGTTCAATAGTTTTTCTCTTAATCTTATAAGGAACATGACCTGCCTAAATAAAAGGAATTTGTACAATAAGTCATTAAAAAAAAGAAAAGATTGACTCCTCAAGGATATAAGAAGTAAGCATTGTGCTTACTCAGATTATATCTAGCATCATAAAACTCTGAACAATTTCAGTTACCTTGCTTAAAGTACATTATTTCTCCTTTTCTAGACAAAAGCATAAAATGCAGATAATTTGGATAGCTTTCTTATATACGCTTTGAAAAATAGCACTATTTATCTAATCGTAGATTGACTTCATTGGAACAAATTTGGACTGGTTGCTAAGATATGGTAATTTAAAGAAATCCACTAAATGTCTTCCTGAAAAAGGTGTATTATATGTATGTGTAGAAAAGCAGATGAGAAGGGGACATGGTGAAAGCAGATATGGGAGGCAAAATAATGACTACTACAGTAGTGAAGTGGTAGTTAAGTATAGCATAGATAGACTAAGGAACTGTCCATTTGTTCTCTCTTCAATCTTTGAGAAACCCTGATCTTGATGTAATCCATGGGAAATTATGTTAAAAGATAAAACCCAGCTCAATTGACTCATGGTAAAGCCAATCTTTATAACTCCTCTTATTAAGGTGGGCCTAGTATTCTGGGCAACTGAAATGTCCTCCTGCATGTTTTTGAATATTACCATATCTAACATGAGATATTATTATGATTTTTCCCCTTGTTTAACAGAGTTATAATCTGTCCAATGTAAAATGCATTGGGCTACTGCTGCAAATGATGGAAAATATTACATAAACAATTCTCTGATACATACTGTGGCAGAATTTTGGGGCCTATAATAATGTTGGCAGTAAAATTATAGAAGTAAAGACGGCATTTGGGCCCACCAGAAAGTTTGTGTTTATGCCACTGTAGCATGTTTTGTGTTGCTGGTTAATAGTTACTTGTTGATAAAATGTATAAACATACAGCATTTAAAAGGGAAGTATCCCAAATAGACTGCATGAAACTTTTCAGCAGTGTTAACTATGCTGTTTAGTTGTTTTAATGTTTGGTTTTCTCTTGTAGTAGATTGCTGGAAACCAGGATTGATGTTCTTAGCTCAGGGGTGTCAAACTTGTGTCATCATGGCATCGTCATAAACTGGGTGTGGGCTTGGCCAGGGTGTGATGCATCCAGCACAGCATTGCTTAAACTGGGTGTGGGCTTGGCCAGCGTGTGATGCATCCAGCCTGCGGGCTGCGAATTTGACACCCCTGTTTTAGCTAAATTGCATGGACATTATAATTTGAGAAATCTTGTAAATGGCTGTTTCTGTCATATGGGTTTGAGTTGCACTTTAACCTTCAAATTAAGCAGGATCACACTGGTTCAAGTGTATGCATGACTTTTACATTTTGCAGAATTCCTTTATTTGAAATTGCATATTGTTGATGAGGATTCAGTTTGGCTGGTTTGTCAGTCCAGGATGACAAACATTTTCCAAACCTTGGAGCTCATTTGGTGTAGAGGCCAAGGAGCTGGGCTAGTATCAGCCCTACAAGGGATACCGGACCAAGAAACAGACATCAGGTGTATGCAAAACTACTTTTTATTAAGATTGGCTATGGTAACATAATTTTGCATGTCTGAATGTGGTTGTTCTCCTCTCTATTTTATCTTCATGTACTTCAGGAGCGGGGTATCTGAGATGCTGCTGAGTCTCTCTCCCAAACCCCTGCAATGTTTATCTGCTCATTGCCTGAGTAATGGATTTGTCAAAGTCATCCTCTTTATTCTCTGCAGCTAGAAATTAGGATACCACAAGTTCTAATCCACCCTTAAAGATCAAAGCTATAACTTTGGGAAACCAGGTTGTTGCTATGTTATTGCAGTACTGTAGCATTAGGATATTAAATTTTAGAATTACTTTTTCAATCAGTTTATGATGTTTAAAAAATACCCAAAGTCTTGGAAGTTGACTACGCATAACAGAATTATACCACTCCCAATTCCACACGCTCCCTTACATTTCAGCTTTCTTGAAGCAAACTTTGAATGTTGACTCTCATCTGGATCAACCCTTAAGACTCTCCTTAAAATGCAAAGCTTCTCTTCTTAACCTATGCTTGCTAACTACCCTGTGGCAATGATTTGAGGCAGGGTTTTCAATGGCTCTTTAAAACTTTGAAGTACAGTTTTTGATCTGTACATTTGGGTTAGTCTCAAAGTAATTGAGGAGAGACTTGGCCTTCCTCTAAGGCATTGGTGGGCTTATCTGCTAAGGAGGGGTGGGGTGGAAGGTAAAGGTAATCTTGAGATTTCTTCAGTGCAGCTCTAACAAATAACTGCTTCAGGAAACAATGTGCAAAGGATCTCACTTTCACCCCCAAACCCAGATAACAGCTTCAGAGGGACTTTAACATCCTTGGACATCAGGTGATAGACAGTACTGATCAGTTCTTTCTAACCTCTTTGGATTAAACAATCTGGAACCGAAAGGTCTTTTCGAAAAGGATTCATGGTGTTTCCAGAATTCACTGGGCTTTTTAAAACAAATACATAAATAAAATGGAATGCAGTTTGTTGAAGTTGATGGTTTTGTTTTCTTCTTGCTAAAGTGATAGAAGTTAGAAGTGCATCAGGTAGATACTTGCTACACAATATTCATGTGTTGCAGAAGAAAAATTTGTCCTGCTCTGTGTGAGACTCTCTAAATGTTTAATCCCTGTATTCAAGAACTTGTTTGCAGCAGAAGCTCACCCACATGACAGTTAGATTACTTGTTTTATTGCAGACAGGGTAAAAGACACAAACAGTCCAAAGGCTGAACACAGCAATAGACACATATACACACACACACAAACACACTTGGCAACATTTTAGGGTGATTTTTAAGATGGCTCCCATTTTGTGGATGATGTGTTGTTACTATACTTCCTCCCTCTGTTTTGGATATTCTATTTTTTTTTATTTCTTTCATAATAATTGTCCATATTTTATAATGGCGGTTTTTATGTTACTGGTTTTGTATTGTGATTTTATTTTATGGTTGTACAGAGTCACTTCTGACATGATAGGCAGCTAGACCAATTCAATCAATCAATCAATCAATCAATCAATCAATCATATCCACACCTATGACACATCCACACATACATTCACACTCACTCATATCTGATCCAGGATTCAAATTCTAGACATTTTTCTCCTGCACTTTTTGAGTCGCCTTAAATTTGGCCATTCTTTTCCTGTCCTTAAACTAAGAAGATACCTGCTCAATATTTATACAATGAACAGCGTAGCTTGAGAGTTGTTGATTCCTAACTTCAGCCGTTATATGCTATCATTTTCTTTGTACATGGTTTTCAGAGGATTGTTGAATTACAAGTACTACTTAGTACTAAAAAAGTATAATTAGTTTCTACGCCTGGAAGTTGATTGGATGTGATTAATTAATGAAATGTCTTTGTAGTAATTTGATATCAAATATAAAGAATGGTGAGGAAGAATGGCTTTACAGAAATTATCCATGCAGATATTCTTTAAAATATGCTCCAGTTAATTCTATGATTTACTTTTATAGATAGAGCAACAGCAAATCAGGAAGAAAGCTGAATGTGATTGAACTGATGGTAAATTTAGCATGATAGCTTTTTCTGGTAGGTCTCTGCAAGTGGCACTGTCTGGACTAAGTAGATTGGGCTAGGTCTGTAGTTGGATGGGAGACCATTTAGGAATATTAGGTTTGAGAAGGAAAGGAAGGAAGGAAGGGAGGGAGGGAGGGAGGGAGGGAGGGAGGGAGGGAGGAAGGATCCAATAGCAAGTGACATCTGAATTAATACTAGAAAAAACTATTTAGGTGTGTCCATGTAGTCACCAGGAATCAAATCTGATTTGAGAAAGGCTGTGCTTTATAATAATTGGTGTCTATTGCACTATAGAATTAAATATTTTATTATAATTTATAAAATATTATGGTATTTTATAGGGTAGTAGTAATAAAGTAGTTAAAAATCTCAATTTCTTTTTTTTTTTTCCAGATTTACGACTAGATAATCTATGCTTATAAATGTTTTAGTTTATTTACGGGTAATTAATTATGTTACAACTACATGAAGAATATAACATAAAAAGCACACATCTGAATTAATAAAAAGTTCTAGCTTTTTCTGTAATTTACTATACATATATGAATCCCAGGCTTTAGACACTTTTGGATTTATTCCATTAGAATAAAGCTAACAACATATGAATAATACTGATAATAACAGATCTCCCTAAATCTAATTGCCCATGACCCTACTGTATTTTTGAATTATATTATTATATTTTCTTTCTTTCTTTCTTTCTTTCTTTCTTTCTTTCTTTCTTTCTTTCTTTCTTTCTTTCTAACTTTATAAGAAAAGTGCAAATTAGGCAGAAAATAAGAAGCTTTGTTTCCCAATGTGATGTTATTATTTTGAGGGCTTTTCCCCCACAAAGTTATCTGGCAAATCCAAGAATGATAAATATTCATTTGGTATGATTGAACAACAGGCACAAAGCCATAATACAATCGTTCATTCTCTTGATGAAATTGTATGATGTTAATGGTCCTGCAATTATAAATCCCTTTCTGTTCCTTGCTACGGGAAGTATACTTTACCTTTATTCAGCATCGAAAGTCTGGCATATCGATTTTGTTTAATGGGTAAGATGATTAGAAGTCTACTGAGTAACAAGCAGGTTCCACTGGTTTCCAATTGAAGTTTTCAAAAGGAGACATTCAGTAACAATGGACTTTATCATCACTGTCCCTTCTAATGCTATTTCACAACAGGGATTTCTATTTACAGCATAAAAGCAACAAAAGTAATGGAGGAGTAGACAAGGGGAAAAAATCAATGGCTTTGCAATTGCAATCAGCAAGGTGCTTTTGTTAAGTGAAACTTATCAATATCCTGGGAAGATAATAAAAGCAGTTCCCCTCACATATCAGAAGACTAGTCTCCCACGATTTTATTGTAGGAGTAATAATGGATTTTTTTTTTATTTTTATTTTTTTGCAACCACATGCTGTTTAGATTGATTTCTAGGCATTTAGCAAATACTTTCTTTTAATGAAATTTCATCCCTTTTATTTTAAAAAATGCATTTGATATGAGATTTCTGAGAGGAAAAAATAGAAAGCCTGTCCTATAAAACTACCACAGAATGAAACATTGAGTAGCATGATAGATTTTTTAAAAATTGCCTATGCCAGGGGTCTCTCATGCTGGCTGAGGAATTCTGGGAGTTGAAGTCCACAAGTCTTAAAATTGCCAAATTTGGAGACTCCTGTTTTTTGTCTTTATAATATAGTGCCATAACCCATTACTGTCCCATGGTGAAATCATTATCTCCCCTCTGATATTCCCTTTTTATTATCTAGACCAGAGCTACTTTGATACTTGACAACTATAAAAAATAAAAAAAAAGCTAGATATGATTAATTCTGGTAGAAAGAATATATTTGTACCAAGAAAAAGGATATAAGAGGAGGAAAGTCAATATCTATCATACAACTCAGAGGGGGTTGCAATCTTTAGACCGAATATATCTGAGAAATGATCAGTTATGTTATACAGGTAGTCCTCGACTTACAACCATTCATTTAGTGACTGTTCAAAGTAACGAGGAGGAGCTCTGATGCTGCAGTGGTTAAAATGCAGTATTGCAGGATAACTCTGCCCACAGCCTGGAGTTCAATCTAAGGGGCTCAAGGTTGACTCAGACTTCCATCCTTCTGAGGTCAGTAAAATGAGGACCCAGATTGTTGGGGGCAATATGGTGACATTTGTAAACTGCTTAGAGAGTGTTTTAAAGCATTATGGAGCGGTATATAAGTCTAAGCGCTATTGCTATTGCTACAACAGCATTAGCAAAAAGTGACTTATGACCATTTTTCAAACTATTGCAGCATCCCTGTGATCAGTCTACGGCTGATGTTATGTAATGCCAGGTCAGTGGTAAATAAAGCCCCCCTCATTCATGATCTTATTTCAGAGGGGGGTGCTGACCTGGCAGAGATTACGGAGACCTGGTTAGGCCAGGAGGGAGGAGTTCCCCTTGTGGAAATGTGCCCGCCAGGTTTCTGTGCATTCCATCAGCCAAGGACTCAGGGAAGGGGTGGGGGAGTGGCAGCAATCATTAGAGAAAGTCTTTGCCCGAGGGAGGCCACTGTTCCTCAGATAGCCGGATGTGAGTCCCTCCTTGTGAAGTGGGGTCGGGGGATTCAGATGGGCCTACTGATTGCGTACCTGGCTCCCTGCCACGTAACAGCGGTCCTGCCTGAGCTGCTCGATATTATAGCCGGGGTGGGCGGTGGAAACCCCCAGACTTATTGTTATGGGGGATTTTAACCTGCCATCCGCTGGTGAGATGTCGGAGACAGCTCGGGAGTTCATGGCTTCCATGACGGCCATGGACCTGACCCAGGTAGTTCAAGGCCCCACCCACTTGGAATCACACTCTGGACTTGATTTTTGTCTCTGATCAGTGGCTGAATGATCTAAGAATAGGGGATATAGACATCAAGCCCTTGTCATGGTCTGATCATTCTCTCCTTCACATGGACTTTCAAGTCACTTCCACCCACCGCAGGGAGATGGAACCAACCAAATGGTTCCGTCCCAGGCGCCTGATGGACCCCGAAAGGTTCCTGATGGAGCTTGGGCCATTTCCTGAGACTCTGGCTCACAACTCGACTGAGGACCTGGTGGTCGCCTGGGACAGGGCAGCTACTGGGGCCTTGGACCGCGTTGTGCCTTTGCGGCCTCTGACCCGATGCCGATCTCGTCTAGCTCCTTGGTTTTCTGAGGAGCTGAGAGAGATGAAGCGTCGGAAAAGATGCCTGGAGAGCGATTGGAGGACAAGCCGATCTGAATCTGACCGAACACAGGTGAGATCTTATATTAAGACCTACCTAGTGGCGATAAGAGCGGCGAAGTCTAGCTACTTCTCCGCTCTTATTGCATCTGCAGAGAACCGCCCAGCTGCGCTGTTTAGGGTGACCCGCTCCCTACTTCAGGTGGGGGTACGGGAAGATCCCTTAAAGGGTCGAGCTGAGGATTTTGTACAATTCCTGCATGATAAAGTCACTCAGATTCAGGAAGGCCTGGACTCCGATTGGGTAGATCCAGGGGAGGAGACGGGGGCAGGTCTTGAGAGCATTATCTGGGAAGAGTTTGACTCTGTGGCTCCTGAGGACATGGACAGGATTCTGGGCAAGCTTAATGCTGCCACATGTTTATTGGACCCGTGTCCCTCCTGGTTGGTACTGGCCTCCCGGGAGGTTACACGAGGCTGGCTCCAGGGGATTATAAATGCTTCTCTGAGTGAGGGTGTCTTTCCCGCCGCCTTGAAAGAGGCGGTTGTGAAGCCCCTCCTCAAGAAGCCTTCCCTGGACCCGGCTATATTATCAAATTATCATCCAGTCTCCAATCTTCACTTTGTTGCGAAGGTTGTTGAGAGTGTGGTGGCGCGACAACTACCCCGATACCTGGATGAAGTTGTCTATCTGGATCCGTTCCAGTCGGGCTTCAGGTCATGATACAGCATGGAAACGGCATTGGTCGCATTGGTGGATGATCTCTGGAGGGCTCGGGACAGAGGTTGCTCCTCTACCCTGGTCCTATTAGATCTCTCAGCGGCTTTTGATACCATCGACCATGGTATCTTACTGCACCGGCTGGAGGGGTTAGGAATAGGGGGCACCGTGCTTCGGTGGTTCTCCTCCTTCCTCTCTGACCGTTCGCAGTTTGTGTTGGCAGGGGGGCAGAGGTCGACCTCGAGGCACCTTATTTGTGGGGTGCCTCAAGGGTCAGTCCTCTCACCCCTTCTGTTCAACATTTATGTAAAACCGCTAGGCGAGATCATCCGTGGTTTTGGGGTGAGTGTTCATCAGTATGCTGATGACACACAGCTATACATCTCCACCCCAGACCACCCCAATGATGCCCTTGCTGTGATGTCCCATTGCCTGGAGGCTGTGCGGATCTGGATGGGGAGAAACAAGCTCAGACTCAACCCCTCCAAGACCGAGTGGCTGTGGCTTCCGGTGTCCTGGTATAGTCAGCTGGTACCATCACTGACAATAGGGGATGAGATCTTGCTCCCCACAGAGAGGACCCGCAACTTGGGTGTCCTCCTGGATTCACGGTTATCTTTAGAAGATCATTTGACAGCTGTGGCCAGTGGTGCCTTTTATCAGGTTCGCCTGATCCGCCAGTTGCGTCCCTTTCTGGATCGGGATGCCTTGCGCACGGTCACTCATGCCCTAGTTACCTCCCGTATGGACTACTGTAATGCTCTCTACATGGGGCTCCCCTTGAAAAGCACCCGGAGGCTCCAACTGGTCCAGAACGTAGCCACGCGGGTGATTATGGGCGCAGCTCGTTACGCCCATGTAACACCTCTCCTACACGAGCTGCACTGGCTCCCGGTGGTCTTCCGGGTGCGATTCAAGGTGTTAGTTATCACCTTTAAAGCGCTCCATGGCTTAGGACCTGGGTACCTACGAGACCATCTTTTGCCACCAATAGCCTCCCACCGACCAGTTCGTTCTCACAGGGAGGGACTACTCAGGGTACCATCAGTCAAATTATGTCGACTGGTGACTCCCAGGGGGAGGGCCTTCTCTGTGGGGGCTCCAACCCTTTGGAATGAACTGCCCCCGGAGATACGGAATATCCCTGATCTCCGTGCTTTCCGCCATGCCCTCAAGACCCTGATGTTCCAACAGGCGGAGCTAAACATACGAACATGTGAATGATTTTTTAAATGTTATCTAATTCTAGGTTTTATTTAATTGACCAAACTAAGTAATAATTTTAATTAGCAATTTTATGATGTTTGTGTGTCTATATTTTTCTTGACTGTACACCGCCTTGAGTCCTACGGGAGAAAGGCGGTATAGAAATATAATTAATAAATAAATAAATAAATAAATAAAATCATGTGATCAAAATTTGGATACTTGGCAACAGGACTGTATTTATGACGGTTGCAATGTCCCTGGGTCATGTGATCCCCTTTTGCAATCTTCTGACAAGCAAGTCTATGGGGAAGCCAGAATCATTTAACAACTGCATTACTACCAACAACTGCAGTGATTCACTTAACAACTGTGGCAAGAAAGTTCATAAAATGAGGCAAAAATCACTTAACCGTTGTCTTGCTTAGCCATGGAAATTTCAGACTCAGTTGTGGCCAATAAGTCAAGGAAGGCCTGTGTAGCAGCCTTTCTCAACTCTATTTACTCTCCAGATATAAAGACTGAAGCTCCCAAGATCCTCAACAATATCTACCTTGGTTGGGGAATTCTGCAGGTTGCAGACTACACATTGGAGGTGCCCCAGATGGGGAAGGGTATATGAGTCATAAATAGAACAATGATTTAATTAGGATTAGGACAATGACTTAAGGTGTTTTTATTCATCGTAACAACTCTGAGGGTCAAATGCCACAAAGACATCTGCCTTTAAAGAAAAACAAATCTTTTTAGCTGCCCCTCCTCACCCCCAGGTCTAAAATACCGGATTATGGCTTCTGTCCAGCCAGGTCATTTTTGTCAGTCAAAGTAGAAGGAATGACCTTGATGAAGGCATAGAGGAGCCATTAAAGGAGGCAAAATGACAATTTAGTCCTAGGAAAGGGGAAAATGTAAGAAAGAAACTCAAAGGAAACCCACCCCAATGAAGTTTGGTATAAGAAAGGTGCAGAGGAAACTTTGGGAGGCTTTCAGATTTTACAACACTACAGAAACGTTTCTGTAATCTTTGAGATTCCAAGGAATAACAGCCACATTTTTGAATATATTTACTTCAAAAATTTTGAAGACTAAAATAAATGACTACATAAAAGAATTAATAAAGGAGTGAGAAAAGACATAGTATCTGCAAGATAAACTATCAATACATAAACAGAATTTGCAATCGCCATCCTCTTTAGAATTCATTTAGAATTCATAATTTCATTGATTAAATTAATAATTGAATATATAAAACAAAAATTATATCATCTCGAGAAATTATTGTAAGTCGCTATAAAACTCTCAGCTGTAATATTTATATTGATGTCACAACTATTTAAAATAAAAAAAAATAAATGAACTTATGAAAAGAAAAAAAACAGAAAAAATGAAGACTGACAGTTAATGTATAGAACGAAGTGTGGTGGATATTTTTCTTAGTTGGGATTAATGATGAGATAATAAGAGAGGGATTTTTTTTTTTTAATGTTACAGATATCAGCATTTGAAGAAAGCATGTGTGTGAAGTGAAAGGGAGAGAAGCGAGGGTGATGATTGACAACAATTGTTAGATGTAAATCTCTATTTCTTGGGGTCTGAATGTAGACTAGTGGGTGAATTATGACATGGCCCTGACCTCAAGTGATGGCTAAGACTTGAAGATGGAATGTGAATCATTGGGATCCAGAGCTCCCATATTGCTAGCAGAAGTTACAATCTAGTTCTGGTTTCTGAAGGTTGAGAACGCCAAGTCTCCTCTTCTAGACATCTTCTCCTGAGCTTATTTTTCACAAAGAACCATAACAACTGGGTATGTCTAGTTTAATGAAAAGAAGGACTATGGGAGACATGATACCAGTGTTCCAATATCTTAGGGGTTGCCACAAAGAAGAGGGAGTCAAGTTATTCTCCAGAGCACCTGAGGGTAGGACAAGAAGCAATGGGTGGAAACTAATCAAGGAGAGAATCAACTGAGAACTAAGGAGAAATTTACTGACAGTTAGAACAATTAATCAGTGGAACAACTTGTCTCCAGAAGCTGTGAATGCTCCAACACTGGAAGTTATTAATAAGATGTTGGATAACCATTTGTCTGAAGTGGTGTCGGGTTTCCTGCCTAAGCAGGGGGTTGGACTAGAAGACTTCCAAGGTCCCTTCCAACTCTGTTATTTATTCTATTCTATTATTCATTATATTGAGATATCATGTTTTCCCACAGCAAACAGGCTAGTAAAAGAGAGAGAGAAAGACCTCTAATGGAGCCCAACTTAGGATACCTTTTCAGAATCTTCAGATTTATTGTTTATTGTCTCAGCAAATCATTTTTCCAAAGTCTAGTAGTTTACTGTTCCTATGTGTTTTTTTTTAGCAGTCTCTTTCTTCTCTCTAAATCAAATGAACATTCATGTCCATCATGTTCTACATACTTTTGTTGCAAACAGCAACACTTCTCTGACATATTTCATGTATTTCTATTCAGTCAACAAGTTCTGAGTACACTTTGATAAGGTTGCCTTAAGGATGCACTCCTATACTTATTATTTGGGAATTTGGGAAGTAAACCTTACTGAACCTAGTCAGCTTTATTTAGTACAGAGAAGACTTTTTTTCTTATTGACTAATGCTTAATGGAATCAATAATATATTCACAATGTAATGCATGGATAATTAATTCAATAGTAACTAGACATCAACATCTATCACAACTCATAAGTCAATACATACAATATTAACTACGCCAACATCAGCCCAAATTCCAAAACCCCTGTTAATATTATTGTATACAGCTATTGCAAAATGTTAAAAATAATAGGAATAATT
The DNA here is from genome assembly GCF_059756535.1 of Pantherophis guttatus. Lineage (NCBI taxonomy): Eukaryota > Metazoa > Chordata > Lepidosauria > Squamata > Colubridae > Pantherophis > Pantherophis guttatus. The sequence continues at coordinate 132,776,453 of NC_142063.1, read as the reverse complement.
TTTGAGAATTGCTTCATTTGTTCAGTTGCAGTGCTTTATTCAACACGCCATCACTCAAAATTTGCAGCGATGCCTAGTAGGTCATCCAGAAACAAAGAGGGGAAAAAAGCCAATTAAGTTACTAAGGGAGCTGGAAAACACTCCCTAGTCTATAAAAACTGGTTACTTCACAACAAAAATAGTCTGGTTTTACTGCCTCTTGGAATAAATAAATGTTCCTTTTTAAAAAAAAAAATGTAAACATTCTGCCCTTCGATACGTGCTCTTTAATGCCCTCCTATGTGACTGTGAAAGCTCACAAAGAAATTTGTTCAACTGCTTCCTAGGCTCCTCACATAATTTCACAAATGTCAAGTAATGCAGACATTTTTCTTGGTGGCTTCAGAATGCAGAATTCCCAGGCTCCCCATGATTACAGTCCAGGATTATTTATGACTCACAAGGAGAGCGAGGTATTTATTTTTATTGCTGGAAAGCTCAGGAGGCTACTTTTCAAACACAATTTTAAGAAGGATCTATAAAGGCTGGGATCTCTCTCCTTGATGCTATTCTACTCTCATGGCAAGTTACAAAATAGGAAGAATAGACGCCATGATTTCTAATACAGGTAGTCCTGTATTAGAAATTGACCCCCAACATATAATTGACCCCCAAAATGTATGTTGCTAAGCGAGACAGTTGTTAAGTGAATTTTGCCCCATTTTATGACCTTTCTCGCCACACTGGTTAAGAGAACCAGTGTAGTGGTTAAGTTAGTAACATGGCTATTAAGTGAATCCGACTTCCCCATTGACTCTGCTTGTAAGAGAGTTGCAAAAAGTGAATCACAGGACCCTGGGACATTGTAGCTGTCATAAATATGAGTCACTTGCCAAGCATTTGAAATTGGATCACGTGACCATGCGGATGGTGCAACGCAGGGGTGAAATGCTCCCAGTTCGGATCGGATTGCCCGATCTGGTAGTGATGGCGGCAGGTGGTTTGGAGAACCAGTAGCAAAAATCCCTGCCCCTCCCCCACTATGCCCAGCTGAGCCACATGATCATCAGAGGCTTTTTTTTTTTTTTTACTTTTAAAAGCATTTTTTCTTCAACCTCTTCCGACGAAAAAATGCTTTTAAAAGTAAAGGGGAAAAAAGCCTCTGATGATCGTACGGCTCAGCTGGGATCGTCAGAGACTTTTCAAAGCATTTTTTTCTGCAACCTCTTAGCCGAAGAGGTGGTAAAAAAATGCCTTGAAAAGTCTCTGACGATCCCAGCTGAGTTGCCTGATCGGCAGAGGCTTTTCAAAGCATTAGAAAAAATGCTTTGAAAAGTTAAAAAAAAAAAAAAGTTGGCCATGCCCACCCAGTCACATTACCCCCTCCCCCCACCAAGCCACGCCCTCAGAACTGGTAGCAACAAATTTTACATTTCACCCCTGGTGCAATGATTGTAACAGGGGTGGGTTTCACTTACCTTTGCTACCGGTTCACTCGCACATGCACATGTGCAGATCATATTTGATGACTTCTGGGTGGGTGAGCAGAGCCTCCTGCCGTCGCTACTACCAGGGCAAACCGCTAACAACCCACCACTGGGTTGTAAGTGTGAAAAACAGCCATAAGTCACTTTTTTCAGCAATGTTGTAACTTTGAATGGTCACTAAATGAACTGTTCTTAAGTCGAGGACTACCTGTTTTTTATTTATTTCTTGCTTCCATTTAAATTTTGCGGCAGTCCAGGGAGACTTTTGCCATGCTGGTAACACATCCTACTAAGGATGGTGCAGAAGTATGCACATATAAACATGTTAAGTTGATTGTGGGCAATTTACTAAGAGACTTTTGTTCATCTATCATTAATACTCTAATATAGGCCATTTCACCAGTATCAAGATGAGCTGCCAGAGTCGGTTACCTTTTTAAATATCTCATTAACAGCAAATGTTAAAATATTGATGAAGCTAAAGGATAAATTGACTTGTATTACTTTTTCCAGCCATGGAGTCCTGCTGAACTTGGAATTATAATTAACTTGAATTTGAACTTGCATTATAATAAAATAATCCGGCTCTGTCAGGCTGGCCATAGATGTAATGCTCTGTGTTGTTTTCCAGGTTATTGTTGCTAGTTTAGGAATATGTGTTCATTTTTTTTTTAGCACAGAAGGAAGCATTAATTAACACATAGAATAACTTGTATGCAGGTAATTATCACGCTATCTGCTTCACGTGGGGCTATTGATTAAAAATAAGCTTTGGGTTTCACTAAAAAGAATAAAGTGACCATATTCAGAGAATTCAATTATTAAAGTTTTAAATTGCCTGTAGTTATATACCCTGAAATTTTTAACTTTTCTATTCCCTTCCAAAAAGTAAGGCTTTAATTCTTGGGACTTTAAGTTCTTTGGCTAAGCTTTGTAAATATTACTTAGCCAAATATTTGACTAAACTTTGTAAATTAGCTTGGTTGGTTTAAGAATTTTAGCCTGGAAAGCTCAGTGCCAGGAATGTAGCTCTAGTCTAGGGACTCCAGTGACCAAGCACTAAAGTTTGGAAGCTTCAGTGTAGGCACATGCACATATAACTCATTTTTGTGTACATACTTGGAGCATCAGAACTCTGTTAGTCCATTATGAGTAAGATTGTTGGATCTGGCTGATGTCTCCCTAGTAAATGGTGAGCATACAGCCTAATAAAGTGCATTCTCTAGACAGAACCTTGGCAACACAAAGGTTTTCAGGAAAAATGAGAAAATAGAATTTTGAAAAGAAGTAAAGCATCCCAAACTAGCATTAGTTAATTGCTTTAATGGCTTGATTGGCTAAGCAGAACTGTGAAGAGCCTGGTGGCGCAGCAGACTAATAGCCTGTTATTAACATTCAGCTGCCTGCAATTACTGCATGTTCGAATCTCCCCAGGCTCAAGGTTGACTCAGCCTTCCATCCTTTCTAAGGTAGGTAAATTGAGGACCCAGTTTGTGGGGGCAATAAGCTGACTTTGTATAAATATACAAAAGTATGAAGGCTATTGCTTAATGCATTGTAAGCCACCCTGAGTCTCCGGAGAAGGGCGGCATATAAATCAAATTTAAAAAAAAAAGTGTTGTGCCAGAAATTCTGGTTTTTTTCTAGTCCTCTGCCTAATGAACATTGGAACATCAAATCAGGTCATTGTTCATGCTGAGTATAGAACTATCTGCATGGGGAAATCTGCATTGTAGCTCTTGCAAACCTCATCCAGGCATGAATATGTTTGCATGCAGTTAAGCCTTATGTTGGAACATTGCCTTGGTTCAAGTAAGATGGATTGATAATTACACTTGTGATGTTTATCAATTTATTAGCACTGTTACTGAACTTGTAATTTAATTGATTATCAAAATCTCTTGGCAAACTCCACCATTGATTAAAAAACATAACACGGCTGGTTATACAGCAATCAAATACAATGGGAAAATGAGATAATAATATCCCTACATTTTGTGTGATACTCAAAGACTATTTGTTATTCATCCCTTAGTAAATGACATGTTTATGTCAATAGTTTGCACAAAATTATTTACGTGAATGATTGGCTCACTTAGGAGGTCAAGAGATATTTTTGATTATAAGAATGATTCTCTTTGATAATAGCAGATCCCACTGAGAAATATTACTGGACAGAGTCCAAAGCAAATCAAATCAAAATAAAATACAACTAGAGAGGACATGCATACAGGAAATAGGTGTGTCCGCTACAGAAAAATTGTGCTGGTTCCAATTGTTTGGAACAATACAACATGTTGGCAATTCCCTTTCCAAAGATTGTCATAATTTAAAAAAAAAAAACGTAGAGAAGTAAAAGCAAGAATTTATCCAAAATCATATCATGGTGATTCTGTTTAATTTTCTTTCAGGCCACAAACTGACTAGTAGAAGTAGAAGTAAAAAACTTTATAAAAATTTGGCTATAGTTATTTCGACCTCATGGAAGCTTACTTCTTGATGCTGTACAGAATGACATTGTTCAGATATTAACTGGAATCAGAGGAAATCTTATACCTATAGAAGCTGGAGGACTCTGTAAACACTTCACTCGATTTGCTTTAAAAAAAAAAAAGTTGCTCTCCAAATTCCTGAAAATCTGCTCAGCATGGAGGTTGCACGAACAATAAAAACAATGTCTTCAAGAACACTTGGAAGCCTGAAAAATGATTTAATACTGACTAACCATTTGAGGAAGGTCTTTGGTTTCATGATTGGAAATCCTAGTTGGAGTTATATCCTGCCTTTCTGCCAATAAAGGACCATCGAGACAAGGTGACTTGGTAGAACATACCCACATTCAGACTCCTGAAAATGAAGCCAGGCTTCCTTTGACTAGTTTATCCTTTTTTAGCAAAAGGCCTGTGGGATTAATAAGATGCTTTTGACCTTAATAGATGCTGCTGGTAACATGTATCTGCTTGCCAGTTGGCACTCTAATACATTTAACTACTTGATCTGCATAGAATTCATCATAGACTTAAATTGTTGAACGTGCACAAATGGTTCCAAACTTTAGTCAAGGGGCAATCATTACTCTTAACAACAGGAGCTTTGCTTCCTTCTGAGAAAAATGTCCAATTGCTGCTTTCAGTCATAGTAGCAGCAACAGGAGCCAAATGCCTGACAACAGGCAAAAATGTCAGGATGCAGTCAATCAGAAATTCCGTTTGCTGATAGACAGGCTGAGTCATAGCAAGATGTGAAATGAAATCCTTAACTGACAGGTTTGGTTATGTTTTCTCCCAGGAAATGATTCACTTGCAGAATTCTTCTCTTCACCTTGATGGATAAAATACAGATATATTTGTATGTGCTTTCCCCACCTTTACTTTGGAATTTTTACTGATCTTAATAGCCCTTGTAGGAATGTGTCGTTCACTATGAATCTGGTCTATGACAGCCTCATAAGTGTTTGCATATTATGTTATTCTGACAATAATAATAGGAGGAAGACTATAACAGCTGGCAATATGGTCCACTGTCTCTTAATTGTTGCTAATATCTATAGATACTATAGATATTATAAAACGTTATTATCTCTAGTTTTATATATTTTCTATATGTGCCCTTTCAAAAATACAAATGCTCTTAGTATACTCTTTTTAGTACGCAACTTTCCTAAATATGTTTTTTTTTTCTTGAATGTCTCTTTTCACAATATATGTTGTGCATTTTTGCACATGCATGGATTCCATATATTCTGACTCATCTATGATGCAGCAGAATCTGTTTGGGGCAAGAGCAGCATTTCAATTCTCTTGGAACTGAAGATACTTTTCTTGCCTAATCAGCTGCATCAAAATTAGACATGCAGACTGGATGCTGAACTTTGGCCTGAAAATCTATGGATCATATTTTTTTTTTGCCATGCATGCATGTAAAAATATTGGGCATACATTCAGCTTCTATTCTAATGCAATCAGGCATTCAAAATTTGATGTATGATGGCATTTTCATATCACATTGCATGTTAAACACAAAACTGTTTTAACTCTAATCCCCATAAACATGGCCACTGGTCATAGATAGGAATACTGAATCCAACAATATTGAAAATATCCCAGACTGCTTCTGTTTAACATAGTACTGGCTCAGGCTTGATATTAAGATGGGGAAGATTATACATATAAATTACAGTAGTACAGTCATGATGGTCTCCAAATCCTAATGCAATTACTTCTGTCTTTGAAGTCTTGGAGATTTTTTTTTCCAGTCTGGAAGCTGAAATTCTCTTTAATCTTTGGATTGCAGCCTTGTCTCCATAGGGACCTTTCTCGAATTGCTTTTCATTATTTACTCTTTTTTTCTCCCTAGTTTGTTACAGCACAGATAGTGTAGCATTCTCTTCACTGAAGAGACCAAATATCAGAGCAGAGCTAAGGTAAATTCTATGGTTAGAGGAGAAGGATTAGATAGGCACAGTAGAAATAGTTAGGAACGGTGCCTGTTGTGAAATATTATGAAAGAAGTTACGATAAAGCTTGTCCTGTGGAATCTTAAAAGAAATATTGAGACATTTCTCCTCTTTGCATTTAGAAAAATGTTCTTGATGACTGATGGATGCTTTACTATTTTCTGACTACCTATCAAAAATGCTCTTAATATGTCTCAGCCATAGTTTACTGTTTTATAAGTCATGGTTTAGAGATCACAATGGATGCATTCACAGATCACAAACTATTCCTGAAACAAAACACAAGTGTAATGGGAAAAATTACTGAAAGAGAAAAGGAACAACCTTAACAAAATGCTTAGGCACTGTTCTTAAATTATTGGGTCCTTGGTGCTCTCTGAGCATAGTTGTTTTCTTGCAGACATTTCATTACCCAACTATTTATTTATTTATTTATTTATTTATTTATTTATTTATTTATTTATTACATTTTTATACCGCCCCCTCTCCCGAAGGACTCGGGGCGGTGAACAGCCAAAATTAAAACACACAATACAAATATTAAAATGCAATTAAAAACAAAATTAAATTATCTTTGGCTTCTCCAATTTAAAACTCCTTACCCATAAAATACACCCAATTAAAAATTTTTAACCCAGTCCGGCTTGCTGAAATAAAAAAGTCTTCAGGGCCCGGCGGAAGGTCCGGAGGTCCGGGATTAGTCGTATCCCTGGGGGTAGCTCATTCCAGAGGGCGGGTGCCCCCACAGAGAAGGCTCTTCCCCGGGGGGTCGCCAGCCGACATTGCCTGACAGACGGCACCCCGAGGAGACCCTCTCTGTGGGAGCGTGTTGGCCGGTGGGAGGTTATTGGAGGCAGAAGGTGGTCTCGTAAATAACCGGGTCCTAAGCCATGGAGCGCTTTAAAGATGAGAACCAGCAGCTTGAAGCGCACTCGGAAGACCACTGGAAGCCAATGCAGCTCGCGCAGGAGAGGTGTCACGTGGGAGCGCCATGTCGCCCCCATAAGTACCCGCGCAGCCGCATTCTGCACCAGTTGGAGCCTCCGAGTGCTCCTCAAGGGGAGCCCCAACTAGATGATATCATCAGTGTTAAGGAGGCACCAAGGACCCCACAGTTCCAACCCTGAACTACAAATGTTCTCTTTTATAGGTACTATTCTTAAAATTAAGGCTTAGCTTTTAATTAATATTTTTGATGCATTCCAGAAAGGAGGAACGTTGTGCTGATCTTACAGCTCAACGGAAAGAAGAGGCCTGCTTCCCATATTATTTTCCTCTTTGTCAGCCTTATAAGATAGACCAGACAAAACAACCAATGCCATATAGGTCAGGACTACTTTAATATATCAATTATAAAATCTGTGTCCTCTTGGCTCACTTTATCTTTGCAGGAACTAAGAAAGGGTTTGTCAAGAGATTTTCTCAAGTTATTTTCAAGACCCAGTTATTTGACTGATGCCTTGATAGCAGCTGTTCCTTCTGTCCTTCAAGGGCATTTTCTATGCTCTCTGCACTTGTGCTTTAATATAGAGTTCCCCAACCTTTCGGGCTCTTTGGATCAGTGGGGGGGACGGGATGGTTCCGTGCAAGGGGAGGGCAAGCATGCACATACGTGCAGCTGTATTTGTGCGAGTGCTGTGCACGCATGCACGCTGCTCGTGCAAATGGTTTTGAACAGCTCACAGCCCAGTAATGGGCTGTGGCCTGCCAGTTGGGGACCCCTGTTTTAATAGGTAAAACTGTTTCAAGGCATGATGAAACATCAGCCATAAAACCAACATTTTGATGGGTGTTAACTGACAGAACAAAACTTCTGACTTAAAAACATTTTTCTGGTTTGTGTATAATGAAAACCATTATTAAAAAAATTCCTTTTTAAAAATTTGTCTGTTTGTTTTCTGTAACCCTAAAATAATAAGTGATCTCAAAAATCCTGTAATGTTTATTTATACTTTCAAGAATAGAAAGCCAACACATTATAAGCCACTCACTTATCAATCATTTTCAATTGCTTAAAATGAGCTATTCATTACGCAATGATGACCAAGCAGTTACAAAATTGCTCTCAAAAGCTTTTGTACGTAATTCATAGAAAGCTAAAAAGCTTTCTTCCATTCATACATGATCACACGCCTCAAGGAAGAAAGGAGGAAAGGAGGGAGGGAGGGAGGGAGGGAGGGAGGGAGGGAAGGAAGGAAGGAAGGAAGGAAGGAAGGAAGGAAGGAAGGAAGGAAGGAAGGATCTTATTATATTGATATATATAATAAAAAGATAATAAAAAGAGTCTAACGGACCCTGATAGGTTTTTCTTCAAATATTATTTACTTGTGTTGCATTTAATTTCCATGATAATGAACTGTTCAGAACAGCCAACTGAATATTAGCATATAAGAAATAAATTAGAAATTTCCACGTAGATTTCCAAATTTTCTCTAGAATTACCTTTGGATATGATTACTGAATATTTTCCTTGCACATTGCATTAAGCAATATCCTTTGAACATATTTCCTGTTTAAGAATAATTGCTGGTTTATCTGAATCCTTTTGCTTAACTACTGTTAAGCCGATACTAATGTAAATGGTTTTCAAAAGAAAATTATTAAATAGTTCAGCTCTTTCTTTAAAATTGCCGTCTCCACATATATAATCCTGAGGGCTCAAGGGGATTTGCATGTGCTCAGCATCTTTGCATGTAGAACTCTTTTGATTACAAAATTCAGGAAAATGAAAAACTTCCCCCCCCCCCAAAAAAAATACACGCACATAATTTTAACACACCAAACAACTTCGTAACACTGGCAAAAATGTGAGATAGATCCCCTATTAGCCTTAAATGAGAAGAAACTCATGTTCCTACCTGGAAAGATTGTGTAGATATTCTGAAAACATTTTCTTACCATCCATTTGGGTGAAGGGAGGAATCTAAATTATGATTCACTTGAATATAAGTATTGTAGAGTTAATATATTTAACTTGGAACATAATGAAACTGTGGATGTAGTAGATTGTTCTGATTTGAGATAGAGACAATTCTATCTTTGTGATAAAGAGGATGATCTGAGAAGTAGCTGTAACTATGTTCAACTAAATGTGGGCACAATATGCTCTCCAAACTTGGCAACTTTAAGATTTATGGTCTTCGATTCCCAGAATTCCTCAGCCAGCCATGTCTGGAGATCCCTGCTCTAGGGTCAGGGAGAGAGCGAATCATCTGAATTCTTCATTGTGTGGAACTTTGTGACTATGTTGAGCTAAAAACTACTTTGTCTAGAGCTATTCACCAGAAGGTGAAGTCTGCTCTCGCCTTCCTGACCTTCTGGAAAACCCTAAAATCCTGGCTCTGCTGCTTGGCCTGGCGCCCAGACAGACGCCTGCTACGTTGCGGGTTGGCTGATGGGATAGAAAAGATACCCATTCCATAGGTTGCCCATCATCTTGGTTTTTAGCTTTTCTATTTAATTCTTCTAATTTTAATTGTCTTGTAAATACTTTTTTTTACCTTTTAACATATGTAAGCCACTCAGAGTCACCCTAACAGTGATGTGGGTGACATAAAAATGTAATTTTTAATTACATTATTTAATTACATTAATTATATGTAATTAAACACCAAACAAATAACTTTCTGATCCAAAAAGTTTGTTTGTTTGATTGATTGATTGATTTTTATTCTACTTTTATTACTTTATAAGTAACTCAAGGCAGAACATATCTAATACTCCTTCCTTCTCGTACTCCCCCCACAACAATAACCATGCGAGGCAAGTTTAGCTGAAAGAGAGTAACTGATCCAGCCAGTTGTCATCCCTAATGTGGGACTAGAACTCACACTCTCCTGGTTTCTAGGCCAGCGCCTTTACTATTACACCAAACTGGCTCTTTCTTAGGGCCATTTTATATTCACAAATTTTTGCCATTGAGGACTGGAGTGTTAAATATTGCAAGAAAGCAAAGGACAAGGCACTGAGTTTCTCTCAGAAGAGGCAACTTGGCCCATGTACAGTAAGAGCAGCAGGAAAAAAGCATTTCAAACAGAATCCACCTTAATTGACTCGCCATAACAGAAGCTGGGAATTTACAGCATTCTTAAAATTTTCAAGATTTGTTCACCTCAGGCTGCAATTAAGATACTTTTCAGAAATCTGTGTTGTTCTTTCTTTCTAAGTGTTACCAGCTACATTGAGCTTGACACTGTGGGAAGTAGAAGAAGGAGGGCAGAGGGCAGAGGAAAAAGCTGTCCTGTTGCAAGAATGGATTTTAGTTCATGCAACATTCAATTTTACTATATTTTAATTGCCTTTTTTCTCAGTCTTCTTCCACCTTCAAGGGCACTTTTATTCTCATTCCTCTCTGTCTCCGCCACAGCCTGGTATCTGCACTGAATTGGGAAAGCTGAGTCAATTAACTATCAGCCCAATTTCTGCTCTACAGGACATATTATTAAGATCCACATTTTCATTCAAAATTATTCTCAGGAACAGAGCATTTTACTATTACCTTTTTATTTGTTAAAAAAGTAAAGTTAAATTAGCTTTCAACCCAGTTAAAAAGTTATTTAAAATCTTATTTCAGATGTGCTTTCTCTAGCTAAGATTGTCTGGGATTTTCTAATTATAACTACTATTTTGAAACAGCCACTTCATTTTGCTAAATCTGTCCCATGTTTCTTCTCTTGGCAATGTCATGTGATGTTATCTACTTCATCTATACTGCATTTGGGACAGATTTAGCAAAATGAAGTGGATAATTCTGTGAACACTGAGTGTAGTTATGTGAGGGGGTTTTTCCCTACTGTTTCATGTTGAAAATAAACCTTTTTTAAAAATGCAACATGTCAGTAGCTGTACTTGGTCTATTGTTTAGCATTAATGATTTTCATTTGCATTAGTTACATATGCATGATACAAAAATAATAATTCCTATCAATCATCATCAGACATTAATAGTGAAAGCTAACTGGCTGCAAAACTAAAATATCTCTTTGCTGTTATTGGCCATAAATATTCTTCAAAAATCCATCTTAAATGTATTTAGGACTGTTGTAAACATTTCAGTGTAGGAAATATTTGTAGATAGATATGGGTTTCTGAGTATTTTTAATAAACAGATATAGTACAACTTGGGCTCTTTGTAATTCCACATACTTAATACAATCAGCCACTAACCTAGTCAAATGTCTTTATCATTAGCTCACAGCAAGAAATCAACACAAATCATATTGGAAATATAGATTATCTTTTTTCGCTAATTATCTTATCTTTTTGCGCTAATATTTTGTATCTACTATTTTTTCTTCCTTGAGTTATTTATAAAAACAATAAAAGAAGGATAAAATTGTCTAAAAAATGACTGACTGGTTTAATCTTGTTCATGACTGGTTATGTTTTGATTTAAATTTTAATTGTTTGGGGTCAGCTAACTGGATTAGGTAATCATTTTTTGAATTCTTATAATATATTGCCCCCTCCCGAATCTAATAAGCATATTATTGGAATAGGATCCTGTTGTTACAAGAACATTTAAATCATAAGATGTTTTGCTAAATATATAATGTTAATGGCAATTTATTATTAAAAGTATATAACATTAAAGTGTTAAATGGAAAATGCACACATGCGATTAGACATATTTGCTTTGATGGATTGAGCTAGTTTTATCTTGACTCCTCAGCCTGAAAAATTCACCTTCTGTCATGGGTGTTTCTTTCTTATTCAAATAGTCTCCAGAATTAACGCATAAATAGATGTGCTGGAGAGTAGTCAGAAGATTTTGGTTCAGATTCATAAACAGTGGAAGTTCAAAAACAACAATGGATAGGACACAGTGTGAAAGGTGAAATGAAATAGGAACTTTTAAAATAAACTTGATACCATAAAGAGTAGAATGTCCTAAAGAATAAAATATAGCAATAGTCAACAATATTAAATACTGTACTTTTCTTAACTCCTTAACTATGCAAAACAATGCAGAAAAAGGTAGAATTGATCTTGATGCCCATTTCTCAGCTGGTCAAACCAAACCAAACCAAACAAATTCACCAGTTGTTTAGGACTACCGGTGGTAACGCCATCATGCCATCTGGTCTATGGAAACATGATCTTCTATCAGCACCAGGCAGATATATCTATAAGTCTTAACAAAATAATAGAGATCTTGGAGATCTTCTTGTCCAACCCCCTGTTCAAGCAGGAGATATATTATCTATATAATATATCTCCTATTATATATATATAACATATATACAATATATCTGAAGATATATTAACCTGGGATATTAACTTCCTAGCTCACTAGCCCCAACCAACTTTACAACTCACACGTAGCTACAAGGCAGCCATGCAATAAAAACTCACCTCTTCCATTGGAAACATGTTCTGCTATCTGTTCCCAGAAAAAGTCCTATTTCAGAAAATATATTTTTCTCAATGAACCAATATCCAAACCAATCACATTTACCAGTAACTCAGTTTTAGAAGCACTAATTCTATACAATTCTCTAATCGCTGAATCTAGATGATAGGCAGATGAGAAAAAGAGAGATAGAGGTATATATATATTTGTATATATATGAATGTATACCCATGCGAATATATGCCTAACTTGATATATGCATGAGGTCATATGAACAGGCCAAATCTAATATTCATTGCAGAGCAATTGCCCTTTAAACAAGGTAGAAGCAGTGATGAAATCAGCACTGCTGGCTACTGCAGAGCAGATGCTGCTTTCCAACCTGCCTTAACAAGCCCTATTCTTGCAGCAAAAAAAATATATTTGTGGCTAGAACTGGGTGCCCTGCCAGACACGGAAAAGAAAGACAAAGGACTGCAGGAAACAATGAAAGTAAGCTGCCTTTCAGCTGTCTTACTAAAAGAGTGAAGAATGTGTTGGCATGTCTACAGACAAGGCAGCGTTGGCTTCTGCACTCCTGTTGGCCTCTCATCGCTAATCATTCATGTCTGCATTTTCATGACAGGTCACAACATACAGGAGCTACTGTATATAGCTCTGGGGAATGATTTTCTAAGTCGGCAATGTTTTTCTAAAGACAGACATAGCCACCAAACAGGAGTCCGTGGACTGAAGAATTTTGATGAGTTTTCCTCCTCAGTGCTTACAGAGAACATTCCACCTAGAATTTATCTAGCACTTTGTTCTGAAATGCACGTGACTCAGTGTCCTTAATTTTAAAAGGGATAAGCCAAACAGATGTTGCCTCTCTACACAAAGGTTTAATGAGTTTTATATAGACGAGCAATTACAAGCTTCAGAAAACTCCCTCAGATCCAGTTTCTGGTTGGCAAGTGGTCACATCTGCTTGGTGAAAATTAGGATGAATAGAAAGGTAAGTAGCTAAAAATAGACCTTGGTCAATGATGTTTGAGCATTTCAAGTGAGATACTTGTTACAGGGATCAACATTACTTAATGATATCTGCCTGAGGGGAGGAGAAAGACTTTTTGGGTCTTTTGAAAGTTCTACACATGCCCCTCCTTACTAGCACTGATGATGTTTCCTAGTTTGGGTAATGAAACATCTGAAAGAAAACAACCAAATTCAGAGAGCACCAAGGACCACCTCCCCACCCATATTTTTGTATGTTGTGTGTGTATATATTTACACTAATCTCGATACCTCTCACAGCTTGAGGCGATTTACAGAATAAATATAAACCAAAATAACACATGTTATGAATAAGATCCAGGCATGCCATCTTTTCCCCAAACCCTTCAGAGTAGGATTGTTTCTATAGCTTTGCAAAATGCAAGCAAGGTTGTGCGCTTCCTAATTTTTCCCACCACAAGAAGCTAGTGATGTAGGTTGCATAGAGAAAAGTGGCTTAGCCCAAACTCAGTCAGTGAGCTTCCATAGCTGAAGATGGGCTAGAACCTACGTCACCCATTCCTAGATCAATACCTCAAGAACTACTCCATTCTACAATGGCTTTCCATACATGACAATGAAGATGAATCATGGGGTGGAGTCCATTGGAGCATAGGAAAAGACAAACAGTAAAATGGCTGCTATATTTTACTGGATAAGGACATTTTCCCCTCACAGACAGCTTGAAAAAGTTTACTTGAACAACCACATATGTTGATTTTTCTGTTCGCCTTATCTCCTGGAAACCTTGCTGGTATAAAATGGGCACAGAAATCTTACCTCATATGGCATATGCATAAAAGGCAAGACTGGGCCAGAGTGGAGTAGGTAATTCGTATGGATTGTGATTCATTTCCCCAATATATGTACTGAAGCTGAATCATATGCTGATATCCTGAATTTTTTTCATGCAAAGCAATTCATGTTTTTAAAAAATGCATTCCAAATGTGCGTATTAGGTGAACGCATACACACACAAAAATCTTCTGTTAGTAGCAAATGCTTGTAAAATGCAATTATTGGAAGAAATACCGCCAAGCAGAGCATGCTATTAAAATGTTGAATTTGTGTACTGGGGAAAACCTGTCACAAATCAGTTAAATTAGAAAGAAAATAAAATAATGCCAGATTTGTTCATTTCTTGAGGAAGGTGCCTTTGCATAGTGAGAGAGTTACTGCTGAGCTTTTATATCATTTTTCTTAGCACTGATTTTAGGCTAATATGAGCTCGGAAAATACAATAAAAAGGAACAAGGTAACAAGGCATCTTAGGGCACTAAAGACTAACGTTAAGATGTAAGGATCTATCTATATCAGGCAAAAGTTATCCATCTTGCTGAAGAAACTGTGCAAGACTGCAGAAATTATTATTTTTTAAAGTTTTGCACATAGCTCTAGAGCCAAATTGAAAGACTCAAGATTGCTTTCAGAAACTCATAAAAATTGCATTAAAGGGGGAGGGGGGGGCTTTCCTAGGTTTCTCTAGCACAGCACATAAACACTTTTCATGCTTGTTAACATTTCATGACTTCTTTGACCTATCATATTCATAAGTCACTTGAAAACGTCCAATGGTCAAAAACTTAAAACTATCATATACATTTAGTGCAATGTGCACCACCATTTTGTAGAACCTATGTTCTTACAAACAATTGCCCAGTAATGGCAATAGATTAAATACAGATTACATTGAACTTACTTATCCTTTTCCCCTTGCTCAATTTCCTTTCTTTCTGTGACAACTGCCTTTTAGGCCAATTGTTGTTAGGCCCAAAACCAAGAAAGACAAATTGTGATTCTTACAAGAGGAGTTATTTATGTTTTCACATCTATAGCCAGAATCTTGCCAGACTGAAGACACTGTGAATGTTTAGAGAGGGGCTATATTCACCCTCTTTCTTTCACACATACAGTGCATTCAGAAAGTATTCAGATCCCTTTCAGTTTTGTCAATTTTGTTATACAAAACAATTTTGTTTTGTAACTGTAGAAACAACTGATTCTACAGTTGTTGAAATTCATTTTTTTCCTCATTAATAACAGTGACAGAATTGTCCCTATGCCACTGTGTTGTCTTGGTTATGTGCTTAGGATCGTTGTCATGTTGGAAAGTAAACCATCGGTCCAGTCTCAGGTCCTGAGTGTGTGGAACAGGTTTTCACTGAGGATATCCCTGTACTTTACTACATTAAGCTTTCCCTCCACCATGACCAGTCATCCAGTCCCTGCTGCTGAAAAACACCCCCATAGCATGATGCTACCACCATTATGCTTCACTGTTGGGATGATATTGGGCAGGTGATAAGCGGTGCCTAGTTTCCTCCAGACATAACATTAAGAATTGAGGCCAAAAAGTTCAATCTTGGTTTCATCAGACCAGAGAATCTGGTTCCTCACAGTCTGAGAGGACTGTGCTTTTTTTTTTTTTTGTCAAACTCTAAGCCAAACTCTTTCATGTGTTTTTCACTGAAGACAGGCTTCTGTCTAGCCACTCTGGCATAAAGCCCAGATTGGTGGAGGGCTGCAGTAATGGTTGTCCTTCTGGAACTCTGTCCCATCTCCACACAGGATCTAAGGCCCTTCTCTCCTGATTGCTCAGTTTGGCTGGGCAACCAGCTCTTGGAAGAGTCCTGTTTGTGCCAAACTTCTTCCATTTGAGAATTATGGAGGCCATGTGCTCTTAGGAACCATCAGTGCAACAGAAAATTTATTGTAGCCTTCCCCAGATCTGTCGCTTGCAAATCCTATCTCTGAGCTCTGCAAGCAGTTCTTATGACCTCGTGGCTTTTGCTCTGCTACAGTATGCATTGTCAGCTGTGGAGCCTTCTATAGAAAGGTGTGTCCCTTTCCAAATCATGTCCAATCAATTTAATTTACCACAGGTCGATTCCAATCAAGGTGTAGAAACATGTCAGTAACAATCAAGAGAAACGTGAGGTACTTGAGCTAAATTTCAAGTGTTGTTGCAAAGGGTCTGAATACTTATGCCAATGTGATATTTCAGTTTTTTTTTCTTTTTAATAAATTTACAGACATTTCTAAAATTCTGTTTTCACTTTGTCATTATGGGGTACTGAATGTAGATTAATGAGAAAAAAATCAATTTCAACAACTATAGAATCAGGCTGCAGCATAACAAAATTGCCAAAAAAGGGGGGGGGGTCTGAATACTTTCTGAATGCACTGTAATATCTGGACTGAGTTGCTTCTTACTCTTCTGGAATGACCCCCTCTCTCCTGGGAATCCACCTCGTCACTACATTCCATCACAATTATAATATCCCACTTTTGGGGAGGGAAGTTGTCAGTGTTTTCCAACCCTTCAGTTCTTGTTTTCATTTGAAATCCATAAAATTAGGCTTCATTTGCAAGCTGATGCTTTCTCTTCTAAGTTCTAATAAAACTTTGGAATCTAAACTAAACAAAACAAAACAAATAGGATTTGGCTGGAGCACTATGTAGAAAAATCCAAGATCCACAGAAACAATATAGTTTTAAGTGAGCCACACTTGTATAAAATTGCATTATTAAAACAGGGATAATAAAAGCTCTCAGGTCGTTGTTGTTGTTGTTGTTGTTGTTGTTGTTGTTATTATTATTATTATTATTATTATTATTATTATTATTATTATTATTATTATTATTTTGCTGCCTTGCTTCCTTGACCATGAATGTAAGGCATTTCTTGGCCAAAATGCATAGAGTACTGGATTGGGTTTTAAAGCAGCCTCGTACTGAATCGAAATGCATTCATGTGTATGGTCTCTCAAAAGATTTGAGAGAAGCATGCCTAGCCAAAACAAGCTTTCAAAACAATGGGATTCAACATGGAAGTTTATAAAACAGGTTTAATCTTTTCTGCTGAGATTTAATATGACATGCTAATGTTGAAATATTATGATCAGTTGAGCACTCTGTGTAAAATGTTGTTTAAAGCAGCTGCAACTGTTTGTTTTAAAAGATTATGTTCAAAATTAAAAGGAATTCAGTTTCCAGAACATAATGTGAGCGGCTTGTAAAATTCCTTGGTTTTGGGCTTTTTGCTAATTTTTCATAGCAAACCATCTGACCATGACATTTATTTTTGGTAAATACAATTATGGATAGTAACACAAATTAAAATGAAGGAGGGGAGTAATAAGTAAGCCAAGGAAGATTAGGTTGTAGTGTTAATCCAACAGCAAATGAACATGCTTCTTAGCTTGGATTTTCTGTTTGGTTTGCATCCCAGATCATTTATCTTGGGACATTCTTGGAAACAGATTACAGGGAGGGATTTGGGGTGACAGGTAAAGCCCGTTTTATATAAGCTTTTCCCTGTGGTTACAACAGCATAAGAAGTCTTTGTTTCACTCTGAATAACTGAATTTTCTTATTAAAATGTCTATTATTATCCTCCCTCCAAACAGGCAGGATGTCTCAATGATGTTGAAATGTCGAATGTAGCTCACAGCTACACGCATAGCTTCTGTGTAGCTCACAGCTCAGCAACATTTAAAACATGCCTTTCTCCTGTGGGTACCCCTTATATGTATAATTAATTTATAAAATATTAATATTTTCTAGAAGAATGTAAAGTTTGGAAGGATTTGAGATCATTTTGTAACAGAGTGTGGGATGATCTCAGGAGACAACAAGGAGCACCTCAGACTAGACAATAGTCAGATGAGCAACAGCAAGGGGGTGTCGATGGCAAATATCTCAAAAGGTACCCACCCTGATTTTTAGGACTGTAAAGTTGAGGGGGGGGGAGATTTGGATTTCCAGACTTTCCAGACTTTCAAAAATCTGTTAATGCAACCTTACATTAGAACTAGTACTTCTGAGTTGCTTCTTGTATGGACTACCTTGCAAATGCATTACTTGCTTTCTTTGCAATAGGAAATTTTTTTTAAAAAATCCATATAAATAGGAGAACAGGTCAATAACAATGACCATACACCACAACACTGATTTAGATGCTGATTTTTGGGAGAGGTACAGAATACTTAGAAATGTGTCCACTCCAAGTTGTGTTTGTTTTTGTTTTTTTACTGAGACTCATATTTTACTGCTTATGATTTGGCAAGGGGTGCTAAGCAAAGAGCAAAGTAGGAGATATCACATGGTTTTCAATAAAGGAGGATATTTGTATCTCAGTTTTGAAATGAGAGGTCTAGCACTGATGATGTTCCCTAGTTTGAGTAATGAAACATCTGCAAGAAAACAATCAAGCTCAGAGAGCATCAAGGATCCTTCATGGTTTCCAATAACAGATTTATTCCTGTATGCTTTCTTTGGATGGTTGCTTCAAAACAAAGTTGGAGCCTGTAATTCAATAAAATAGAAGCATACATTTCTAACAAAACTGAGAGGTAAAATGTTCTCAAGCTTAATTCTCAGCATAGTCTTCCTCAACTTGATACCCTCCACTTCTATTATGAAAACAATGTTCTCTTTTTTGATATGGTTATCAAATATCAATATGTAAATGTCTGCAATCAGAGATGCCTGGTACCTTTTCCAACAGATTTGTTTCATATTCTTTTGAAAAATAATTATCGTATTAGATTCAACATCATCTCATCAGTGTAACAGTGATACAACTTGAATTTTTTGCACCAGCTATACAATGCTTTTGAATATTTGGCCATTACAGGTGGCCCTCGAGTTAGGACCACAATTGAGCCCAGAATTTATGTTGCTAAAAGAGAAATTTGTTAAGTGAGTTTTGTCCCATTTTACGACTTTTCTTGCCACCTTTGTTAGGTGAATCATTTCAGTTGTTAAGTTAGTAACCTGGTTGTTAAGTGAATCTGGTTTCCCCATTGACTTTGCTCATCAGAAGGTCGCAAAAAGAGATCACATGACCCCAAGACATTGCAACCGTCATAAATATGAGCCAATTGTAATCTGAATGTAAATCACATGACCACGGCATGCTGCAGGGGTCATAAGTGTGAAAAATGGTCATCAGTCACATTTTTCAGTGCCATTATAACTTTGAATGGTGACTAAATGAACAATTGTAAGGTGAGGACTATCTGTATTCTAAAATGTTGAATAGATTTTTAAGACCGAGACTAATGATAAATGTTTTTCTATAGGATGATTATTTATTGCCATATAGTAATCCATTTTATTAATTTCATTAGGGTAGCGAAACAGGTAGTGTGAACTGCCATAATTATCAACTTTTCTGTTCTTCCTAATCAGATCCTTTTCATGGATTGAAACATCTGGCCCAATGTATCCCATGTTGTTATCCAAAACCAAAATTACACTGAAGCTTTAGCATGCTCCATTTACAATTTCATCAATTACTATTGTATAATTTAATTGTCTACTTAAAAAATGCCTCAGAATTCTTTGGTGTGTCCTCCTGAAAATGCTTTCTGGTGGTGTGTAGGAGCATTAAAATACCTAGTCTTAATTCAGAGTATATTCTAAGCTAAAAAAACCTCCTGAGAAACACTAGGAAAAGAAAAGGTACAGTTGTCATCTTGTAACGTATTATCTTCATGAAAAAAAGATATGTGGGAATATTGCATTATTAATGGACTTGGACTTTCTTGTATTCTTCAGTTATGAGGACAAATGGTTGAATAAAAGCCTGCCATTCATTCCACAGCTGCAAACCTTCTCAATGAATAATAAAGCATTACAATCAATGAATGCAAAAATATATGCTCTCCTAAGGGAAGGATGGATTTTGAGTTTTTAGGTAATAAAACAAGGGGCAAACACTATCATCTTGATCATATATACCGCACATAACCCAGATTTTTTCTTAGCAGTGGCAATATCCACTGTCATCTTGTTGAAGCATTTTAAATATCATTATATAACAGAATAAGAAGATACCCTAATTGCCATCAATCTGTTTTGCATTCATTTTTAATATAAAGAACACAAAGGAATTCAAGTTGTTACAAAATCAAGACCTATGTAGTATGACCACAAGAAAAAGCTTCTCTCTCCCATCCTTTCTCTGACTGAGCATTTATGTGAATTTTACCATTAAATCATATTGTGCATAGGTCAGAAGGACTTTCCTGAGCTTTTAATTTTTATTTTAAAGTCGACATTTGACTCCAAATTTTATTGAGACTCTCTAATTAGAGGACCATTTAATTTCTTTCCTATGTCATTTTCCCAATTTAAATGCTACTTTCCCCCTTTCTTAAAGCTTTTAACTGTAGGAGTACATACACAGAGAGAAAATGGCAATTTAAAAATTATTAAAAACCTTTATCTACTAGTACTTCTTGCCTTTCAGAAACTCACTGATAATTTTTTTTTTCTTTCCTGCAGGAGTACATGGACTCAAATAAATACATAGATTACTTGCTAACTCAACTGGAAGAACAGCGCTGGAACTTATGGAAGTAGGTAGATTTGGAATACAAATCAGTAACATGGTCTTATTCCTATTTAATCAGTAGTAAGAATAACCCAGACTTGACACTTTCAACGTCAATTCAGGATTGGCCCTTATCTTTTCTCTTAATGTCAAATTTAGTGTCAAGTCCTATATATGTTCATAATATTAAATATACTTTCATGAACACCTAAGATCAACAGATATTTGTTGTTAGATGTTGCAAAAATGACATTTTCTTTTCACTATAAATGAATGAAACCAAATTTATTTCTCATTAAAACAATACTATAAAAATAATGTAAGCACATTACCAGAGAGGTTTCTGCTTTGTATATTATACTGATAAGATTCATGTTTCTATTATATTGTATATGTTTAAAAAATCTGCTGCACTTTATTAGGGAAAAAAATCACTGATATCCAAAAATATTATACTGATTTTTTCCTTTGAAATCCTAGTTTGCAAGTGTTCATTAAATGGGGAAATTTTTTATTATTTTTTTATTATTTTACAGCTTTTAAGACATTTGTGTATAAAATCAACTAAAATGTTAGGGTCACATGAATCATATGCATTAAATTGTTTTCTCTTTGTATATGTATAGTTTTAGCTAAGACTGCAGTCTGCGGATGAATTCTTCTCAGGCAGATGGATCTAAGTTTATTTTGTCCCAGGGATTGAAATGTGAACTGGAACACTTAAAATTTAGTTACTGTAATTGTGTGTACTGCTGAGTGGATTAATGTATTGAACAGCATGTTGACTTTACTTCCTTTTAGAACTGTAACTATCCAACTTTGTATCGTTGATGAAATGAAAATCATTCTCAAAGTAATATTAATTGAAATGAACAGTTTATATCAAGACTAGAAAGCCCACATTTGCTTCTGGCTATGTATTTTTTTATTTATCCTTTTAAGGGCAAAAGCTTTACAAACATAAATGTTAAATCAGCAAAGTAATATTTTCAGTGTAAATCTGTATATTTCTATGCAAAATTAAGTCCTGTGATCTCAGTGAACCTTCTCAAGTATATAGAAATATATTTCTATGCACTTCTACATATATATGTATAGAATACATGTATAATTGTATGTATAGAAATATATTGTTATATATTTCTACATATAGAAATACAGGCTTAGAGTGCAATACTAAATGTGTTTCTTTAAAAGACTCTTTATATTCACTTAAGCTTACTGTTGGCTATATAATTATAGAACTGGATCCTTATAGGGCAATCTTCTGCTGATCTTCTCAGACCTAATTCAATTAAGTACAGTGTTTTCTTATTCCCAGCTAGATGTGACAGCTTTAATCTTATATTTTCTATTCTCGCACATTTTCTATTCTCTATTCTTTAACTTTAAGGTCAAAGGTAAAATGCTTTCCTATGCTTTCAATGGGGGAAAAGAACACACAACAATGTTGTATTTGATTCAGTGTGATGCATTCCCTGTTCTTAACAACATATGTTAAAACTATGACCCATATAAAGGATTTAGCAAAATTATAAAAACAAGTCTAAAGACTGTAGAATGAGATGAAGTAAATCCAAAGCAGATAATAAGGGAAGATGATTAATAGGCAGAGCACTGCATATGTTTAGTTGCTGAAAACTGGAATGTAAAAAAAAGCAGCTAAAGAGATCCCACAAAATCTTGGATAATTATTTAATCCAATAAGTAAGTATTCCAAGAAGTGCTATGGACTATTCTACTCAGCCACTGTTTTCTTTAGACAATCTTGCTTGCTACATTCCTTCTCAGACCCTGTTAAGTTGCTAGCCACACTGACTGCACAAGAAGCTTTTGACAGACACAAGTTTCACAAATGAAACCTCATTTTTGTCTAACTATGACCTCTAATTTGAGGTTTATGCTTGCGAGACTTGATCTCAGTTTCAAGGCCCCTTAATCCAGTACTTCTTAACTATTAGTTCCATTGATTCAGCACCTTGTGACTTGAAAGATTAGTTGCTATGATTAAAATACACAATTGTGTACATATTTGTACACAAATATATCTGTCTGTCTATATATCTTACAAGAAATAAAGGGGGAAGACATTTGGGCACTTATTCTGCAAACAAATGAAGAAAACACACACATTTGTGTTGTGATAAATGATTTAATGAATGATAATGTAGAGATGGGTAGGGAGAGATAAATAATACTAATCAGATAAATATTATTTTTCAATGCATATACATCTTTTCAATTTAAAGCAGACTTTACTTATTTTAAATCTGTTTTATCAGAAACAGATAAAAGCTGCATTTGGATAATTTGAGCCCAGTATCCACTCAAGAAAACCTTTGCTTATGCTATTGAGAAAAGTTGAACTCATCTCTAGGCTAGAGATGGCTGTTATTTAAACAAGAAGTTCAAAACCAAGGCCTCTTAAGTGTTGCAAGTAACCTCAAAAAATATGAAGAAGAAACCCTGGTTACTCCTGAGGGTATATAAGGTAATTCTCTCTATGCACTATCAGCGAATTATCAAGTGCAATCACTCTCATTTGCAATGGACACAGTAATCTTGAAATGTGTCCTATTAGACCCCTGCCAAATCAAGACTTAAACTTAGAAGACTTAGAATAACTTTATTGTCACTTTAAATATACACTAATTTGCATACATTAAAATGAAATTTTGTTGTATACAACTCTCAAAAGGCCACCACATCCAATATACACTACATAAACATGACAAAATAAATAAATAAATACAAAATTATGCATATACCCACATATATTACCGTATTTTTTGGATTATTAAGATGCACCAGTGTATAAGACGCACCAAGATTTTGAAGAGGTAAGTAAGAAAAAAAAAGGGTTTTGCCCTCCCCCAGCCCCCAGGAGCACACTGCAGGCCTCCCAAACTCTCTGCGCACCTTGTTTTTGTGAAAAACAGGCCCATTATTTGCAAAAATGGGACAAGCGGGGCAGGGCTTCGGGAGACCAAAATGGCTGTATTTGGTGTATAAGATGCACCAACATTTCCACCCTCTTTTAGGGGGAGAAAAGTGTGTCTTATACTCCGAAAAATATGGTATATGACACAGAGAAACAACACAGTCTAGTTTGGAAGTATACTTGTACACGGTGAGAAAAATGAATCTTGCAAGTTTACCAGATGGATGGCATAGGGAACAAAGCTGTTACAGAATCTGGTAGAAATACTTTGAAACCTCCTCCCAGAGGGGAGCAACAGAAGCTGACTGTAAAGTGGGTGTGTGGGGTCTCTGACAATACTTTAAGCTCTAAGCACATAGCACTTATAAGCAGTATCCTGAATAATGGGAGACAAGCTTCCTATAATCTTCTTGATTGTCCTTACCACTCTCTGTATGGACTTTCTATCTGAGGAACTGCTGCCATCAAACCAAACAGTGATGCACTTTGTTAAAACACTCTCATTCGTGCCTCTGTAAAAAGGGGCCAGGACAGAAGGACACAGATGTGCTCTTCTCATCCGATACAGGAAATGAGATGGGATGAACTAAGCCATGCAGTTTCAGAAGAACTGTGACTCACTACTAGGTCCTAAGCATGAAAGGGGACACAGGTAGACTTTCATTGTTTCTAGCATTCCCACGAAGCACTCTGCTCACCACCATTTATGACAGCTATCCAACCGATGTAAACTACTTGAGAGGATGGGTGGGGAGCAGTTGTATACAAAGGTAATATCCACTACTCTAAAGAATGCTGTATAAGAACATGTGGAATCTAGATTTACACAATTTTACAATTAGTTCAAAATATAAGGAATAAAAATGAGATGTTACAATATAGTCTTTTTCTTACTCTTATAGTCAAGATTATATTGCTTATATAAAGATAAATATATAGAGAAAACATATTTCCACATAAGTTTGTTGCTTTATCTTCTAGATCATTTTCTATTTCTCTATTTCAACCAACATCCAAAACTTAAACAGCCTTTAATTTCAGTTCCAATGATAGTACAAATAGTATAAACAATAGAATTTTGCTGTTAGTATTTATGTGCCAGTTAATATTTGCCTATCTCACTTGATTCTTTTTTTAAAAAGTTAATCTTTCCAAATACTGAAGCAAAACCTTGGGATATTGGCAACTTTCTGTGGCATTCTTCCTCTTCTTTTTTTGAAGGCCAGTCTGATAAGTAGAAGACCATGGGAATAACTGATGCTGTCCAAGGGCAACACTAGATTGTCTATAGTCAGACAGATGTCCTAATAAATCAGGATAGACCACTTTCTCAGACTTCATTATGCCCTTGATTTGTGATCGCCACAATTTAACGTATTGGGTCATTGGATGCTGAACCTGACATTGAACGATAGCCTCCAGTTTACTCTAGCTAGCTAATAAAAGAGACAGACACAAATTTTGAACGTTTAACTCCTTCAGCATTACTCACAGTCCAGGCTGATTTATAGCAACCGAGATGAGAGAGAGACAGAAAGGAGACTAAACGTGATGTCATGCTGCTCATACAGAATGCCTATCATAACACACGTAGCACAGTTTGCAAGAACATGTGGACAAGGAGTTTTCTTCTCTCTCTCATTTCACAGAGCCTGATACATTTTGCTTTCTTCATGTGGCACGGCCATCTGTTCCGGAGCATGAAAATTTATTGCTACTATCTCATTTCCTTGGGGATACTTAGGCTTAGCTCATGTTTCATAACATTTTGCAAAAATAGATGAAGAACTTGCATTCCTGATTTATTTTGCACCTCAGTCTTTTGTTACTATCGCAGAAGATAAAAACCTCTTAACAATCTGTTCAAATCCAACTTTTTAAGGCTTTCGGTATCTTTTCCTTTGCTTTTTATATACTTTATATTAAAATAATATCAACATAGCATTAAAATAGAAAGTTTTAAACCTAGCTTTAGATAATTTTGAGATACGATCTACTTCCACAGTTTGTCTGTATGTCTGTCTCTTTCTTCTATGCTTTGAAAATTTTGATGCTCATTTAGCTGTGTTAGAAATTATTTTCCTTTGTAAGCATGTCAAGCCTAATATTAATTTTATTCAACTTGTGTATAATAATATTCAATAGCAATTTTTAAAAAACCTCTGATACAAAATAATCTACTAAATTGGAGGAAGCTGTTCCTGAATATTTAACAAAATAAATAAAATCATGCAACAACTAACATTTGTTCCACAGTTAGTGAAAATTTTGGTGAAACAAGAAATTTAAAAGCTTATTGATCAATCATTAATTTGCATCTATTTTATTACAAACATGTAGCACACCATCAATTCCTTTAATATATTTAGTTCTTGCAAATTAATACAACAGTTTACATTTATTTATCAGAACTGACTATCTACATAGCTGAGGAGAATGGGTGGATTATACTGAACCGACAATCAGAGACAGGCACTAAACCCTACTGATTTAGACTTTAAGAAAGATTAAGTAGAAATCAGTGATGGGAGAGCTACGAAAGAAATTGAAAAAGAAATAAAGGCTTAGCCAGGTGGATAAAACTGTTCTTCGGATCTTTCAGCATTTTCTTCCATACTTTTATATAGCTGATATTAAAATAACATCAATATAGCATTAAAGTATAACATTTTAAACTCAGATTTAGAAAATTTTGAGATATGATACTGCCCTTAAATTAGTTCAGTACTACAAAAAGTGAGATTATGACACAGATTCTGAATAGACAGATTTAGGAAAAAAGGATTTATGTTGAATAATTTTTGAAACTGAATATATGTAACTTGGTTCTCATTAACAAAATGTGTCAAAGTTTCTGTGTGCTTCCTTTGCATTTGATCTTCTTTCTATTTCTTGGCTACATGGGGAGGGTGCTTGATAATAATTTGATGCCATAAAAATGTCCCATCTGTTCTTGTTCCTCAGTATTTTCAAAATGTCCATTTTCATTTTGAGGCTCTGGGAATTCCATCACATTAAGCCTGGAACATCAGCAATTTAGACAAAAATGTTTATTTTGCAAAGAGAGAGTAAACTCTTTTCTACCCCCCTGCAGTTTCATTTACAGACACCAAGCGTCCTCACCTTCTCTATTGCCAATGATTCAAAGTGGAAGGAGAAAAACCAGAAGATTAAAAAGAACACAAGTGAGATATTTTAATCAAGATTCAGGAAGCTGTGACTCTCCAGAAGTTTCTGTGGTTCACAGCTGAAATTGTAGGCAGCTCTAGTGCAGCAATATACAGGGAGACTCTCCAATCTAATTTAAGAGATAGATATACATTTCTAATTCAGCAAATTAGCATTTAAAACCATAAGAGATAGATATATAGAGAGAGAGAGAAAGAGAGAGAGAGAGAGAGTGTATGTTCCTTAGGATCTTGATATATACACAGCAATTGCCACTTCCTGTAGGGCAGTAACTGAATTCCAACTGCCACCACTTTTCTTCTAAGAGAAGCCATATATACAGTCTTTCTGACTGTACAAAGACCAAACAATAAGTTCACTTATGTTATTTTTTTTTATTTTGTTAACATTTTTATGCCATTCAACTTTCAATGGGTCAGAATGACCTACATTGGGGGGTGGGGGGGCAGCCAAAATATTAAAAACAACACAAAAATTTTCTGCAGTACAGGTGGTCCTCCGTTTATGCAAAACTGTGCCCAGAATCTTGGTTGTTAAGCAGAATGGTCACTAAATGAGATGCCACATGACCACTTTGCTCAACAACCATAATGCTGGGTCTCCCAGTTGCGGTTGTTGAGTGATCACTTAAGTCGTTTAAGCGGAGCACTAGAGAGAGTGTCCAGGCTTCCCAATGGGGAGACCATTAGTGGACTAACAAAGGAAGGAAGGAAGGAAGGAAGGAAGGAAGGAAGGAAGGAAGGAAGGAAGGAAGGAAGGAAGGAAGGAGCTTGTCAATTTCACCTACTTTTTTTTTTTTTAAGACCCACAAATTCTCTATTATACCAGTAAGATTAAACAGAAAGAAAGCTGGGATTTCAGCTGATGACTTTGTTTCAAGAATAAACTGTTCAGAGGTAGCGGTATCTCCATCCTGCAGGTGGTTTGCCTGTGTAGGTGTTTGCATATAATGAGCACAGCAGACAATTGTGGACAGCAGAGATTGTGCCAGGACAAATCAGAAAACATGACTTAATGAGTCCCAGGAAAAGGCAGGCAGCTGTTGCCTTCCTTATGGGCTATGGGGAAAAAATCATGCATTCTTTGCCTCAAGAAATTATGGACTGGACTGGATTCATGCTGGGGCAAACCACTTGTGCGGATCAGCCCTCACTTCCTCAAAGAGCACATTTCATGCCATCATGTCATAACGCTGTGAGACGAGAAGACATCTCAAGTGCTATTACTTCAAATCAGGGGTCAGCAACCTGCAGCTCTGGAGCCACATGCAGCTTTTTGGGCCCTCTGCTGTGACTCCCTGTCGGGTGATCCCACCGCTGGTTGGCCCCACCCCTTGCCCTCCCCTCCCAGTCACTCCTCACCTGGCCTGAGAAGGTAAGGGTGATGGCGGAGGATGGAGAAGCAGCCAGGGCAGAGACAGAGAGATACAGACAGGAGGGAAGGAGGGAGGGAGTGGAGAGAGAGAGATATGTCAAAAAGGGTTTTGTGGTTCCTGGTGTTTTTAAACAACTGGTTCTCTGCCCTAATGACCGACTGGGTAGGCATGGCTAGGGGGGGGTCATGTGACTGGTGGAATTGAGTGACATCGAGTTGGCTACGCCCACCCAGGTTTTGTGGCTCCCGGTGTTTTCTTTTCTGTGGGAAACGGGTCCAAATGGCTCTTTGAGTGCTTAAGGTTGCAGACCCCTGCTTCAAATGTTTGAGGAGGCACTATTTGGAATGCTAACACATTCCTCTGACAGCAGGTTTCTCAAAATGCTGAATGAAGATGCATCTTCTATAATTCCTCTGCTTCCCCCCACCAAATTTGTTTCATTGCCTAGTTGATAACTCTTTTTATTCACTCTAATTAACCAAGGGATAGCCCTGGTGGCACAGCAGACTAAAGCACTGTTATTAACATCAGCTGCCTGCAATTACTGCAAGTTCAAATCTCACCAGGCTCAAGGTTGACTCAGCCTTCCATCCTTTCTAAGGTAGGTAAAATGAGGACCCAGATTGTGGGGACAATAAGCTGACTTTGTATAAAACATACAAAAGTATGAAGGCTATTGCTTAACGCATTGTAAGCCGCCCTGAGTCTCCGGAGAAGGGCGGCATATAAATCAAATTGTAAAAAAAATAAAGCTGCAGGGCAAAATAATCTTAGTAGAGAATGGTGGGGCTTCCTTCAGAATAGTCAAGGATAGGATTGCAATTTAAGAGTTAGCTTATACAAGCCTGGGAATAAAAGGGGGAAAAAGGGAGACCAAATATAATGTTCTATGCTAGGGTTTAACTGCTGTATGATATTCATGATCCAGACTTTTTCCTTTCTTTCCTAGCTAGTGCGCAGCAATGTATTCGGCAATTATAATATTAAAATGTTAAATATGGCTGTTACACTTGAGACTGGGAATGAAGCAACCAGGACAGTTGATCTACTGTGTGGATTACACAGGAATTGATTTTCAATCTGCTAGGTGACCTGATACATTAACATCAGTGGACGCCTCATGTAATTTTGCAGAGAATTACAGAATGAAGGTATAACAACTATTTGCAAAAACTTCTTGATTTTGATTCAAGCGAGGGTTGATGGAATATGATACGATGGATCATCCACCATTTTCAAAGCTCATGTGATTTATTTAGGAAAGGAAGGCAGGGGCTTTAATGGGGTTTTCAATTCTAGAAATTTTCATTAAGTGGTCCCCACTTAAGCTAATGGGGTGGGGAGGAGGGAAGAATTGGTCTGCTATAATTGTGGGGATGTCAGGAGACAGAGAAGCTTAGATCAGGTTTCCAGCTATATCTACTTCATGGTTTGCAAAAAGCCCTTTTAGCACTACTAGGTAGGAATATTGCCAATGGTAGGCTAGTAATAGGTTTATCAGAGGATTTTTCAAGAAAATCACTGTGGTGGGAGCAGAATCTACTATAAACATTGACTCTTCTAAGTTAGAAGAAGAATCAGACAACTTTTCAAATATAGGTATTTTTTTAAAATACCTGTATTTTTTAAAGCTTTATTATTTAAAGCTAAAATACTTAATTTTAGTATTTATTTAAAGCTAAAATACTTAAAAATAGCAGAATGTTTGCATATAAAGCATGTGTGTATGTATATATGTATGATGTATGTATGTATGTATGTATGTATGTATGCATTTATTTAAACATTCATATAGCTGCCCATTTTTCAACTAACTTTGTGCTATATTTTCTCATTAAGCATTAAGTGTGGGATTTTAGGGAGCCCGCTTCATTTTTATTGCTTTCATTCTGAGAAATGAACTCTTTATATTCAGATGCACTCAACTTGAAAAGTTATTAAGGATTAGAAAAAGTCCATCTTTGATTTTGCCCGATCCCATCTGTGTAAGGCAGATGGTTATTGTCTGGTGCTCTTGAACTATAATCCATGGTTCAGATGAAGGGCAGTGAGCACAGCAGTTATATACAACTATATCACTGCACGTGTGAAAAGTACAATTCGAAAGAAAGGAAACGTGAACATTGAGCGTTTTAATCTAGTTTAGAGATTCATTATTAAATGACATACTAAGATCAGCAAAGCAAACAAATTGCAAATGTATTCATAGTTGAATACAGTACAATGATTGTGCAAAGCTCTAAACATACATTCTTTAACAAGTTTATAAAGAAAAGAATCAAGTATTTTCAAAATTACAAAACACCTACTTCTGAAAATGGAAAATGTTACTTTCTTTTTTAGACTGTGTTATGCTTTGAAAATATTATTACAGAGTTTCTTGAAAGTGATGTTAAAAAATATGCATCGTACATCATGTTTAAATCTGTTGATCCACCGATATATGATAAATGGAGTTACTGAGTGGCTTTGAGGTGCAACAGCACAGATTGTTTCACACAATTCTTATCACTGAAAAATTTTAAAATCAGAAAATAATAATTCTTATACTTGGCCTATCTCTAAGTAGCAAGAAGAAAGACAGGAGTTAGGAGGAGAAGAGTGGATTGCTAATACAAACACAGTTAATTGTAGTTGTGCTGACTATTCTCTCTCTATTTCTCTCATGAAACTAAATTCAACCTTCAACAACTGCTGTTATTTGTCAGACAAAAAACAGGGGAACATATCCTTTATCATGCATGTTTTCTCTTTTTGATTTCTGAACACTTTGGTTAAGATTTATGAAAACATCATTAAATGGTTTCCTGTCTTTTAAATCTTTGAAAATGCTGTAGATCTAATTCTGTTGATCATCAGGTACGGAGTGCTCACTGAAAAGGCACATTGATTGCCAGCAAAGAGTTCTTCTTCTTGAATTTGTTGCCAAGAGCCGTCTGCATTTATACTTTCCTCATGGGAAAAGACTGCAGTGACTTGAAAGAGAAGTAACAGAGGCAGGAGAGAGACCTGGAATGGGGACAGCAAATGTCATGCTGCTACAATCTTTCATGCTGATATATTTGAGATGTGCTTTAACTTAAAAAACCCCAAGAGGAAATAGCTATATGGACTTCCTTACCAGGGAAGCAATATTTTTTAAAATAAAAGGCACACTATAATCAGCCAGAAATGACCCTGAGCCAAGTAGCTGCTATTATCAGCATCTATGGAACATTGATAAGTGACTAGAAACTTGTACTTTTCTTTGAAGTTGTAACAATGCAATTTTAATATTGAACGAAAAACAGATAAATGTTCAAAGATTTGCTAGTACTCTTTGAATTCAAGGATGCTCAGTACTAGTTCAAGCACACTTTAGTTTAACAATTGTAATGCATTTGTTGCTCGTCCTTCTCTTTCACACACACATACATATTCATTCACTCACTCATTTTCTGGGTGGAAATGGTGAAGAAAAGGAAGATAGAGTGGAGAAAGGAGAGATAGCACTATGCATCCTATTTTCATTGCTTTTCCAACATACTGCAAAACATCAATTTATCATTCTATCACAAACAACAGTGTTGCCCTATGTCTCCAAACGCATGCATGCAATTGTTAAATTTGTGTAGCTTGCTCATCTCACAGTATGTATGTATAATTAATTGATATATAAATGTAACATCTATAAGTGAACAAGAGGTACCAAGATTGTACAGTGTATGCTTGATTAGAAATTAATTATAGAAAACAGTAAATTATATTATTTGAACAGTGTAAATAAGAATGTATGGTAAGTCTTTCAGCTAAAATATCCACTATTTGTTATTTAAAAATAGAAAAACTAAAAAACTAAAAACTTTATAAATAGTATTTCCCTCCTCTTTATCATACTACCGGTATAATGCTAAATAGTTCTAAAGATTTCAAATTTTTAGTGTCTCTGATTTCAGTTCTTTGATCAGTTCTCTTTTCCATACATATTTACATTTGCCTTGCTGTGTAGTATATGGTATGAGGGATCCTTGATGCTCTATCAGCTTGGTTGCTTTCTTACAGATGTTACATTACTCACACTAGGTAACATCATCAATGCTAGTTCTTTGAAACCTGAGCTTCAAATATTCTCCTTTATTAGTATATAGCAGGGGTGAAATACAGCAGATTCTGACAGGTTCTGGAGAACCCGTAGTGGAAATTTT
Source organism: Pantherophis guttatus (assembly GCF_059756535.1). Lineage (NCBI taxonomy): Eukaryota > Metazoa > Chordata > Lepidosauria > Squamata > Colubridae > Pantherophis > Pantherophis guttatus. Next base: position 132,744,116 of record NC_142063.1, on the reverse strand, counting down.
GAGCAGTTCAGAGAGCCGGTAGCGGAAATTTTGAGTAGTTCGGAGAACCGGCAAATATCATATCTGGCTGGCCCCAGAGTGGGGTGGGAAGGGAGATTTTGCAGTATCCTTCCCCTGGAGTGGGGTGGGAATGGAGATTTTGCAGTATCCTTCCCCTGCTACGCCCACCAAGCCACACCATGCCCACTAAGCCACGCCCACAGAACCGGTAATAAAAAAAAAATGGATTTCACCACTGGTATATAGAATGTATGGAAGCCATTCATGCTTAAATTTGCTTAGACGTCTATTGTGAATATATGCCACTACTGCATATTCTCAGGTATGTATTTGTACACTTATGTCTTCCTGCCAAAATTAAATCCTCAACAAGTTGGACTCAGCCATTCATTTATTTCTCAGACAGTCTGTGCAATCATTAAAGATCTTTCTCATTCCAGCTTAGCCATCACCATTGCCAAGTGTTAGAAATCAGACATGCCTTACGGGGAAAAATCTTTGGGTTTCCCTCAATTTGGCTTGCAGTCCTATGTTATGTGAATTTATAATTTCTGGAATGACCTCTAAAAAAACACTTTATCGTGCCCGGGCATCCCTTCAAGAAACCATAAAGATGGATCTGGCTCCATAGTAAAAAACATTTTTATGGAAACCTGTCTAGCTCCCTATTCAACAGTTGCATTAATTCTCTGGCTATGTTCCCATACCATGCTTAACATGATTACTGAATTAATGCGTTCATGGTTTTGCACCATATGCACAAAATTTAATTATCCAGTTTATACAGCATACAACCTTTTTTTTAAAAAAGAAAACCCTCACAGGTCAACATCAAAATAACAAGATGAAAAACCATGTAAGCAACTTTAGAACTAACCATCTTAGAATGTGCAAATGGACTTGCTAAGTTTACAATTGACTGCAATGTTTTGTATGAATGGTTGTCTTTGAGAAGCAATGATTGATAGGATACCTTCTTTTGCTGAGGCTCTGCCTCTTCCCTCATCTGCTCAGTTAATTATAATGCAGTGTAGCTTGTGATACTGAAGCAAAATTCCCGTTCCTTTGGTTGTTCCGAGAGTGTTGATTCTGACGTAAGTATATAGTGGCTCCACTATAAAACTCTCTTACTGGTTTTTGAAGAACTGATGAACAAATCTAATGTGGTTATTTCTTCTTTGAGCTCTTCATTCTTGGTACCCAGGGTTGTAAACTAGTATCTGCTCTCATGCTTCCAAGAAATTAATCTGATTGGATAGAATACAGAATAACAGAGTTGGAAGAGACCTCTGCTTAAGCGCAGAGAAAGCAGTACCTGTCTGTAAACCTAGCTTCAAACACATAGCAACAACAATAAAATGTATATTTCATGCAGTGACGTTTTCCTGATATTTTTTTCTTATGAATCTCCCTCTTTTCAATTGTCGTCGAAATGAAAGGTGTGTCTCATAATGTCATATTCTGCTTGAAACTATTTTTGTTTTGTATCTCATCAATTAGAACATGCTGTTCATGTAACAGTGGCATAAATATTTCTGTTGTAGTTCTTCGAAATAATTTGTCATTTTTGCATCTTGTAAATGAAATCAGGAATGCATTTAAAAGTCTTGCTCAAGGCTTAATTCATATATGTATATCAAAAAAACTACATAATTATTATTGTAATGGGTTCTTGTAGAGATATTTGCAGGTTTATAAAGCAGTATTCATCACATACAAATACATACACACACACACACACACACACACACACACACACACACACACACCAGGGGTGAAATCCAGGAGGTTCTGGCGAACCTGTAGCGGAAATTTTGAGTACTTTGGAGAACCGGCAAATACCACCTCTGGCTGGTCCCAGAGTGGGGTGGGAATGGAGATTTTGCAATATCCTTCCCCCAGGAGTGGGGAGGGAATGGGGATTTTGCAGTATCCTTCCCCTGCCACGCCCACCAAGCCACGCCCACAGAACCAGTAGTAAAAAAAATTGGATTTCACCACTGACACACACCAATTCACTCATGTAAATGGCTGCAGAGATGAACAGAAGGATTTGCACAGTTTTGGCTTTCCTACAGACTGGTTCCATTAGTACAAAGTACATAATTTATTCTTAAAATTAAGATTTTTTTTTTTAAAAAGGGGTTGTCTAGTAGCTTCAGCATTATTGTTTCTGTCTGAAATATTGTACATGTCTTTGTAATTTAAAAAGATTTGATATACAGGTCACGTCATTCACTGGTATGACTGAGACATACTGTGCTCTGACACATTTAGACAGCACCAGTAAGAAACAAATTGGCTGCTTGAGCAAAGTTTTATCCTGAGGTGTTGCCTCAGTCTGGAGCCTTGCTGGGTTTCAAACTGAGGTACTATTAAACTGAGACCTATATTGCTCTTCCTACTTGCTTTACTCTACCAGGAATGGGTTTATTGTTGTTGTTAGTATTATTATTTTATGTGAATGTAAACTGAAGATTTTCTTTGACAGACTCATTGTATCGTACTTTCTATCAAGATATTTTTTTACAGATGGCATAAAACCTTCCTGCATCTTCAGAGTCTTTTTTCTTCTGCTAATATAACATTTATTTAAATCAGGAATAATTAATAGAGTGAACCTGAATGAATGTGATATAATATTGGGCAACTTGTTGCAGCTTGCAGAAATGTTTTCTTCAACAAAATCTACTCACATCGCTGTAAGTACTTAAGGACATTGAATATGCTAATAATTTTTCCTCATATCAGCATTGTGTCAAAATAACGTTAATTGGCCTATATAGTACAGATCTCATCAAACAAACAAAACCAGTTGTATTTGGTAGGGTGCATCTAAAAAAGTCCATGTTGATTGAGTGTATCTATATTTTGACTTTAAGATAGCTGCATTAATTGAGTTCTACATCAACTTTTCCATAATAGTACTGAAAATCAATGTTGGGCTAACAGGTTTAAAATTAACAAGGTCGCTTTTGAAATAGAGGTATTGATAATATGGCAAGACTTTCTTGTAATACTCAGTCTTATTCTGTCATGGTTGAATATATTGCACACTATTAGAAACATGAGTGCTGATGGACTGAGAATCAAGGAAACTTCATGCTGTATGCATAAACCATCAGGTCACTTATGCCCATGCCAAATTCCATTGTGTTTATGCTACATATGCTTTGAGGGAAGTAAAAGGGGGATTATTTATATTTTTAAATTTAAATTCATGCTTAAGTGATGGGTTGAACTGGAGCCTAGACGGTTCTACTTCCTTATTTATAATTTAGCACCCATATATCTGTCAACTAATCTGAATTATTTCTCTCAATTTCCGTTTTTTTCCATTAGTAAAAAATGCGCAAAAATATATACTATACTTGTGGGATGGGAACACACGGTCTCTTATCAATGTTTTTTAATGTGAATTTTATCCTGAAGGATGTCCAGTGGTATGATCACATTGAGACTGTTTTTTTAAATAGTTACCAGGGTTAATGTGATGGATAAGATTGACATATTATCTATGTGTTAAATCATAATGACATTTTAAAAAATGAAAATAAATACGTAAGTACAATTACAGCTTTTAAAAAGTATAAATAACTAAATTGCTGAGCAAAATTATAGGGAGAAGAACTTTCTCATTGTAAAGTCATTAGAGAACATTTTTTTTATCCAGGCTGAATTTTGTGTATGCATCCAGAAGTATTACTTTTTCCACTTTCCTCTGACTGGAGTTGGACCACTTGAAACTTGAAGGCAGTGTTTCTCAGCTTTGGCAACTTTAAGATGTGTGGCCTTCAATGTCCAGAATTCGCCTGCCAGCTTTTTGCCAAAGTTGAGAAACATTGCTCTCTAAGGTCTTGCTGCTTGCTTTCTCAGTGATATAATTGGAAACAGTCAGTTCCAGATGCCTGTCAGTGCTTCTTTTACTTTCTGACTATAATTTATGCTATTTTGTTTCTTTAGTTAGAAGTTGTTTTTTTAAACACTGATCTATCAGAAATCCAGTTGTTAGGCCCTTCTATTTTCAGAATTCGAATCAGATGACTTTTAAGACATTTTTCCAATTGCCACAGTTCCAAAAAAAAATATTTCAATTAAGACATTTTTGTAATTACTTAGCAAATTCCAATAGAATAGAGTTCTAGAGTTTATTTTTATTTATTTATTAGGTTTATATTGTTGCCTATTTGCCCATGGTGACTTGAACTGTAGAGTCCTTGATGGTCATTATGAAGATGTTCCATTAGCTGACTAGGTTAACATCATCAGTTTTTTTTTTTTTTTAATTTGATTTATATGCCGCCCTTCTCCGGAGACTCAGGGCGGCTTACAATGTGTTAAGCAATAGCCTTCATACTTTTTGTATATTTATACAAAGTCAGCTTATTGCCCCCACAAACTGGGTCCTCATTTCACCTACCTTAGAAAGGATGGAAGGCTGAGTCAACCTTGAGCCTTGGAGAGATTCGAACCAGCAAGTTATTGCAGGCAGCTGTGTTAATAACAGGGTGCTTAGACCACTGTACTATCAAGGCTCAGTGAGCACTGGATTAATGAAATGGCTGTAAACAACCAACTGAGTTTAGAGACCAAAAAGGATTCCACTTAGCTAATTATCTGGCTCAGAAATTTAAGGAAATCACAATGGCCAGAAGTGTCGGATGTCACAATTCCTTATTAAGATTTCAGGAATAGGCGTCCATACTGAATTTCACATAGAATGTTACAACAATGAATAAGATAGATCAATAATCTAAGCAGGAGCATGGCTGTCTAATGTAAGACATTTTACAAGTCTTAGACTTGTAAAATGCTAGCTTTGGACTTAGTTTTCCATTTAAGAAGACAACTTGTATACCAAAGCAAAATGGCAAGATTTCTAAAAAGATTGCGACATTTATAATTCACAATGTGGAGATTCTTCTGTATCACTGACTCTTTGACAATTCTCTGGTACCTTTCTATATAGTAAACCAATGTAATCTGAAGTAACTTCATTTTAATATTATCATTTAAGCAAATGGTCCCAACCTTTCTGGCTCCACGGGCAGGCGGCAGTGGTGTTGGCAGCGAAGAGTTGGCAGAGGGGATATGGTTTTGCGTGCACAGCCTAGATCCTGCGCATGCACAAATTACACTGTAAGAAGAAATATCCTTCTGGGTTCAGCTCCAAGTGGGGAAAAAGTCACTGGAAACATGGAGACTGCTTGGAAAGATGGTTTAATGGTGGACAGGATCACATGGTTTGAGTTCCTGAACAGAAAAGGGCGGAGATGCAGCGAGTCCCTGGGTTTTATGCCCTATCTGGCTTTGAACTTCCTGGGGCCCCGAAAGAGTATCCTGATTGGTGTCAGACTCCCAGAGGATGGGGGTCTTAGCTAGCCTTGCTGGCTGATGTAATCTTCCCAGGTGCCATGCGGTGAGTTTCTGTTGCTAGATGGGTCCTATTGTGTTAGTTTCTGTTGCTAGATGGGTCCTATTGTGTTGCAGATGATGGTCCACCGACAAAGGGGGGGGCAAGAAGGTGGGGGCTGCTTTGTCTTTAAAACATGCTTCTCCATTTCTCATCCAGGGAAATATAATATTCTGCCTTTTTAGTATTTCCCAAAATATTTCATTCCTCTAGGCAAGGGGTGGGTGCTAACTTCCTATAACACTTTGCGTAATCATTCGCTGCTTGCATGGCCTGGTTCCCAACAGGCTGTAGACCAGTACCAATCTATGGACTGGAGATTGGGGATCCCTGATTTAAGCTGTATATTTTCTATCTGTCTCTAGACTTGTTGTGAAGTCCTTCAGGCCCTGCACCTTCAGGGCTGTGTGAAATATAAATCGGAAGTGATGTTTGAATTATCCAATATACTTGTCTTTCCTTCACTAAAGTCCTTTTCTTTCCTCAAAGCATGCAAAGCATTTTTGCACAAGGACTATCTAACTGGCTTCTTCTCTGTATTTTATCGAGAAAAAAAATCACCTCAGAATCAAATCTTATATGAATATAAGCAAATGATTATTTGCATAATCCACATATTTGACTTCCTGCAGGTATAATCCATAGGATGGGTACACCTCACATGCCAAACTATAATATAATCTGCTTCTTTGTGATTTAATATATGCTGTGAACCGAGCCTTTTTTGATTTGTAAAGTAGGCTGTGGTTGAACGTCTTCTGTGATCCAACCAAAATAGGTAGTCCTCAATTTATGGTGAGAGGTGGGGGGGAGAGGGAGAGAATGCTTGGTATAATCACACCAACTTTTGGTTCTGCATTGCAAAGGGACAATTGCGTTTTGTCATTAAAGTGATTTGTCAAGAGTCTAGAGCAGTTTTTCTCAACCTTGGAAGTTTCAAGATGAATGGATACCAATTCCCACAATTCCCTAGGCAGCATGCTACCTGGAGAATTCTGGGAATTGAAGTCCATACATCATATCCAGAGAGGGATGGAAGCCCTTGCTCTCTCTCTCTCTCTCTCTCTCTGTTAATATGAACTTTACTGCTGAGCAAGAGGGGGGGAACCAGAGAGCCGCTTAGTTTTCTCCACTTGTCTTTTCCTCCCGAGACCCCCCGGTCCCAACCCACAATAGCAGTTTTCCTCAGACAAGCTCCCTCCCCCTCCCTTCCCCGACCCCCGCTTGCAGGCAAAGCTTTGTCAGAGCCGTTCCGTTGCGACCGATTCCGATCGCAGCAGATGGGCAGCACTCTTTTGACACCCCCGATCCTAAAACAGCCTCCTCCGTTTAGGGGGAATTAAAAGGCCCCGACCGCAACCCGGAATAGCGGGGCAGGGCGGGAACCCGTCACCCGGCGTCCCCTCGGGGAGCTGTGCCGCCCTGCCTCGCCTCCGCTCCCCTCCCCGCAGCAGTGGCCACCTTCCCCCAGCCCGCCGCCTGGCCGGCCCTCCCCGAGCGCACGCGGAGCGGCGGCCCTGCCGCAGCCCGACAGGGAGCGCCAGCAAGAGACAAGCCCGGCGGCGGCAGCATAACAACAAAAGCGGAAGAAGCGGCGGCGACGGCTGCGGTTGCAGCGGCGGCGTCCCGGACTGCGTCCGCGGTAGCGTCCGCTAATGCTGGGAGACCCCCATGCCAAGTTTAGAAACTCGGGGGCTGCTTTGGCTGCGGCCGTCGGGCTCCCGGGCTGCTCCGGCGGGTCCCCGGGGAGCGTAAAGGCCCCGCCCCTGCCCGCCGCTTGCAAAATGTCCCTCCGCAGAGCAGGTAAGGTAGCAATTGCGCCGAGCCTTCCCTCCTCTTTCCTCGGCTGCCCCTCTTTCCTTGCGCGTTTTGCGCTCCCCTCACCTGCTCTGAAGTGGACCCCGCCCTCTGGCGTCTCTCTCTCTCTCTCCCCCCCACTCCCGTCTCCTCCCCTTCTCTCCTGGTTTAAGGCAAAGGTAAAAGGAACACTGGGCGAGGGGCGGGCGGTGGAGGGGTGAGCGGTGTCGAGGGTCGCCGTGCTTGTGTGCGTGTGTGTGTGTGTGAGAGAGAAAGCAAGATGGAGAAGCGCCTGACCCGGGCATGTGCCCGCCGGCTGGCCAATCTCGCCGCGGCTGTCCCTCGGACAAGCGCGCGAGGCCGAGGCGTGCGCTCGCGCGTGGGTTCGAGCCCCGGTGCAAACCCGATGACCCGTTGCGAAGCGGGTCTCGTAGGCGCTGGCAGGTTGATGCTTTCCTTAGGTCTGTTCTTAAGAGAGAAGGGAGGGAGAGAGAGAGAGAGAGAGAGAGGGGAGGGGGCACTGTGGAGTTGTCCGCGGGTTCTTCGGACGGACCTCTCCAAAGTGCTTGCAGCCCTGGGTTTTGCATTTTTTTTTTCCTTCCCACGAGTCCCGGGCAGTCGTCTGTCTGACCCGTTCGTGGCGTGTCATTTGTATTTGAACGAGTGAGATGCGGGCCCTGGTGGAATGCGTGTGAGGGGACGACGACAGGCCCACGCTTCTGAACTTGCGGACAGAGGGATGTGCAGCAGTGTCCCCCACCCCTCCACCTCTCTCTCTTTTAAGTTTTGCACAGCTCCTGCACGACTTGCCGGGCGCTGCTGGTGACGAGGCTGACCCGAGGGAGTGGGAAGGGCTAGTTTAGAATGCTTGGGGAATGGGGATGAAGAGGTGGCCTCGTTGAGTTACGGATGGGGAAGATGGGTTTAAGCCTGAAGAAAGACTTTAGGCGACAAGCTTTTGGCGACAAGCTTCTGTCCCTTGAACTTGCTGGTATAGTTGCATCGGGGCTTTTGTTAAACCCGCCTCCCCCCACTTTGATTTCTCTTTCATCCAACTCCTTCTGCCTGGTCCTGGGATCAGTGCTCCCACTGTTGGGCCTTTTCTGTCCCTTCTGTTTTCATCTCTTCCTGCTGCTCTCAGGGCCCTTCTTCCTTGCCTCTGCTGGCTCCTTTGCTTGTTCTTTCTGCTGTCCCCTGTCCTGCTGTTTGCAAACTCTTTTTTTCCTTTGGCTGCTGCTGCTGGAAAGGGGAGCTAGCTGTACAATTGTATGCCTGTTGCTACTGGCAACCGCATATACAGCATTGTTATGCATCCATAAGCAGCTTAATTCTGATGGATGGCAGAGAAATATGATCATTTTAGGATGACTGAGCTGGGGTATATTGTGCTCTGTGTGTGTGTGTATTTTGCATTGTATCTCAGATTCAAGTTTTTAATCTAGAGAGTGAATCCCAGAAGCTGCTTCTTTTACGATCTGGGCGGTTTATCTAAGCCTTTGATGGGGTTGTAGCAAACCTGTATTTGCCTTTTCATTATCTATGCTTCTGTTAGTTTAGATAACTGGAGCTTTTCAGTATCATTTACTTCTGTGCTTGAGTATTGAAACGGACCTGTCTTACTGACCCAGAAGGATTTCTTGAGTTCTATCCAGAAGCAATGTGTAATGAGACCTGTTTAGTACAGATAGTAGAAATATTAATTTTCTTTTATTTTCACATTCTCTTTTACTTGTTGATTACTTCTGACAGTTGTAGAACTAGAAAGAATGGGGTATGAAAGAGAAGAACTTGGGTGGGTATTTGGGTTAATATTAATACAGAAAGTCCCATTGGAAGTTTTATTTATTTATTTAGTAGATGTATATAGCCATCAATTTCATATGCATGAATTAAACTTCTTTTCCTTTTCCTTCCTTTTCATGTTATTGGCTAGCAGTCTCCACCCCCCACCCCCATGTAAAGTAACTTTGTTAGTTACTTTTATAGCAAACTTACATTCCTTAGCTTTATAAATACAAGCCAGGCTAAGCAAATCATGCAGTGTGGTGGTAGGATGAAGAGCTAGATTTACAAACATTCATGATTTTGTAGCTGTGACTTGATATGATATGGATTTTAAGCTTACATGCTTAAAATTTCCTGACAGCAACTTTTTACACTGCTGAATATGTATGTGAATATTTATGTACAATATGATTTGGAGCCACTCTAAATCTAATATTAAGAAAGTACTGTATAAATGAAAGAAAGAACAAAAAAGAATTGTTTAATAACAGTTTCAGCATTTTAAGGATAGTTTATGGGGGAAACACATGACTAATGATACCATGTTTGAACTGGGTGGCTATTTCTTCCAGCAAGTATGCTTAAGTATAAGCATACATGGCAATATCTGTAATGAAGCAGTTGATTACTTATATATGATTAAAGTATCCTGAGTGTGTGTCAGTATGCTACACCAACTTAGTTGGTGAGATGTGTGGATTAGCATGTTGGCTTTCAAAGTAGTCTTTAGAGTAAAATTTGCATTACGCAGCATGGGCATGCTGGGGATAAAACTGCTTTGGTTACACTTATGCGGTCTTGAACAAAATGTGCCAGAAGTGACTGATACAGTCCTTACCTTTATCAAATAATCAGCAGGTGATCTAGGGTATGGATAAAGTTTTTAAAAGTGTTCTGTGAAAATATGGCCTTTAATAATCTATGGACTACCTGGAAACAATTAGCAGATACGGAAGAATGGGACTTGGAATATAAGAAAAAATAAGTAATAATGGACATGAATTGATGATTAGATTGTTTATCTGTGACGTTTAGATAAAGGGAAGGATGTAACAGATATGAGTAAAAGTAGCTTGATATTGTGGGATAAAATTAGTTTATTCAGGAAAGTGGAGGTATAGATTTAATTATGAAAGCTAAAATATATTATTGTTATATTCTTATCTTGCTACCATTGTCTCTCTCAAGGTGATTTGCATACCTAATACCCCTGCTTCCCCATAATAACAACCTTGAGAGGTAGGCTGGACTAAGAGAGACTTGCCAATGTCACTGATTTGGTTTTCAGGCAAGACTCACAATCTTCTGGTGTCTAGGCTGGCACTCTAGCCACTATACCATACTAGCTCAGAAAAGTAAGAATTTTGGTTACTGTGAATTCACCTGTAAGTAAGAATCCATAACTATGATAGTTAGATGTTATGTTCAATGTAATTGTGAAAATGAGAAGAAACAGAGATGAATGTTGCAAAAATATTGTGCAATATTCTGAAAACCATCCAAGGGATTATACTAGATAACATGGATAAATTGGAATTCAAAGAAGATAATGCAAAAAGGGGAAATTGACCATTTGAGGACCCAGGAATTAGTGAGAACAATGAAATATCATCTTAGAAAAAGGTATGCTTCAAATTCATAGACTAAATGTAAGCCACCTAGGTGGCTCAGTGGCTAAGACTCTGATCTTGTCAATCAGAAAGGTCGGCAGTTCGATGGTTTGAATCCCTAGTACAAGTCTCCTGTGTGAGCAGGGGGTTGGACTAGATGGCCTCCAAGGTCCCTTCCAACTCTGTTACTATTACTATTACTTCTGTAATTGTGATGTCAGGAAAGTTTATTAAATAAATAAAAAATTGAAAGCATCCATGGCAAAGCACAATAATATCAAAACAACAGCATGTATATATGGTAATGTCCTCAAATACATTTCATTATTTGCACCATACCTTTGGATGCCCATGTGCGAAGGAATAAATACAACTCTTGAAATACCATTGATCTGATTGTTTACAATGAAAGACTGAGATAACTGATAGTACTAGGATGATGAGAGGTTCTGAATGTGGCAGGCCATTTCCTGTTACTGTTTGGAGCCAATTGTGGGGAGAAATGAGCATGGAAGAAAAAGAAGAAAAAGAAATGAGAGTGTAAGAAGAATGACTGCAGAAAGAGAAAAATGTCAGGCCCCGAAACTGAGAAAGATACTGTACTTGGTGATTCTTCCAAGCAGACTTTTTTAATGTTCTACACCAAAGGCAGAATCTTGCCAAACTAAAGCACTCTACTCTCTACAACTACCACATATTCTGGGATTGATTCGGGAGGGACTGTCTTTACCATTTCTCTCAAACAAAATATCTGAACTGAGTTGCCTCTTATTCCTCTAGAATGCACCTCCTCCCTCCTGGGATCCAGAATACTACTCTCCATCACAAACAGGAGGACTGTATAAAACAGTATTAGAAGATAATTAACTTACCAACAGAATAAATAGAAAGTGAACCAGTGAAAAGAGGTTATGGAAACTGCTTAGAACAGAATGAAAAGTACTACGCTAGAGTGCCACAGAAGTGTGAGCCATTAATAGAATGAATGGATTTAATAATAAAAGTGATTAAATTATTTGAGCTGAAGCCGAACTAAAAGAATGCTGTAAAAAGCATTTTAGAGCTTTGTAATGGAATGATAGAGATATTTTGATACGTGCAATTGAAAACAAATGCTATACATCTTAGTTCAGTACAATGCAGTAAAAGATACTTGAAAAAGGAATAATAAGTCTAAGAATTTTGAAAAATGTTAAGGCTGCAGGATGGATGGTTTCAGTGGATAAATGTTAAGATATGGATATCATTCCAAGTGCCTCTACAGCTTGATTAATTTGTAAGAAAATTGAATGAAAAAAGTGGGATTAGTTTGTGTTCTTGAATAGATGTTTGGCAATATACAAGAATATATTGTATATACAATATACAGTAAGCAACATTTGGAAAATAGAGTGAGACATTTCCATCACTGTTCCATCTTATCTTTAGAAATTTGGAATTGTCATCCTATTAGAATGCTGTGACAACTAGTAGATGAAACTAGGCTATGCTGATTCATATATGGACAGACACCTGAGATATCTTCCTAGTGAATATGCTAATTTAAATCTTATAATGGTTATTGCACTCCTGCTTTCTAAAAATGTAATAATTGCATGTATGCTTGGTTTTGGAAATGGAATGGTCACCACTTTATGTTTTTTTGACAATCTATGTCTCTTATTGCTGGTTTGTAAAGTCTCATTTGAGTTGAGCTTGATTCAACACTAACAGATCCATACTATTGTTTTGAAAACAAAATGGAATTGGCCTTCTATTACCTACAGCTTACAAGAGATTAACATTGAACAGATTGGTTTGGTTCACTTATGACACTAACACATTGTTTACAAATCATATTGCCTGGATTGCAAGACAGTATACCAGTGATGGCTAACCTTTTTGCCATTGCATGCCAGGAGGCAGGGGCCCGGGGGGGGGGGGGTCACATGCATGTGTGCCCACAACCATGATTCTATGTGTCCCGCCCCCAGGAATGTGCATGCGACCCCCCTGCTCCCCCCGCTCCTGGCATGTGATGGCCCGAAGGCCCGTTTTTCTCTCTCACCTGGCTCCAGAGCCTCTCTCACCTCTCTCACCAGGCTCCAGGTGGCCTTCCCCCCCCCGAGGCCCTCCAGAGGTGAGAAACGGCCCATTTGCTAACTTCTGTAGGACCGGAAGTTGGCAAACAGGCTGTTTCTTGCCTCTGGAGGGCCTCCTGTGGGAGTGGGGAAGGCCGTTTTCGCCCTCCCCATACTCCTAGAAAGGCTCTGGAGCCAGGTGAGAAGAGAAAAAGGGGCTTTCCCCACCACACCCTGAGGCCCTCCGGAGGCAGGAAACAACCTGTTTCCCTACTTCTGGTGGGCCCAGAAGGCCGGAGCTGAGCTTGTGTGCCCACTGATATGGCTACGTGTGCCACCTGTGGCACGCGTGCCATAGGTTTGCCATCACGGCACTATACTAAACCAAGTACACCACATTATAGCTTAATATATTGTGGGAACTTAGACATAGGAAGTGTTGACATTAGAACAGAAAAGTGATGTGCTGAATCTTCTGTGATGAAATTAGTTTAGGATATTGAACCTTGTAATATTTGAATTTATTGTGGCACTTAGTTTTTGAGGCTGTGAACACATTTGTAATTTGAAAACAACTTGAGCACCATCATACAGGATGCCAGTTGTAAAATGATTGGATTAAACCTTCATTTCACAGAAGGCTAATAAGGCAAAAATATAGCTTATTCTGAAACTTGAGCACAAGGCAAATATGTCTTTTGAGCCTCAAAGCACAGACGTCTTATTCTGAACTCACTTTTTTTTCTGCTTGAACAGAACATTCATTTCACAGATGGCAAGTACCTTAATTTAGAAATTGTCTTTATATAAATTATTGTAAAATGCATGCGTCATTACTCACACTGTATCTCTCCCTGTATTTTCACTCAAATATGTCCTAGTCCTTACCCCAATTTTAAATATCTAGAAATTCCCTGAGTTTATTCCTGTTTTCCCCCTCTTCCCCACTCCTGATAGGTATCTTTGCCTATCTTTCCTTTTTCTTTCCAACATAATAAAGTCTTTGAAATAAAGTATATAAAAATGCTCTTTGTCTGTCAGCAGAATAATTCTCCAAGAACTGAGCACAAGTGGACTAAATTTGTTGTGGTGAAAGAAGATGGCAAAATAAAGAGGAAATTCAAAAATAGTCTAGATCTGGCCAAGTGTTATGGAGCAAAAAAAAAAAAAAAAATTCCTCTATGTATGTCTATGAGACAAGCATTCCATGGCCTGGCATGTTGATGTCTGTTCCATTTTAAGCCCACCACTTTCTAGTCATATGACTTACAGCAGAATTTGATGCTACTCTCTGCATACAACTTCCCAGTTGTAAATGCAAACATCCATAGATGCAAAGTAATATATTTTACTGGAAGGTTTCTTCTGTCTAATTGAGTGGCATTACAAATGGTTCAATCTTATAAAAAATCCTAAAAGGAAGGTTTATTCAGTTTCATACATCCCCGTGCATTGGTCCCGCTTTCCCTTTTAATCCTACGGATAACTGATAAACTGCTACTCAGATAACACTATGTATTGTATATGCAATTTGAAATAGGTCTAGAATATGGCAGTAGAATTGCTGATAGGTAGACAGGAAAACTTGTTTGATTGTAGCATTTTCATCTCTGCTGTTTTAAGATTCAATATAGGTAGTTCTCAACTTATGGCCATTCATTTAGCAATCTGTTGAAGTTTTAACTCTTGAAAAAAGTGACTTACAACTGGTCCTTACACATATGACTATCGCAGCAATTCCATGATCATGTAGTTGTGATTCAGGCACTTGGTACCTGGCATTTATTTATAATAGTTACAACATCCCAAGGTCATTTGCAACCTCCCCAGCCAGCTTCCAACAAGCAAAGTCAGCTGGATTCACTTAATGACCACATGGTTTGCTTAACTACTGACAAAAATTTGTAAAGCTGGGCACGGTCACAGGATTACTCACTTAACAACTGAATCAGTGACAGAAATTCGGGTACCACTTGTGGTCATAAGTCTAGGACTACCTGTAGTTCTGCAGGTGTTTTATCATAGGGGTTGTATTTTCATCTGATTTTTAAAATAATTATATAAAATAATATGGATTGAGAGATGATAATGCTAAATAAATAAATACATAAAATAAAATAAAATAATAAAATAAAATAAAATAAAATAAAATAAAATAATCTACCTGTATAGTCTGAAATACATTTATTTTCTTAAGCTATGCCATAGCAAGTTGCTACAAATGAAAGAAAGCAGGATAATGTTTATTTGGGACATACAGATTAATAACTGCATTTTTAGTAGCTACATGACTTGTCATGTGCTGTTTTGTGGCATGAAAGTTTCTTATGACTGCAGCAGGTATTTGTTATAATTATTATTGACTGTATTTTGGCAAAGCATCACAGCACCATTGTTTTCATAATTGTGTGCTTGAAAAAAAAGAAATTGGCTGACAGTATCACAAGATCTGCAGCCATTAAATACTTGGAGTGTTTGCATGCACATAAACTTTTTCCAGTTTAATTCCCAAGGTCAGTACTTACTTTTAAGAGCAGAACATGACATTAGGAGGGAGCGTATCCATGCCAGTTTCAGTTCTGTTCCTTATAACATTCTGTATTTCGTAACAGCGTTACTCGACCTGGTGCATTTCAGATGTACAGCGACATCAACTCTTAATAAATGAGTTTAAAGGAGTTCACGTGCAGCACCCGGGCGATGCCATGTCAGGAAAAGATTTTCTGAATTACATTGTGGGAAATAATCTCATTGCACAATCTACCAGTATTTCTTGGCCTTCATGACATAACTGAGGGTCAGGTCTGCAGGTAATGCAC
Organism: Pantherophis guttatus; assembly: GCF_059756535.1. Classification (NCBI taxonomy): domain Eukaryota; kingdom Metazoa; phylum Chordata; class Lepidosauria; order Squamata; family Colubridae; genus Pantherophis; species Pantherophis guttatus. The sequence continues at coordinate 132,728,632 of NC_142063.1, read as the reverse complement.
CATAGTGTAATGTCATATCACGTTTCTAATAGGTTATGAGGAAGAGAGAGTGACTGGAGTGACGGTAGTTCATTGTCCCTTAGCAGTGTTCAGTATGGTTGTGCATGCTTCACAATAATTGGGGAAAAGTGCCTCTACTCCACATAAGCACCTTCCTTTTTATTCATTAAAAAGGGTCTTGGTTTCCAGTCTTCTGAGTCTTCTAATGGATACACTCGAAGGATATGATTTAAGGTAATCTATTCCAAGTTTCTGCTCAGTGCAGGATTCACTACCGTGTTTTCCCGAAAATAAGACCCTGTCTTATATTTTTTGAACCCTGAAATAAGTGCTTGGCCTTATTGCCATTCACTCAAAAGCCTGATTGGGCTTATTATCAGGGGATGTCTTATTTTGGGGGAAACAGGGTAGGTAATCTCTGACAGGTAACCATCCAGTCCTTCTGAAGATGTACAGAAAAGGAGAATGTATCCAGGGGTGGGTTTCAAAAATTTTAGTAAGGGGTTCTCTGCCTGGTTGCTGGGTGGGCGTGGCCATAGTGAGCATGGTCTAGTCAGCCTCCTGCACCAGGGTGGGGGAGCGTTTTTGCCCTCCCCAGGCTCTGGAGGTTTTTCTTGAGCCTCTGGAAGGGCGAAAATGGCCTCCCCAGGCTCTGGAGGTCCTCTGGGGCTGGAAATGGGCTTGTTTCCGGCCTTCCTGAACTTTCAGTAGGCCCGTTTTTCACCCTCCCTGAGCCTCCATGTGTGCCTTGCACTTGCCTGCATCTAAAACGGGCCTCGTGGGGACTCCTGGAAGAGGAGGGGAGGGGTGGGTGGGGCCAGCCAGGAATGGGATTTGTGGGTTCTCCGAACTGCACAGAATCTTAGCTAGAGGTTCTCCCAAACCCCTGGGAACCCCTAGCAGTCCACCCCTGAATGTATCACTTCATACAACAGCTCAGTTATACCTTGTTTAGTCTATTATTTCATTCTAAATTGTACATCCGTAAGCAAGTGGTATATGACATACATATAAACCATAAAGTTCTAACATCTGTTGCTAGAGGAACCATGTGATGGGTAGAGTTTGATATTTCTACCTGAAATTGAAGGAATTCATGTACTTGCCAAAACAGCTGCTGGATAATCATAATAGGTTACCTTTGTGGTTTCAAAACAGTATTTTCAACTCTCCTATTTGTTAGCTGGTTTATTTGAGCTTGATTTCTTTTTTTGATAGTAAAATGCTTTCAGTTGTTTTCGTTTCGTGTGTTCACCATCTAATTTATTGTATTTGTATATTCTTGTTGAAAGAACAGGGCCCCTTTGAATTTAGGTTTGAGTGATTTCATGAAAGTGGAATTACCTTAAAAATTGAACAATAGATTGCTTTTAGTATTTTTACACATTTTGCTTTCAAGCTTTACTTAGGTTGAATGCCAGTTTCAGATGATTATTTGATGATCCCAGAAACTGTTGTTGAAAAAAGAATTAATGTTTTGGAAAGATGCATAATAAAAAACAAACTCCCATTTGTTCCTTGCTGATTTTGTATCCTTCATAAGATTTTCAAATAAATGATCTGGTGCATTTGAATGACAAAAATCATGCATTTGCATTTAGCAGAACTAAATTATAATAATAAAGGTAACCAATCTTTTTGGGCCAGTGCACACATTTGGAATTTTAAGAGTACATTTTGGACATTCTTGCAAAATGACTACCTTGGTGGAATAGGCGAGTTGATGAGACTTTTCTTCATTGCCACCGTTATTTCCTAAAGCTTTATATTCTCCTTTCTCCCCTGGGTAGGCACATTTCCAAACAAAGCATTAGACTGCAGCCATATACCATTTTATTTTGATAGAATGTCTCTGGAACCTATTAGGTTGGCTCCCACCCCTCTAGATGTTCAGAAGGCCAGTAAAATTAGGCTCTTTTGTAGAGTCTTGGAATAGACTATAAGGAGGGGAAACCTTCCTGCTATGGATTTGGATGCAGCCATTCTTTGGGATTCTGCTGCTTGTTTTATTTTAATGGTTGTGTTTTGTGGGTTATAAGCCATAGAAATAGATAGATAGATAGATAGATAGATAGATAGATAGATAGATAGATAGATAAACAAACAAACAGAAGAAGTAAAATCTATGGGGAACGTAAAGATATTACTGGAAATAAAGATTATGCCTGAGGCTGATGCTTGTTTCACAACAGGTGAGCTTCCTTCTTTTTAAATGAAAAAAAAATCTAAAATATACAACCCCAATTGGATGTAGCAGAGACGCTGGCAGGTGCAAGGGGAAAAAAAGTCACTGAGCACATTAATATTCACAGGTGCCACAATCTATTGGCACAGTTTCTTCATTCCTCTTAAATACAAATTTAGGAAGAATGTGCACTCTGCCTCTTTTCTTTCAAGTATACTGTTTTGTAAAGAGGAGAGTCGCTGTAGTATAGTAGGGTGACATAATGCAGTAGGAAGATCCTGACCCAGGTCTGTCCTCTGATATGGGAACTGGGTATTTTTGAGCCAGTCATAATCTCTGAACCCAACCTATCCAACAAGATTGCTGTAGGGATAAAACAGCAGGAGATATCTATGCAGTTTTCTTCGATGCCCTGGAGAAGTAAGTATGTAAGTAAATGAATGAATAAAATATTTCAGATATTGATAGCGATGTGACATTTCTTTCCCTTAACCACTCCATGTTCACAGGCTGTCAATTTGTTTTAATAATTGAAAATGTCAATTTTTAAAAAAACATAATCTAAGTTCAAAACAATGTCCCGTTTTAAAAGTTTGCCAAGCACAACTCTCAGGGTAGCAGTTCATACAGAAATAAGGTTGCTTGGGTTATAGTGCTGACAGGAGATAACTTTTAAAAACTTGCAGGACTGAGTTAATGAGTATGAGGGTTCCCTGGGAGTTAACTAATAGCATAAGACATCGTGGGAAATATTTGATGTGTGACACTTCAGTTTGACAGTAGTGTACTTAAGATGATTATACTTTAGGGGTGGAGGGGCTTTGGAACAGATTTTACAGCTAGCACTGCATTTTTAGTCACAATTTTCCCAGAGATACAGGTTAGCAGGTCAACAATTATTTCAGTGGGTCTTACAGTTCACATCTTAATGCAAATATTCTATATTAAATAAACTCTGAGCATCTCTTTTTATAAGGTTTGTAACCAATTTGAAAGGAAATTATTTTCCTTTTGACAGAAGAAAAGCATCTTGCTCACTTAGCTAATAAGGAATGAAAGTAAACATTGAAGTATTAAAGGGGAGGAAGATTGAAAGTTGGCCTCAAAGCCCAGTAACTGATTTAGAATTAAATTCAGAACTCATACACGGAAACTGAAGTATAAAATCATAATGGTGCATTGAATTATCTTCTAAAAATCTCTGTTTTAAAAAAGTCATTCATTGCTTTAACTATTCTAACAGAGCTGAAACATTATTGTGATGTGTCAGCCGGATGGAAGACAACTGCTCTGCCTAGTCTTTTCTATAACAGTTTGTAATATGCATGAATTAACGTGCTTCGGATGCATTCATTAGTGGATGAATACCCTGTTGACTTATCTCCTGCTAAGTGTTGTGAACCAGTCTAAAATCTGACAATCATTCCACCATCAGAAGCTCTTAATTGTGTAAGGAGTGTCTCATAGTTCTCGGCTCTGGACCAACCTTCTGCTCCCTGTGGGATTGATATGAATAGCTGACATGGACCTATAGATATTAAGAATTTATGTAGATCAAGATGAAATTTATGTTGGAAAAAAATACATTGTCATGGAAATAACACTAAAACTTAGACATTTCCCCCATGCCCAGTGCTGGAGATTGACTGGAATAAAACGAATACAGCAACCGAGACCTGGCTGTAGTGTCCTTCTTTCTGACATACCCAGACACGCAGCGCAATCTGATAGAGAGAACCCCTTGCTAAAATTTTTGAAACCCACCCCTGGATACATTCTTCTTTTCTGTACGTCTTCAGAAGGACTGGATGGTTACCTGTCAGAGATTACCTACCCTGTTTCCCCCAAAACAGCTGCAGGGCAGGCTGCTAATTGGACTGGAAAAGTTGCAATGAGAAGTATTTAATTGATTTTCTCTTCCTTTATCTTCTCCTTTCCCCATTCCCCAAATTGACCTCTTTAATTCCTGTTAGTTTTTCTGGGAGAAAAATGGTTTGTGTGTGTGTGTGTGTGTGTGTGTGTGTGTGTGTGTGCATGTAGTATATATGTAATTCACTAGATTATTTTTTAAAACAGACCAACTCAAAAACTCCAAATTCCCCAAAACATATAACATTAACCACCAACAATATATAAAATATATAATATAAACATATTGGCAATTTACCAAAAATTTTGTGTAGATATAGATATATGTCAAGTCGCCTTTTGTTCAACAGATTATTCAGCTGGGGGGTGGGGTGGGGTGGGGCTGTGGTTCTTTGTTTTTAAAATGTTAAGCTACAAAATTATCAAAAAGAAATATTATACTATCTAGCCATAGTTATTCAATGAAGAAAGGATGTTTTAGAATTCTTAATTCTGTTCTAATACGATCAGTGACAAATATCAATGAGAAATTTATATATGCATAAAAACAACAATAAAAATTTGCTGTGTAAATTGTATATCAAAAAATTGCTAATCTTAACAAAATATGAGCAATATTATTAAAAGCATACATCAGGTTTCCATAGTTGTGTAACTCAAGATTAATTTAAATTCCAAAATTACCGGTAGTTGGTTTTGCTGCTAATTCTGATTTCAGAATGCAATTTTCTCTCAGCAGTAAGAGAACATGGTCCTCATTAGGAAGAAATTAGATATTGAAATTATGTATTTAATAGATTTTAGTACTAAGTAGTTCCTTAAGATGTGTGGTGCTTGAGAATTCAATAATAGGAGGACACACCCAGCATCCATTGGCCATTCCATTTGATGTTTCTTCCTTTTGTTGTTAAGAAGAATCTGAATGGTTTTATCAAAGTGCCTTTCTTTTATTCGTCTATTTTTAATATTTTAAATCAGTTGCTGGGAGTTGTGCGACATAAGAGTTTAACGAATAATGATAATTAAAAATGCATTGCTAACTGATTAGAACAGTGATAGTGAACCTTTTCGGCACTGAGTGCCGAAAACGTCACGCGGAAATGTCGCACACACTCGTCAGGGCCACGCTCCAGAAAAGCCAAACTTCTGGGTTCTGGCACGCATGCGCACCTAACAATCAGCTGGCCGGCATTATGTGCACACCGGTTTTTGGCACTGCCGTGCGCACGAAGGACAACTGATCGTTGCACACGCATGTGCACCAAAAACCTGGAAGACAAACAGGCAAGCCCATGCGTGCTGGGTGACATGGCTTCGCATGCCACTTTGGGCCTGCGTGTCATAGGTTCGCCATCATGGGATTAGAATAAATTGGGAGTACAGTACCTGGCTAATCTTGGCAGCTAAGCAGGGATGGCCCTGGTTCTTCTTGGATGGTAGGCAGTGGAATATTCCTGTTGAATAGATTACAAAGTCAAGCAAACATGGGGAAAGAATTTATTTATTTATTTATTTATTTATTTATTTATTATATTTCTATACCGCCTTTCTCCCGTAGGACTCAAGGCGGTGTACAGTCAAGAAAAATATAGACACACAAACATCATAAAATTGCTAATTAAAATTGTTACTTAGTTTGGTCAATTAAATAAAACCCAGAATTAGATAACATTTAAAAAATCATTCGTATGTTTGTATGTTTAGCCCTGCCTGTTGGAACATCAGGGTCTTGAGGGTACGGCGGAAAGCACGGAGATCAGGGATATTCCGTATCTCCGGGGGCAGTTCATTCCAAAGGGTTGGAGCCCCCACAGAGAAGGCCCTCCCCCTGGGAGTCGCCAGTCGACATAATTTGACTGACGGTACCCTGAGTAGTCCCTCCCTGTGAGAATGAACTGGTCGGTGGGAGGCTATTGGTGGCAAAAGATGGTCTTGTAGGTACCCAGGTCCTAAGCCATGGAGCGCTTTAAAGGTGATAACTAACACCTTGAATCGCACCCGGAAGACCACCGGGAGCCAGTGCAGCTCGCATAGGAGAGGTGTTACATGGGCGTAACGAGCTGCGCCCATAATCACCCGCGCGGCTACGTTCTGGACCAGTTGGAGCCTCCGGGTGCTTTTCAAGGGGAGCCCCATGTAGAGAGCATTACAGTAGTCCATACGGGAGGTAACTAGGGCATGAGTGACCGTGCGCAAGGCATCCCGATCCAGAAAGGGACGCAACTGAATGATGAATGAGAAATCATTTTTCTAATGCTGTTAAAAGCAACAGCATGAATATAGTAACTAGAACAAGAGTTTTCTTTACTTTTTAAACCTTTTAAAGGTTTAAACTTTTTAAAGAGCCTTGGTAGTACAGGGGTTTAAGGCACCCTGTTATTAAGCTGGTTATTAAGACCAGCTGCCTGCAATTACTGCAGGGTTCGAATTTCGCCAAGGCTCAAGGTTGACTCAGCCTTCCATCCTTTCTAAGGTAGGTGAAATGAGGACCCAGTTTGTGGGGGCAATAAGCTGACTTTGTATAAATATACAAAAGGATGAAGGCTATTGCTGAGCACATTGTAAGCCGTCCTGAGTCTTCGGAGAAGGGCGGCATATAAATCAAATTAAAATAAAAAAAAAAAACAAAAAACCAGCTATTATTATGCTTTTAGTGATAGAAGAAACTACAACTGGCAAATTACTTTCATCTTATCCTGTTTCCTCTTCTATGATAGAGGCTTTGCTTTAAAATAATTTCCTGTGTGGTGTGGCTTTTTGCCATCGGGGTTTCTCATTCTTGGGGCTCTCCTGATAAATTTGATAACTCTATTTGCCTTTCAGACTATGTTAAAGTTAAATTGAATCATTTTTGTGCCTATCCAGGGGTTTTAATTTTACTAGGCAATGTATTGTACCTTGTGTTTTTATGTTGAGTTGTTTTATTTCATATACTTTGACAATATCTTTCAAGTCATTCCAGAAATCTAAGATGAGGAATATCAATACAGGTAGTCCTCATTTACTGACTGCAGTTGGGACCGGGAACACCATTGCTAAGTGTTGCATCTGTAAAGTGAAACATCATGTGACTGCATTTGACATACGACATCAGTTTGTCAATTCTGGCTGCAGTCCTTAAGTGAATCACTGCAGATCATTTAGTGTGACATCACATGACTGCAACTTGTGACTTCCCACCAACTTCCCCACAGTGATCATATGACCGTGGATTCTGTGACTTGTATAAATGCACACTAGTTGCCAAGCATCGAAATCATAATCATGTGACTGCAGGGCCATAATTTTGAAGATCACTTGACTCCTTTTTCAGTGCTGTCTTGGCTTTGAATAAGTATTCAGTAAGTGAGGACTACCTGCATAGAATATTTTGAACAAAAGGCTCAAATCAAATTTTTGATTCAATTGTTGCAGATGTTTAGATTGCTATAGAATTTATTTATGGTATTAAAATTATTTTAACACTATTGCTCAAGTATTTACCAATAGGATTATTCCACCAGCAGCTAAAATGCAGTATTAATTTGTTGAGGGTGTCCTTTATCACCTTTAATTTTCACTTTGGTGTTGGGACTCCTGCCGTGCCTAATAAGACAAACTTGTGAAACCAAAGGATTTTTTTAGTTGATTTGGAATATATAATATTATATATAGATGATAGATTTTTCCTTTATTGATTATCGGTAGACAGTTATATGAGTATTGTAGGAGATGAACAGGCTGAGACCGAGGACGTGGTCAAATGCATCATCAGTTTAGAGTCACTGTGCTCCCACAAGAGACCCAAGTCCAGCCACCCATGAATTCTGTTGATCCTTATCTAGCACCAATTTGGCTTCACCATTAGTAGATCAGTTTCTTGTATATAGGTTGTATGTAATAAATGTTTAGAGCTTTGAACTCAACTCCTCTTCCTGGTTGCTTGCACCTGAAAAGTATACTATAAATTGTAATAAATCAAATATCTCATTTGGTGATAAGTTATTAAAAGTTGCAGGGGGAAAAAGTTTTATTTATTGTCCAGAAGCTGTTAAATACCTAGGGATTACTTTTACAGTAAGCTGTTAAATACCTAAGGATTACTCTCCCCAAGAAAATATCCATTTAGTGGATAAGAAGATTTCAAAATATACCCTCCAGTTAAAAGAGGATATTAAGAGATGGATAAAAATACCTTTTAAGTTTGTTGGACTAGTTACTGCACATAGATTCAGAGCATTGCCTGTATTGCTGCCATTTAAATATCTTAAATAGATTGATAAGTTAATGATTAATTTTATATGGAAGAAATAAGAACCATCCTTGCTTCCTTGTTAAAGCTATGCCTTTTTTTATAATGATGGTATCTTTAATTTTGTTTTAGTTTTGTTATTTGTTATCTAGGGTTTTTTTTCTTGTTTGTTTTTGATTAGTTTTAGTATAAGATTTTTCTTTCTTTTTTCTCACTATCTGGTTGTTTTTATATGCATTAATTAAGGAGTTTACTTTTAAAAAATTTAAAACAATAATGGCTGGGTTTTTAGGAGATGACCAGACTAAAGCCTGAGGGAGGGGTCAAATGCGCCATAAGTCATGTGACCCTGCATACCCACAAGAGATGTAAGTCCAGCCCACCTTGAATTCCTTTCTTACCTCCTGCTCATTTCTCTTAAAGGCTATTTGGCCACATTCTTGTGGAGAGTTAAACTTGCAATAAATCTTTATACTCATTTGAATTGCCTGAATCTTCTGATTTCTCCAGGTTTCCTCACTTGAGTCTGGAGCTCAGTGAGGGTATTGACTTGGATTCTCAGCTCCTGTTTGAAGAACAGGTGGTAGCTGGAGGATAAGAAAGCCTTCACACAAATTCATTGAGTGTGCCACTTACACCTGTTCCTGGATCGAGATGCTCTTTGGACAATCATGCACATTTTAGTCACTTCACTAATGCAAGGCTTTCTCCATGGGGCTGCCCTTGAAGATCATTCATCAGGTCCAGAATGTGACGGTGCTGACCGAGTACTGGATTTGGACAGTGAAGATACTTTCCAGTGAATAGCACAGAAGCCGTCGAGCCCACATTACAAACATCAGTTTACATGCGACAAATATGTCCATAGCAGAATTCTTCCTGCTCTGCTTCACTCCCCCATGATAGTATAAAAAGAAGCCATTGCATAGCCTCCTTCCACATGGTTCAAGACTTCTTAAGTTGTTTTAGTGGTGTGGGAAAAAAGCATCTTGCTCTGAATGTAAAATGAGAAGGGGCCATGTGTGTGTGTATGTGTGTGGAAGCTGTCATCATAAAATATCCAGATTAAACCTAGGTTTGTCCTTTATCAAGGCAATCACTAGACTAGATTTATAATGGTCTGGAACAATAAGGAAAAAAACCCCCAGTATTCTTCTTCGTGGCTCAGCTGTTACTTCAGAGCAAAACTAGTCAGATGTTCAGTGCACATGTTCCCTGCTTTTTTTTTTTTAAAAAAAAAACCCCACAAATAATTGTTGGTAGTGGGCAGGAGAGAGAGAGAGACTGGCACTACAGCAAAACACGAAAAACAATTTAACTGATTCCATCCCAGTTTAATGGCGATCAAAATATTTCAGACACCCAAGTATTGTGTACATTATAAAAATGCATGCTAAATGAAACACCCCCCCCCCTATATTTGAATATGCCTCCAGTGGCCTGAAGGTGTTAAACTAAAACTCAATTGAAAATAATCAAAAAGTATTGTTCCAAGTATCAAAATAGGGATCATGGCTCTCAAATACACTTAATTATGTCAAAAGAAGGAATTTTAAAAACACTACTTATGTTATGACATGCATTATAGCCTTTCAGTAAAAAGCTGTATTATTGTTTATGGCAGAGAGATTTTTCAACATGTGAATGGATTTGTAAACAATGCTTGTTCTGTTATATTCTGCCAGTCACAGAGCTTCAAGTCTCCCTGGCAACAGAAGATAATCTTTCATTCTAGGGTTCTTCAACACCTTCATTTGTCAGACTTCTAAAATGTAAACCCATTTCACCAGAAAAGAATCCTATCGGAGACAAAATGGAAGAAAAATCTTTCTAGACATGGATTACCTACATTCTCTCTGCTGCAGTGTAAAACCAGCAGTCAGTCCAGAGTGGATCATCAAACAAATCAACCCAGAGTTTCACTCAAGGTACAAATGACCAGGCTCAAATTATCTTACTTTGGACATACACAAAGACCAAGATCTCTGGAGAAGCTTCTAACACTGAGAAAAATGGAAGGAGAGAGGATGACCAGCAGCAAGATGGATAGACTTAGTTACAGTAGTACTGAGTGCACATTTGGAAGAACTGAAGGACCATCTTTGGTTCTTCGTTGAGAAAAATCTCTGTTTGCTAGGAGTGGGCAATATTTGATGGCACATAATCAGTCAATCAAATGTCACACAAGTTTTCCAAAGTCATTTCTGTAGCTCTCCATCCAGTCATTACCTGTAGACCTTACATAACTGTGTAAAAGAACAAAGAAAGTGTTTTAAGGTACCAGAGAAAATACAGTCTTGAAAGCTACACAGCACTGGCTCAGAGGAGCATTTGAGAGCCAAACGCTGGACAGTTTTTCTTGTTGCACTTAGGAAAACTCTCCACTGTATCTGAAATACAATCTGTAATATCCTCATTATACATTCTGTAAAAGCTCTCTTCTGCCTTGAGTCCACATTTCTATTGGTGGAAGCCTTAAGTCTGAATTACCAGCAATTCCTGGATTTGCTGGCAATAAGATATTATTGCAGTTATATGCTCTTTAATTAAAGAATAAAGAACCAAGATCGCAAATACGTACCATACACCCATATCTTTAAAACTACAGTAATCATACATTTGATGAGGGGAATACTGAAGTCATAAACTATGAAAACAAGTAAGAAATCCATATATGTTTTAGAATCTGGTACTCAAGTAAATGGCCATTAAGAGATCCATTGAGCTGGAGTATAGTCTCTACTATTCACGCAGGTACCTGAGCTAAACATTGATAATAAAAGGATCTAATCTTATCAGCATCCCTACTAACCAATTGATTAACACTTTGCAGGAAGTCTTCAATCACCAAATGACTCCACCTAATGAGACTATAAATACTTTTTTGAACATTTCACTGACTTGTAGGGTGAAACATTTGCAGAAAACCTGATTTCTATGGTAATGATTTCCCAAAGCTGGAGAACCCAACTATCAGGTGTTTATTGGTACTATAATCTATGTGCCAATAAATACTTTTTTAAAAAAAGGTAAAAATGTAATGTTATCTGAGTCAACTAGAGCTGCGGTGGTGCAGTGATTAGAATGCAGTACTGCAGGCTACGTCTGCAGGCTGCCAGCTGCCAGCACTTCAGTAGTTCAAGTCTTATGGGCTGAAGGTTGACTCATCCTTCAATGGTTGCTAAAATGACGCAGATTGTTGTGGGCAATATGCTGACTCTATAAACCACTTAGCGAGGGCTGCAAAGCACTATGAAACGGCATATAAATCTTAAGTGCTACTGATATTGACTCATGGTAGCTGGATGGATATAATAAATGGGTTGGGTTTTTGGGGGATGGGGAAGAAACAGTGCAATGCTTCTTCAGCTTCCCAGTTTCTGCAGCTTTAAATTTCATGGTGGTCTCCCATCCAAGTTCTAATTGGATCTAATCTTGTTAGCTCTTCTGAGCCAGGATAGGGAAAGTACCGCTATCTCTTGAATTCTTCCCTTTCATATCAATATAAGAGTTACTTTGCCAAGCTTTGAGTCTGACATTCGTATTTAAGCAGTTCATTATGAATTCTCTTTTACCTGACCTGTAACACCTTGAAAAGTTAAGTTTCCTGGAATGTTGTCTTTTTAAATAAAATAATTATATAGTGTGTAAGATCAATATAGAAGTTTGCTTAAGAATAAAGGTAATAATTAGACTGAAAAAAACAAAACAGCTGCATCATTCCAGTATTGATTTTTCATAGCAACAGCAGCTATAATTGTTGGCTGCTAGGGATCAATACAGAGGCTGCAACCTCAATCAAGTCAACACTTTCTGACCACCTGTGAGAATTTACAGGAACTGTTGCTTTTATAATAATTAGGTCTTGTCCTTTTAATGGCAAAAATTGCTCTAGTAATGAAATCTGCACTGATACAACCTAATAACTCCAAGGGATAGGGCATTAATTATTACATTTATTATTTAGAGAAATTTGTTTAATTAGATTTGAATAAAATTTTGCATTCCTTTTCTTTCTTTTTGGGAGTTCAGTTGGAACACCTGCTCTAATAAGCTAAGATTATCTTTCTGGCATGATGGGTGCCTCTTTTTTTTTCTTTATGGACCAAGACAGTAAAAGAAAACAAAAATTAAATATTATTTCATTCATGGCTAATGGGCTATGTTTGCCATAGTGAGGTTCATCTTGTACTTTTGATGGCATTAAGTTTAATTATGCTTAAGGTTATCTCCATGAGAGATAACAATATGAATCTCTCTCTGTGGCAAACATAGCCCATTAGCCACGAATGAAAAAAATACGTTTGCATGCTTGTTGTCTTGTTTCCACATATTGTTAGCAGTTTGGAATATGGAAATTACTTTGAAGAAAATATGTAGCAGATGTTACATAAATTTCAGTTTTGCCTTTAAAAAACAGGAGAGGGTGAGAAAGAAACATATCTTCGCAATATCTTATATTTTCAAAGTAATTTCAGTGTAGTCAAAGATTTCAACATCATGTATTCATTATATAGTCATTCATTAAGGTGTCAACCACTATTAAGCAGGGGTGTCAAACTCGTAGTCCGCAGGCCGGATGCGTCATGTGCTGGTCCCGCCCCCACCCAGTTTAGCGAAGGGGAAAAAAGTCCCAATACGTCATGTGACCTATGTGACCATGACAACACGAGTTTGACACCCTTGCTCTAAAGATTCCAATTTCAAAATATCTGTTGGCTCTTTTAAGATATACCAAATATGTGGCAAGTGAACTAAATATGCCATGTGTTACTTTATGCATACCGGTAATTTGACAGTAATAAAGAAAAACACATTCTTTGGGGGTATGCTGCTTTAAAAATATTGTTTTATATACACATTATTATGATGGTCGATTGCAGTGAGCTAGATGTTCACTGGATTTGGCCTTTTTATCCATTTATCAAGTCCTTCCCAAGGACCTGGGATAGGCAGATGTTGTTTGATGATGAGAGGTAAACTCTCAGGATGTAAGCTGTTTGGAGTAAAGCTGCCTTTGCAATTGACTGATGGGAATTTTGTCAACACCCATGGTGTTCAAGTGGTGCTCCAGACAGCCAGATTATCATTGGTACAAATCAGCGAACATTAAGAATATGATGTCCAATTATATAAAGGGCATTATGTAATAATACATAATGGATTTATAAAACATGCATTCTTTAAGTTCATGTTTAGAGAACCAACCTCTTTTATGGTTAAAATGTATCTGTCTATACAAGCCAAGGTGGCTACTTTCACACCTGCAGGCATGTTCTTTTTCCATTTGCATCTGCCAAATGACCATGTGCTTGCTTTGGATCTCAATCCTGAACTACTTTTTGCATGCTTTAGTTGTTGCATGATGAAGCCAGCTGGCAAAGGGCCTCCTTAGCAGACAACAATTTTTTATTGCCTTCTCTTGAGGTCATTAAGCACTAAAATTTGATTTAAAACTCAGTTTTGCTTATTACAGAACTCGTAAATGGTTCAGAGTTGAGAGGTGAAGGTGGGGAGTCTGCACATAGCTGAGAAATAATGAGTGATTCTTAGGATTCAGTGTATAATTACTATATGCCATACATACCAAACTTCCTTACAAGTTAACTCTTGGATAAAAATAGTAGTGAGATCAGCTGAATAATGAATGGTTATACAGAAATATAAAACATTTTATAGAAATGGGATAATAAATAGTATTCATAACATGTTGTAAGACAGCATTATAATAGGGTGAAAAGCTAACTTTCTCAAAGTATATATGTGTATAATATATACTGTATTTTTTGGAGTATAAGACGTACCTTTCTCCCCCTAAAAGAGGTTGAAAATTTGGGTGCGTCTTACACTCCGAATGTAGCTTTTTCGAAGCTTTTTTTCAGCCCTAATGAAGTGCTAATGAGATACTAGCGAGTGAAGCTATTTCCATGCTTTGCTCCGACTCTCAGCTGTTCTTTAGAAGCTTTTTTCCAGCCCTAACTAGGCGCTAGCTGAGTGAAGCGATCTCCCTGTGCTTTGCCTACTTTTCTCATTGCTGCTTCTTCTCAGCTGTGCCAAATGGGAGATAAAAAGCCAGCAAACTAATGTGGTGAAGCTGACCAGACTAAGGACTCTAGCCAGATGAATGCCTGGTAGGCAGATTTTTTTTTTCCTTCCCAAAAACTAAGCTGCGTCTTATACTCTGGTGTGTCTTATACTCTGAAAAATACGGTAATGAATACATTCTTTCATTATGATCAAGGAAATCATAATGAAAAATACGGTAATGAATACATTCTTTCATTATGATCAAGGAAATCATAATGAAGCCACCCAGAGTTACCCTATAGTAAGTTGGGCAGTCAATAAATTCAATAAATAAATAAATCATTTTGCAAGAAAATTTTTCAATATATTAAGTGGCTCATGAGCTATTTGTGAGCCAGTTTGGTTTAATGGTTAAGGCATCAGGCTAGAAAAGAAAAGACCGTGAGCTCTAGTTCTGTCATTGGGGTGAAAACTGGCTGGGTGACTTTGGGCCAGTCCCTCTCTTTCAGCCCAACTACCTCACAGGGCTGCTGTTGTGGGGTGGGGAAAATAGGAGGAGGAATGTGTATTGGATATGTTTGCTGCCTTGAGTTACTTGTAAAAATAATAAAGGCGGGATACAGATAAATAAAGAAAAATAAGAAAAATCTATCTGTCCTGTGGTAATTGATCTATATGGATATTTTGTTGGGGTTTTACAAAATCTAGTGTCTATTTCGAAAGAGACGATTATGTATGTTTCTTTAAGGCAGTGTTAATTAACATCCCACCTTGTGTTTTTCTTGCTCTTAATACCTGCCTGTTTTACAATACTTTCTTCTTCCCTTCCCACTTCTCAGTTTCTTCCTCTCAACCAGAGTACTGCAGAAGCCATTCCATTTCTATGTTGTAGGTGAATCCATTCCAAAAGGATGCTTTTATTGGGTGTCTGGATCTCAACTGGCAGCTTCCACTGACAAAAGCATCTACTCCCACTGATGCCCTCAGTCTCCTGGTTGCTGCAGTTTTCAGAGTCCTCAAGGCTGCTTAGCAGTAGTATCAGCCCATACTCTATTGATGCAACATAGACTCGGTGGATCTTGCCTACCTCTTTGCCATGTTTCACACCAAGTTTTAATAGCTCTTCCAACCACACCCTAGTTCACTATGTCATATTATAACATATTAATCATAAAATTAAATTTGGGACAATGAATTGAATTGAATTGAATTGAATTTATTAAATTTTTATACCGCCCCTCTCCCAGAGGGACTCAGGGCGGTGAACAGCCAGGATTAAAATACATACAATATGAAAATTAAAATAATTTAAAACATAATTAAATCCATTTGGCTTCCCCAATTTAAAACCCCTTACCCATAAAACAATTAAAAATTTTAAGCCAGCCCAGCTTTCTGAAATGAAAACCCATAGCCCATGACAGGCGCCCATTTAGTAGAGCTACTCAGTGCATACCTACCATAGCCATTTCCTCATCAGAGACTGCATAGAACAAGTTAGGACAAGTAGTGACTAAATGTATAAAATAATTCTATCACAAATTATTCTTCCAGCGGATTTGAATGCTTCCTGCCATTAGATTTCAAAAAGGAGTGAACCCTGTCATCAATTATTCAGCAAATATTTGTCTTTCCACAGTTCATACAATCTTGGTCCACGCCCCCTCATCCAGTCAAAGAAACAACCGATAGAAATCATGCTAGCAAAAGTGGCATTAAAAGTTATGTGTAAAAGGGACAGTTAGTGAGATGATTTATTCTTTAAAAAGCTCTATCAAGCAAAATGTATGGACCAAATTAGAGAAGCAAGCTGATTTGCATTTTAAAAAAGAATTTCTTGGGTATTTTATGAAAAGCTGTTTAGGAAATTTACTAGAAAATGGGTACATTTTTCTCTGGTAAAAGATGTTATAAAATCTTGAAAAAAAAATTATTGAACCATCCATAGTGTAAGTAACTAGAAAGGCATTCAGGAAAACAAAGGATTTTTAACGATTTTCACATCGTCAGTAAAAGCCTCATAATGGTGAACGTTTGTGCCTTTTCAGATTTTTTAAGAATAGTATCTTACTATTTCTCTAAATTCTATTCCAATTTCTGACATATTCAGTACAGCTCTTATATGAATCTGTAACTTCAGAATTTTTTCTTGGATATTTGTAGGAGCAAATAAATGTTCTGGCTTCAAACCAAAGTGGATACAATTAAGATAAGCCTTTTATGTGTTTTATTCTGGAATAATGTCTTACTAGACATTACTAGAGTCGGGAAGGTCTTTTATCTCTTCTGAAAATGAGATTCTTCTTCTTGAATTATTTCCTGTGAGGTATTGGGCAAGTCCAAGCTAAAGAAAAGTCTGAGTGACATAGTTTTATAAAGCTTTTTTTAAAAATATATTTTTAATTTTAGGGTTGGATTGTCCTCTGGGTTTGGTTGATACATTTCATAAGGGGCATAGATTGGAAGGTGACCCTTTTGTTATGTCATGTTATGTGTTTGTGTGGGATGAATATTACTCCAATCAAATGAAGCTATTTACTCTCTAGATCAGGCCTGTCAAACTGGTGGGCTGGATATGTCACGCACAGGCCACGCCCACCCTGGCTCCGCAAAGGCAAAAAATGTCATGATATATCACGATCCAGCCGTGATTTGAGTTTGACACCTGTGCTCTAGATGCTTAGCAGCA